>NC_092422.1:17644131-17963297 GCF_036169615.1 Heliangelus exortis | reverse complement strand
TCTAGGCAGTTTTTTCCTTTGGGTAAGAAAAATAGTAATGCAATGTATACTTATAAACTAGAGGACTGAACTACCTTACAAGTTAAGGCAAGGGTTAAGGTTTAGTGGCAACTGAGAAGTAAACACATAAAGGAACTTTACATAATGGTAAAAGAATGCATGGTGACTTTAAGAAGTGTTGTTTTTAAAAAGAACAATACTAATTGCAATAATCCTGAGCTGGATTGCTTTCTATTTTCTCTAAGGTGTGTCTATTGAAGGATTAAATGCCAGCACCAAATATAAAATGCATCCCTTCCTTGGTTTTATAAAGCTTTGAAATTTGCTAAACTGTTTCAGGTTTTGGCTGTTCTCAGGGGGTTGGATTTTAACTCTGTTTTTGGCAAGACTGACTTTCAGTGCTAATGTCAAGTTTAAACATTTTTGAAAAGAGTTAAAACCACACTTCCAAGGGAAAGCAAAAACTTCTCTTCAGTGTGTAATTATGTCTTAGAGATCTGCATCTTACCAAGCTATAGAATATAATGTGAAAAAAAGTTAAAGACTATTCTGCTGTTTAAGCAAAAAGAATTGTTAAACTTAAAAATCAAAGGTTCTGGTCTTCAGGGTGGTTTGTGTGGGTTTTATCTGGGGTAGTTTCGTAGGCAAATTATGAAGTTAAGCAGGTTAGCTAATTGAAATGTGGCTGGAACCCTGTTATTCCAACTTTTATAAAGCTATGTGAACCAGAGCTTTTCATCAAACTAATGCCTACTAACTTTTACTGTCTACTTCAATTAATCAATAATAGAAAACTTCTTTTGACAGTACTTACGCTGCAGTTACAGAAATGTTGTAGCAAGCTTTTCATGCACAATGAGTGAAAGGGGTGGTTAGGACGACAGCATGTAGTGAGTATTTCCTACATCAAATGTTGGAGTAGGTCAGATTTAATTCAATTTTCTGCTATGGCTAGCTTTAAAAAGGGAAAAAACAGTAAGAAAAACAAGCAAACAAACAAAAAAAGCTGAAATCCCACAACACCAGCAAACAACAGAAAAACCCACAAAACCCAAACAAACAAAAAAAGCCACCACTGCTTTTTCTCTCTCTCTGCAAGTTCCTTCTTTTCATGTACCAGTGAGTAATTTACACTGTTTTTACTTAAAAACAAAACCTTACTTTAGAATCTCCCCATTGCATGAGGGTGAAAACGTATATATTTTTAGTCATCCAAATTAGCCATTCTTGCAAAACAAATAGCATCCTGTGATCTTACTATTGAACTAAAAAAAGATTCTGCAGCTGCTGTTGTCTTGGTGTAATCCCCGTGCATTTGTCAGAAGGAAGAACAATCAGCATTATACAAGATCCAGAAAGAGGAAGGAAACAAAGGGACTCTCTCTGTTTTCAATAAGAACTGCTGGAACCTCATTAGAAATTCTGTTAGCTGTGTGGTAACAGACAACTTCTGATGTTGTTGAACATATCCTGCTATTGTCTAAAGAAACTGTGGTCTCATGGCCCTTATTAATTTCTGAAATTAGAAAGAAATATAACTTATAGGAAAACCAAAATCCTATCCGGGGTTTCTGCAGTCATATTACAATATTACTTAGAGAAATTAAAGTTTTAAACCTTGTAATTTAGTTCCTTTCCTGTGTGTTAATAGTTTGCCATAGAAATATCATCTAGTAGTAGTAGTATTTCATGTTTAATGGCACTTCTGCTTGATTGTAGATCATGCAGACAGGTATTTGGTCACCTTACAGACTCACAAGGGCCATAGAGGGGAAGGCATATTGCACCTCTGTTTGCTGACACGATGCTTCATATCTGTCTTATCTTCTGATGTGAGCTTCTCCAGTTTTAATATTTGAGTAAATACCTAGCTTAGGGAAGGATATTAAAAAATGAGGTCAAACCCTTGGTGATGAACAAAAAATATTATTTCACTCTTCATGTGGATTGATCCTAGTTTCTGATTATTTAAAATGTGATTATGTTTTGTGTTTCACCTATGAATGGTGGGTAGGCTCAATAACTGAGGTGATCCTGTATGTGACAGGAGACATCACTAGGTTCTGTGAGATATGAGGCAACTAATTTGCATTCTGGGTTAGAAAATAATGTAGAGAAACTGCAGCAATGTCTTGCTGCTTCCACCTTTCTTAAGTAGAGTCTTCATTGTTGCTTGCCAACTGACTGTAATCCAAAAGAGAAAAAAGTACAGGATGAGAGGAAAATCCAAGTGAACTAATCATATACGTGTTCTTGGTAGGAAAATATGGTCACATTAAACCACATTACACCGTTTTTTGTTCCAGTTGCAAACACAGAATTTTCCACTCACTGCCATGAATACTTTGTCTATGTTTGCTCATAAAAAGGGTTCTTGTAGTCCACGCGGGAATCTCAGCGTTTAAAAGTGCTTTGGAACAGAAAAATACCAAAGGAAATAGTGAGTTCAGCTCCAACTCCACAGGGGCTTGTGAGCACACTGGGGTTTGTGGGGATTAATGGAAAAGATCATAATTTCAGAGGGTACCAAACTAAGCGAGTAAAAGCTTTCCAGGTTCTTCTGGTAAAGCTTTATGTTTATTTCAGTGAGGCTTCAGCAGCAATGCTTGTCATGCTTCACTCAGAATTGTACCACTCTCTCAAACTGTATGGGCTTTGCTGAAGTTGCTTTTAATACAGTTCGTGGATTTTGAGGCTATCGCAGATTACTTGCAAATGAAAATACCATTTAAACTCTTTCAACTTCTGTGCTGAAGCCACAAAGTCCACCCCTCTCCCTTCTCCTTCCCCCATCTGGCTTGTTCCCCTAAGTCAGACAGAGGAAGTGGGGAAGAGAACTTCAGTGCCCTGTAGTAGCAAAAGTCTGTTCACAAATCACTTAAATTTATGCTTAGCAGAAATTAAAGAAAAGCTTGTACTGTCTTAAAGCTCTCCCAAGTCTCTGCCTTCCTTTGTGTTGAAGGGAAAATGCTGTAGATAATGGAAAAGAGAGAAATAATATTTTCTTTAAAATATGCCCAGAACCATCATGGTGTTTTACGTTTCCTGTATTTTTTTTTTTTTTTTTTTTTTTTTTCCTTGGGGGGGCGGGGGGTGTTTGGGTGGGGGTTGGTGGGTGGTGGTTGTCCAAAAACAAAGGATGAAGATATAATACAGTCCTTTGAAGCTTGGCTAACACAAAGTAATAAATCAATTCAGTTCATTCAATTTTCTCCAACTGTCCTAGTTCTGCTTGTCAAAATCTGATAAAGAACAATATGAAAAAGAGGAGAGACCAGAATCCCAGCAGGAGATTTTGAGAAGAGCTGCTAAAGACTTGCCTATCTATACGACAACAGCATCGAAAGGTGAGCTGTAAAGATAATTCTGTGCTCCTGAAGCTGCTGGTTTAATTCAGTGAAATTCATTTGATGTCACTGAATGAACAATCTATTAAGCACACATTGCAAAGGCTGTGACCTTGTTTTGTTATTTGTTTGGGCTGTTTTGTTGTTTCCCCCCTCCAGGAGAAACTGAAGTCCTTTGTCTGGGGATCTCAACATGTAGCCACTATTTGGAATTTTTTTTAAAAGAAGTTTTTCTAGCAAGCAGATAGGTAACAGCATTTATCTCTAACTGTTGCTATAAAAAAATAATACATCAAAGAAATATAGCTAATGCAGCTAGAAATAGAGAAATTTAACTTTCTTTGCTCAATTTTATAATGATTTATGTCCCCCTTAAAACTTTTTCTTCTGAACTGTATCAGTTAAGCTGGAGTAGAAATAGCATACAGGCCAGACTTTAAGAAGGAATAAATGTTGTTTCGTTCCTAATTGCAATTCAGTACAGAGCTAATTATGGGCTATTTTTGTATTTGCCTTTAATACATATAGGCATTTTAATTCCAACTTATGTATGAATGATCTGTGAAACTGCTGTCTTATGCATATGTATATTCTTTAAAAATCTATTATTTATATATATGTGTGTGTGTGTGTATATATCTGTTTCAATTTCTTGAAACTATAGAGTTTTCAAAAAATATCAACTACTCAGAGTAAGTGTTACTGAACTTTCCTGCAGCTTTCCAGACAAAGACCTGGCTTTTTTAGCATACAAGCCTCCCTTTAAGGGAATCCCAGTCTTAAGTTCCTGGCGTGGTCTGGGATGCTCTTGCCAGCTTTTAGCAGTTCTACTCAGCTGTAGGTGTTGCCTTTCCTCCTCCTTTAAAAACTGACTGTGCTGGTGTCTTGCTTCCACTGAGCAGAGACAGAAGGCTTGTTTAAAAATATCTAGAATGAGGAAGAGCTAATTTACTGAACAGTCTGCTAGATCACTATTTGCTAAAGAGGACAACAAAATAATGCAGAAAGTTGGCTTTCTGAAAGAATGTAGTTTCACAATGAAAGTGAGTACCCTGTCCAGAGATGAAAAGCAAGCAACCAAAGGGGAGGATAAAGGATGGGAAGTCTGTGGAGCCAAAGAGTAAATTAAATGGACTTAATACAGTAGTATAGGTAAAGGTGTTTTAAATATTTTACTATGTTGCATTTCTTAAAAACCTCAGAAGTACATATCAAATGAGAGCAGGCACATGAAGGTCTTTGAGAATGGTTGTGGCAGGGAACTCTAAAGCTTCAGTTCATGTTAAAGGGGAAAACCTTTGTAATATTGAATGAGTTCTAATGACTTGACCCTTGCCACCTGAATGCAGCAATCAGATACTGTGACAGATGCCAGCTAATCAAACCTGACCGCTGCCACCACTGCTCTGCTTGCGACATGTAAGTTACTGAATCTGAAATTTTTCTCTCTCCTGCAATCATCACTTTAGTGTCTCCATTTCTTCAATGTGTCAGCCCTTGCATAACAGCAGGTTTTACTCCTCCTTCTTCTCCCAGACCCCCAGTACCTGGGTTTCATGAAAGACCAAAGTTCCTCCTGTTGGTGCCATATTATTATTGCAGCCCCATTATCTGAAGTGGCAGAACTTTTAGGAAACGTGCTTGCAGCTTTCTAAAACACTGCTTATATTTTAAAAAATAAATTTAAAAAGCAGCGATTGGAAATAAAGGCAGGTCTGAGATAGCAGCATCTAAGATATGCTTGTTATAGAACTCTTCTATTGTATCTTACTTCTGCAGCCTTGAAACAGGTGTGTGCTAATAATAATGCTCAAAATCTTTATCTCAAAGGTTGGCAGTGCAATTACATGCCTTAACCATTTCAAAGACATCACTGTTATTCCCTTGCCTTATTGTGAACCATCAGACAAGTCTGTAAGGGCACAGAAGACTGGGCTATGAGTGAGACTTCAGTAGGCTGAAGCACCTAAGACACATCTTTTGGCCAAAATAAAATTTATTAGCAAATACAGTGAATGTCTGTGTCTCTGAAATGTCTAGGATCTGTCCTCATACTAAAAATGGATTCAGATGGTATGTGGACTAGTCAAATTACTGACTGTGCTGCTCTTTTCCTTAATTGTCTTTATAAAACAAGCAAGGAAGCAGCAAGCAAAAAAAGGTAGCACAAATAGCCCCAAGGCATACTGTTGAAGTGAATGCCAGGCTAACATACCTTATCCACACAACTCTGAAGGGCCATTTGGATTTGTTTTCTCTCAGTATGGACATAAAATTAGTGTGGATTAATGAACTACAACACGCTATTGCTCAGTAATGCTCCCTGTGTTAATTTAAGAAATTTTTTTCTTAACTCTTCTGAATCTCACTTGGTCCTTTGGGGTGAAAGGATGGCTGCTTTAATACAGAGAACTGGCATGGCAGAGAACTTGAAAAAGATACAATGTCACATAATAGTTTTAAAAATAAATAAATACAAAACCCAAGCCCTGGACATGTAGAAGCTAGAAGTATGTGTCTTAGAAAAATGTATTTTTTTACCTTAGCTTACTGGAAATTTGTTTCTTTCAGATGTGTACTAAAAATGGACCACCATTGTCCCTGGTAAGCTTATAAAAACAAAACAAAACAAATCAGTATAGAAATGATGAATTTGATCCTATATGATGAATTACATGCTTCTTCAAAAATGAAACATTGAAATAAAACTTGATTCTCACAGAACTTCTTTAGGCTGTAATATGTGAAAACAAATTTTTCTCCTAGTATCTGCTGTAACATTGAGGCCCAGTAGTCCAAATCATGCAGTTTCTCCTTATACAGTGGAATCCTGGCATTAATGAGACCTATGAGTCTCATTATGAGATGCCTATGATGCCATTTCTTTCTTTTGCTTAGTTTGGTATTGTTGCTGGGAGAGGAGATCCCCACTACACCGTGAAGATCAGTTCTCAATTCTAGATGTTGCATAAGACCCCCTCAGACAGTTACTCTTCTGCAGTTTGTTTTCACTGGTAGTCAGTAAAAATATTACCTGCTGCCACTATAAAACTGCTGCAACCAGTAATTGACTTGAAGGTGACCAAAGCAACATCCATTGTAGTTGATGGAGTGGTTTGTATGATCTTTCACAATGACTGCAGTTAGTTCATGGTGTGAGAGATGTTTCCTGTGCAGGCTGCACATGATTGCACCCTTTGCCAGCTCATGTCCTGTGCTGTAGAACTTGCTGGAGAACAAAATTTATGTGATTGGCCCAGATCATTTGGACTAAGGAAAGAGACTTAATTCAAAATGATGTCTTAAAATGTTTCTAAAACACTAGTGCTAGGCTGTTTTGGACATACCACTGATAGGCATCATACACATTATGCTCTGCAAAAGCTGAATGTACTGTTAATATATTGTAATAACCTCTTTCTCTTTCTCTTCCTTCTAGGGTGAATAATTGTGTAGGATTTTCTAACTACAAATTCTTCCTCCTGTTTTTAATGTATTCCTTACTGTACTGTCTGTTTGTTGCTGCTACAGTCTTGCAGTACTTCATAAAGTTTTGGACAGTAAGTTTCAAAGCTGTTGTTATTAATTTGTTTAATTTTGCATGTGTTATTGGAGGCTGCATCAGCATGTTGTCACTCACCATTTACTCTCTTCCATAGCTCATTACCATTAACACCATCAATTGGAATGACTGAAGCAGGAGAACCTTTAGAATATTAATGAATTAAATGTTTTACAGTGCCCCAGATGAGTAATTGGGGAAGAAGTTCTGATGTGGACATTGCATTTTCTCTGCCCCATGAGTATTGAGTGCCACAGGTCAATTCAGTTGTTTTGAGACTATTAGATATAGATGTGTACATATACAAAGAACTGGATGTATCAAACAATTGTGTATATATATGTATATATACACATATATAATGTATCTGTACATATCTATATACACACAAGTACATATAAAAATACTGACAAACATAAATAACAATTTTGTATCTTACTAGACTTGTTTATGGATAATCCACTACCAGATAAGGCAGATTAATTTCCTGGGAGCTGACCCTCTGTTTTAGGGTCCCTGGGTAGGTGTGTCAGAACTTCATACTAGCAGCTTTTATCCATCTGATACGGGTAGAATGCACATCTTCCTTGCAACTACTGTCAGTTGTCAAATGATCAAAACAAATACATTCATCTTACTAGATGTAATAACATGTATGGGAAGGGTAAACATCTTTGTATGTCAGTGCTGTATTCCACCTATCAGTTTTGTTTCAGTCACATTCCAGGCTGAAGAGTGTGTCTTCTGGTGTTGTTCCCTTTCATCTCCAAAGCCTCATATTGTGCCTTCTTGTCTCAAGGCAGAATACTTAGTATCAGAATTCTCTTACTCAGTTTCCATTAAATAGCACGGAAAAAATCTGTAAGTGGAAGACTCTCCATCACATCTTTATAAGTAAATAACAGCACATATTTTTGGGGCACTAGTTGCTACCAGAGTAGCTGTGAAAAGCAGACATTATCTGTAGCTGTAGAAATAATCTTTATTGGAGTGAAGAGATGTTGCCATGTCAGGGTAAGAGAAGCTTGATTATGTATTCAGAATAGCTGTACTTTGGGACAGTTGGCATTAGACAGGTAAGATTAGTGCAAGGAGTACCTACATTTGTATTCATCTAAGCCTATGGGTCTCATCTGCCAAAATACTGTGTTTCTCTTGGTCTGTCAGTTCTGTGTAGCAGCTTGTCACTGGAGAGCAAGGAACAACATGGGAACTGAGCTGTCAGTATTGTGTGAGATGAAAGCTACAGAAGTATTTTATGAATCATAGCTGTGGCTTGACATGTATTTCAAATGAAATGGTCTGATTCTGCTTTTCAGTCTTGCTTGACTGTAAATGGTTAAATTTTTAATTTGTGAATGTGCCACTCCCAAACATCTGCCTTGCTGCTTTCCAGTGCTTTGTGTGCAATTTCTAATGAAAATGTGGGTACGCTTTTACATATTTCCTAGTCAGTGCTCAAGTCAAGAAATTTAGTTTGCTTTGTCACTCACTTCATAAGTGTTAGTGCAACAAAAATCCACAGGACATCTGACCACCAATGAACATTTAATACCAACATTTTCAGCAAGCCTCTTCCAAAGCCCATCGGACACAATATTGAAGTGGGCCCTTGAGCAGAGGAAGTAAACTTAAGAGGAATTTTTTTTTAATTATTAAGCTATTTGAAATGCTTCCTGCAATACTTCTGAAATGTGACAGTAGACAATGTAGCTGTGTGCTTGCACTTATTGCTTTCATTTCTGGTTGCATCTAAGACAGAATCTGGTGATGTCATAATCTTATCATTAGAATAAGTCTCTGACTCACTTTGCTTACATTCAATCATTTTTTTCCACAAAGTTTATATTCCTCTGATCTTATAATAGCTCAATTAAAGTAGACTTCCAGAAAGAGGTGGCAGCACCATAATCATGTATATAAGCCATTGGCAACTGATGCTGGCTGCACAAGAGAGTCCTGGAAACTTCTCTCAACTTCTGTATCTAGATGAGAGCCAAATACTGCTGACATGTGCTTCAGTGTATTGCTAATTCTCAGCTTTGTCTGCCATAGCATCAGACAGATTACTGTTTTGACATTTTCTGTTGAGGCTCTCAAGGTATCTTTTTCCCCCCATGAAAGCTTGGCTATCAGAAATGTTACAGCTTCAGAAGGTGGTGAGTTTGGTTGTGGTTTGTTTTGGGTTTTTTTTATGCTTCCTCACACGTTTTTCAGAGAAAGTGTGCAACCAACAGCTTTATATAGTGAGCCCTGGGATGGAAAATTAACTTCTTCTTGGGGAGTGCAGCTTTCCTCGGTTCAGAATTTGTAGTAATGAGATTGTGAAGGTGTATGTGCTAACTGCACAAATTTTAGTAATCCTTTGGTTTGCACTGCTGATAATGCTTGCATAGACATGACACAGAAATGCAGATGGTTGCAAACATTGTGAGACATGCACACCAGACAGCCTCTTCTGCTGAAGAAGTCTTTTCCAACTTGCACAAGCAAGTCTTAAGTTACATCTCTCATGCTCTATGAAGAAGTGCTGAAGAAAGATCTCAATACTGTTCATACAGTGGTAGAACGACCACACTAGTTATAAATATTTACTACCAGCTCATACAGATGTTAAAATTTCTTCTGTAGCTCAAGGGAGCATGAATTACTCCTTTTTTATACTTGCAAATACTTTTCCTATATTCATGAAGTTCTTACTTCAATCTAGGAAGCTGTTAAAAGATGAGTGGATAAAATCTCATAACCAAATGTATTTGACACGAACGTGAGCACTGGCTGAACGCCCAGTCCTGGCTTCCTTGTTTACTTAGTGCCTAGTGGTACTCTCATTCATGGTGCACTCCCTCTCCCTTGAAACTTCTACATTTTACAGCTGTTTTCAGTGCCTCTCCCTGTCCACCAATCCTGAGTGGCAATCCTAAGTATAGCTAATTCAAGGGTCTGATATTAGTTCTGGATGATGGCACATGCTTCTGTAAAACTTTGATTAATAACAACAAAAAAACCACCACCACAACAACAAAAAGAGGGTTCCAGACCCTTAGTTAGAACTTACTCCTCTTGCATATACACATAAGGACATATACCAGATCTCCTTAGGGTTTCTTCTAGATTTAATCTAGACCTAGCTACTACAGATGAGTAACAAGTAAAGCTCTGACAGCCCATTTTTTTGTTATGAG
Source organism: Heliangelus exortis (assembly GCF_036169615.1). Taxonomy (NCBI): domain Eukaryota; kingdom Metazoa; phylum Chordata; class Aves; order Apodiformes; family Trochilidae; genus Heliangelus; species Heliangelus exortis. Next base: position 17,953,203 of record NC_092422.1, on the reverse strand, counting down.
ATTTGTTTGGGGGGCTGTGTGACCTGATGGATGCTCAAATGACTATGCTTGTGAATGAGTTTTTAGAGTACTCTTTAGAATAGTGATGGGCTTTAATCTATTATCTGTGTTAAGAAGCCCAAATTAATTGTGCAATTTGCTTCCCTTTGTAAGCTCTGCGGCTTTCTCACCTGCAAGTCTCTGCTTCTGTGCTGCTACAAAGCATAATGATTTTAATGTCTGAAGTTTCATTCTCTGATAGAGCACAGTTATGAATAAGAACACAGCTGTTTCATTCACTCAAAGCCTGCATGCTTCTCTCCAGAAAGGAATTGACCTTTTTTTGAAAGATGCTTCAGTTCTGCAACTGTTATTCAAGAACTTAAAACCAGTGGCTGAAACTAGATAGACATAAAATGTAAATGTTCCTTGGGGATCATGCAGATTGATCACACACAATTCAAAAAGTCCTTCTCCAGGTTGTAGAACTCCTGTGTTAGAAAGATGCACTGAAATGAACTTTTATTTTCTGGCCCACAAAAACACAGAGACTAAGCTACTGCTGCACTATGAGCTTCAAAATCAACTGGCCTAAGAATTCTTTATAGGGAACTGTTTTGTTTAAATATGCAATTCCAAGAGAGTCATAGAAGTAAGAAAAATTAACTAGGAAATTTGGAAGCACTGCACTGTGGTTTGAGGTAGGTAGAGTAATCATAGCTTTAAGATGACACTTAAGAACAAGCAGTAATTGGAGTATGTATTTTGGTAGCCTTGATTTTGAGGGATCACAGAACTTAATACACCCCTTTGGCAGGGAAGAGGGGGACAGTTGCACAAATTCTCTAAGGAAAACTGCATCCAAAAAAAGTCAGTAAATAAGGAAACTGAACTTACGTGACAGTTGAGAGAGTTGAACTTTGCTATCATTTGGTTACTCAAGCATGATCTGAAGGTAACCAGCGTGTTTTAAAATGCTGGATATGTCTGCCCAACTCCAAGGTAACAGGTTGCATGCTCCCTAGGTCTTCTGCACAGATTAATGTAACTTGAAAGCCATAAATCTTGCCTGCAACAGATTCATTAGGTGCTAGCATCCTAGCTAAGGTGGCTAATATAATACTTTAAGTATAAATTTTGGAATTTAAAAGCTAATTTAAACTAAGCTTTCCTGTTTCTTGCTTTATTTTCTTAAGGACTGGTTCAATTTCAGATGTTTGGCTAAAGACACATCCCACAAATAAATTTTCAATATTGAAGGATATTGGGAAGAAGAAAAACAACTGATCTGTTTTGGCTTCTTTTTTTAAACAAAGAAAATTGTGCAAAGAATGGAAATTTATTTTCTTAATGGTTTTGACTGAAACTATAATGGTAATAGATACATCCTGAAGTAGGAAAAAAATTTGTAATTTACAAGTCATAGCTTCATACCTCTGGAGTATTCTGAGCTTTTCAGACCTTTGTGAATGGTTTCCTCATACAGAACATTCAAGTAATTTGTCCTAGAAACTAATAGCAAAGAATGCATCTGTCGTAGTCGTGTTGTTCAAGTTGAGGAACCCCTTGGCAGTGATCCAGCCACAATCTGAATAGCAACACTTCTGTGCTTTGGTAGAAACTTTCATGTCTTGGAAGTTAGTAGTGTGCTCTCGTGTACTCTCCCCTCCATTCTCTTGGGGAACAAGGGCTGAGGCTGCTGATGGGCGTTGGAACTTGGCACACTTGTGCACACCAACCATCACTCTCTTAACAAAGCCTGTGCTGTTTTCGAACACTTTGTCCTAATGTAATTCTAGTGTGTAATAAATTGTCTTTGTTTGCGCAAAGCTTTGCCGCAGGAAAGCTGCAGAGAATTGTCCAAAGGTAAAATCCAATTTGCTGTAATTATTTCAATACTGTTCCTACTATAATTTTTCTAGTCCAGTCTTTCATGGTAGCTATTTATACCATCGCAGAAGAAGACTTGCAATCTGTGAATACAGGCAATGTACAGGATTGTAGATATACCTATGTGCACTTGATCTTAAATTGAAGTGTGGTTTAGCCTAAAAAAAGAAAAATCAGCTTTACGTGAGTGGGTATACTGAACAAGCTAATGGAAAAAGTAATGGCAATAATATTAACTTACCAGCTGAATAAGGACAGAGTTTCTACTTTCATAGTGCTGTCAAATGCCAGCTAGTTGGTACTGTGATTTTGAGGATATGGCACTAGAAGAGTATTGTTACAAGTCCCATTGGCCTCTTGAACATGCAAGCTTTAAAATAGTTGGGGTTTGGCATGGACCCAACTATTCAAATGGGTGGGAGGTTATTTTTCATATGGTAGTTGCACTGAGATTGTTGTTTTTCTTGTGTGAAAACACTTCTGGCTGGCCAGATGTGGCAGATGTGTTTTGCTGGGTACATGCTGATTGTTGCCTTAACCTTAGAGATCAAAAAATCGACGTCTCTTGCAGGGCTTGTCTGGGAGCTGTTCAGTCTTAGAAACATACTATAGACAGCCATTTCTCTTTCACGTTCCTTATACCAGTTCAGAAGTAGGTTTGGTGTTACTTCCTTACCAGAAAAGTGTCTGGAATTGTTTTTGTAATTTCTTCTCTTCAAAGAAAGTGATTTTGGATGTGTTTTCTCTGTGTCTCTTTGGGTGTGCCTGCACAGTTAATATTAGTATAGGAAACAGAGTCTGGGAATCATACAGCCCGAGCTAACATACACTATAGGAAACTTTTTTCCTTTCCTCCTAAATACTGTGCATTAAAAAAAACCCAACACGACTAACCCTTGATTGTACACAGTGCTATAAAACAAATGAACCTACACACTTGTGCTATAAAACTCGTATGTACCCATCAGTGTTAAATGCTGTTACACACAGCTTCATGTGACATGGAAGGAAAGCTGGGCTTGTGTTTTTTTGTTCATTGGATGTTTTTTCTGTGAAAAGTGAGGTGACCTGTCACAGAATGGGTGTGGCAGAAAATAATACTGCATTCCTTTCTAAAGAGAATTAATGTATTAATCTCTTTCTCTCTTTCTCCCCAGAATGAATTGCCAGATACCCATGCAAAATTCCACGTACTCTTCCTTTTCTTTGTGGCAGCCATGTTCTTCATCAGCATACTGTCACTCTTCAGCTACCACTGCTGGCTAGTTGGCAAAAACAGGTCAACCATAGGTCAGTTAATTGGAATATGGAACTGGTCCTTGTTGAGAAAACCAACAAGTCGATGAGAATTTGAGGCCTGCAGGATATGCCATCACATATAAGTGGAATTTTTAAATATTGTACAATAAGAAGTGTATTTGGTGAAAGTAATTAAATGCGAAACAAACAGGAAAATGAAGTATGTGTAGGGATCCTCTGCTGGAGCCAAGCATTGGAGTCATCATGAATGTTAATTTGTTTTGTTTGTAATTTTGAGATTTCTAGGGCACTGTGCTTTTTTGTTGTGGGTTTTTTTATAGTGTTAAGTATGTAACACAATTATTACTTTCCAGTAACCTTGTTGTTGCAATACTTTGAGTAGCTAGGTGGCCCCAACCAAGATGAAGGCTTTATTGTATATGAAAATACTACACTTTGAACCAGATCCAGAAGATACTCTTAAATCCTGTGAGATAAAATGGACCTCACAATTAGGAAGTGGCTTATAAAAGCAATACAGTAAAAATAGAAGTATAGAAATACTGCTATACATTTCCTAAATAATAGCAGAGATTCATATAATTTCTATGTCTAAATTTTTTAAATTTCACTCACCAGCATAAGCAATTTATATGCATTAGGAAAAATATCTGAGTTCTTGCTAAAGCATTTTCTAACGTGTTTTAAAAAGCAGGGTGGGGGGACAGGGACTGGTTGGTATTTCCACAACTGTGAATAGGTCATAGTCTTCTACTTTTCAATCAAAGTTAAATTTCTGTCCTCAAAATTAAGGGGGTTGATTGAAAAGGAAATAATTTTCAGGTGGCTAGAATTTTTTGATGGGGGAAAAGGAAGTTTTTTTGATGGCTTGTCAAGAGGATTGTTTGAGTTCTTTTGATGTATCTACAGCTAGAGAGTATTCACCATCTCTTCTTTAGTGTTGAAGAAAATTTTAGCATGTTCCTTGCCTGAAAGTCAGTGGTCATAGTTATCAGCACAGTTAGTACTTTAGTTACTTTTTGGATCATGACTGTAAGAAGACAAGATGTTGGTATGGGGAGAGCAATGAGTCCTGTTGGTTCTTGGCCAAGGGTTAAACTTGTCTGACTGGAAAAGCAGTGGTGCTTTATTGTAGTTTGTGTTGTGTCTGTGGTTTTAATGAAATAGATCTTGTCTTCCTCTGATGCAACTTTCTGTAATTGAACCTCAGACCATAACAGAAGTGGAAAAAACTGTTCTGCATGGGTTTGTGTCCAAGAGTACTTACAGTAAATTCTTTCTAGATGAGGAAGTCTTCTGCTCAAAGAAGGCTTCAAAGGCCAAAGAGAGAGCTCGTCATCAGTGGATAAGGGATGTGTTATCTGATGGTGCTTAGCTCTGTCTCAGACCTGATGTAAAATGTAAAGAAAGATGACTCTTTTGCTTAGGTGAACTTTCTACCCTTCATTTCTATTTCTGTTACTAATGCTGGGATGCTTTTTTTTCCCACTCTTTGATGGTGACTTTTTTTCTGTAGTGATATCAAGATTGTGTCACCTTTCCCAAGACTGATCACAGTAGAAAAGTTTGAGTCTGTTTATTCATCTTCCATCACTCCTTGTCACTTTAGAGTTATTGTGTGTTTTTCTTTTGCAGAAACATTTCGTGCACCCATGTTTCGAAATGGCCCTGATAAAAATGGCTTTTCTCTTGGATACAGCAAAAATCTGAGGGAGGTTTTTGGAGATGAAAAGAAGTATTGGCTAATCCCTATCTTTACCAGGTATTCAGTCTGATAGTGAATAAAATGAGGAATAAAGTTACTCTGTCTCTTTCACCTGGCTTCCCCACCTCCTAAAAAACAAAGCACAACTGAAAAGCCAACTTGTAAACCTTCACAATGAATATTGGTGAATATTTGCAATTTCAAAAATTATACATCTTTTGGTGGTAGTAGTGTCTGATTATAGAGCAGAAATGAGCAACTCAGAGGAGATACAAGTGTGTGAACTTCAGCTGTACCGAAACAGCATCAGTTTAAAAACACTTCCCTGTTAACCATGAGAAAAAATGACAGCTTTGCTGTTGCTGTAGATTATGGTTTTAGTGTTTTAGAAAGTGCATGTAAATAAGCATCAAGGGGAAAAAAAATCTGATACAATGCAAATTTTTTTCAAAAACTTCAGCTGAGTTAGTCTTAGGGAGTTGCAGACAAGCATCAGAGCAGCTTGATGGATCAAGAGTGACCTGCTGCCCACTCTCACCACTAAGAAAGTCAGAAAAACAAAGTAGGTGCTGTGTTTCAACACTGCTTTTGGGGGGTTGTGTATCAGTTTAAAGTGTTGGTGAATCTATTTGTGAAACTGAGGTCTTATAGCAAACAGCAGAGCTAATGACAAGATTTTAAGTTGGCTTAGCTGATTGCTCAACTACCATGACTTTTAATGGGATTTAGGAAAAAGATACTATAGTGTAGATGTACCAGTCTGCTTTGCCACACCATTATATCCTGATGAAACTTGCTCTAAAAGAAGAGTTAGCTGACTTCAAAATGATGGGCAGAGGGGAAGGCTTGACCACCAGGACATTAGTTATGCTACAGTTTCTGGGATTATAAATACCAGGTAGTCTGTCTGTCTCTTCACAAAGACTAGGGCACGGTCTTCAGAAACACAGTGATGTTTCTGAAATGTGTAGACTACTGCTGTGCTCAGCAATCCATACTGAATGATAGGGTGGGAATGAGTTGAGCTCCAGGTTTTAATTAACTGATGATCTGGCTTGTTGGTAGAACTGACTTGCTCAAGTCTGGAGTTTAGTGCTGCACTCAATAATTGATTTGAGCCTGTAGTGTTTGCCTTTTGCATACATACTTCTTCAGTTAATTAGAGTGCACTACAAACAGTGATTTGAATCTTTGTTTCTGGTTTAGTTTGGGAGATGGGTGTAATTTTCCAACTCGTTTGGTGATTATGGATCCAGAGCAACTCACAGTCTCAAGCCAAAATGATCCTGCCAAAAGGTAAGTGTGTGTGTGTATATATATATATATATAATTTAAGATACTGATTTTGTTCTGCTCCATATTTCATCTGGATAAAAAAAAATTCAAAATTACTTTTCTAATTTTTGTATACTTCTTGTCATCTTCAGAGTGAGTTTGTAAGTCTTCAGACAAGGACAGAACGGATCAAGACTAAAAAATGGTGCTGTTTAATGCAGAAAGCCTATTTCTTGGTACCTGTAGCAGAGGATATGGATTTAAGGAAACTAATACAGAATGAAAGAGAGGTTGTTGGCTCTTAACAACAATCAAAAAAGTCCTAAGGAAGACTGATCTTTGGAGGGGGAAAAAAAAAAAGCTTAAGATATTTTTTTGATTGAGAAAAAGGCCAGGTGTTAATTGGTATTTCACCTCCTCCAGTATGCTTTAATGAGGGATGCTGAGACAGTTTGCAAGAGAGGTAGATCAGTGTGGCTATTGCTGGGGTTTAACACTGGAGGGTTTTTAGTTCTTTACTTTTTATCCCTCCAAATCTGCACAGTTTGTATCTTTAGTGTGTTTTCAGGAAGCCTGTTTTAGATTCAAAGACCCGGGAGGGAGTATGGGAAACTTCTGAGGGAGTTTACATTTGCCATGTCAGAAGTCTTCTGTATAGTTCAGTGGATGTGTAGCTGAGTTACCAGGCCTTAAGGGGGGTTCAGTGGGAAGATTGAAAAGAAGCTTCTTTCAGTGCATAATCACCTGTGAAATTTACACAAGAGCAGGACCCTCATGCAGACAGTGGAGTATCCTTTTCTGTTAGGAACATGTTTGGCAGAAGGCCCTAGCATTTACTGATGGTTATGCTGTTCTTCCAGACAGTACTCATTAGGTTTTCTTTTTGACTGTGTGGCAGTAGCAGTGTTGTCAGTATGCTGTTTCATGTCTATCTGTCTGTGTTTTTTGTTCACTAGAACTGCAAGTGGTCTGGGTCAGGTAAGGGTCTAGACTGAGGACTGGAACAAGCCTGCAAGAGAAGAAATGTTGAAGGCAGGGGGGCATTTTTGGTAGAGTGGGCTTTTTTGTTTGCTTTGCTCTGGTCTGAAGTAACTTCACTTCTCTAGAAATGTCTGAAATAAGCAGCTGCTAATATGAAGAATTCCTGTTGACTTTGCTTACTTCTCAGCTCTGGAGCCACTCAGTCATTTCCTCCTCGACCACTCAGTGAATCACAAAATCGATTGCTAGCCAGTGACAGTCAGTGGGTGGAAAGTGGCCCTGAAGAGCAAAGTGTTAAATCAGGTAGCCTGCACTGTAACACTTCTGATGGCTTTATGGCTTTGTTTGTGGTGGGGTTTTCCATGGAATTATTTAGGCCTAAAAAAGTCTTGAAGAATTGTTTGGAGTGCAGTAGAAGAAAATTTGTTCCACAGAATAAGTCAGCATGTTTATAAGTTAAGGCTAACTTGTGTCTCGTGCTGTGATCTGGACTGAGTTGTTATACTAAGGTAATGGATAGATAATTCTCTGTTTCTCAGTTCCTGTTCTGAGATTTTGGATCTTTTTACGTTTGACATAGGAAAATCTATTTTTAAAATGGGCACATTATAAATGTGCTTTCTGGTTTGAAGTCTATGCTATTTGTTGTGCAAGTCTGCTAAAACACATAATTGAGATTCTCTCACATTTTAGGTGCAAAAAAGCATATTATAGTTTCATTGGAAAGCTGATCTCAGTTTATTACTAACCAACCATCTCAGTGAGAAACAGGTAAGACCAACATAATTGATTGCCATTTCTGTATATGTAAGAGAACTAAAATAGACATCTTGAAGTCAAATGTCATGGAATGCAGAGGAGTCTTCTCGTGTTGGATGAGTAATAGAAAAGTCTAAATAAAACTCAGAATGGCTGTCCAGAAGACAAGAATGGGAGTAATGCTGTAGTGCAGGAAGAACAGGCTGGCTGGATCTAAGATGAGTCAGACTAATCCTGTAATTTAGATTGAAGTGGGTAGTGCTGGATTTGTCACTTGACCAGTGACATTAAACATTAAACACTAAAATAATTTAATCTGCTAAACAGGCATTTCAAGCTGAGGTTCTGTCTTGGGGCAGCAGTGTTTTTAAGGAGCAGCTTCTTAACTGTCTACTTCTTAGTCATATGTTGGTGGGGGGCCATGTTCTGCTCTTAGACTTTACAAAGCTGTGCGTGCACAAGGAAGGTCAATAGGTAAATAAATACAGGTGTCTGCATATGGGCTCTTTCCTCACACTTGGAATTGGTGGTGGTCTGTAATGTAAGAAGTTAGCACACACTTTGTGTTTAGGAAATAAGGTGAGTGCTGCTGCACATGTGGAAACTTCCCTTTATGTATTTCCAGTGACTAAATTAGACTTTTCTTATGTTGACTTCCTTCTCTGGTGTGCTTATACACTCCAAATTTTGGTACCTGTAAGAGAAATAAATCTTATTTTGACAACTAGTAGCAATAGGTGCTGAGGGCTGAGTCATTCCCCCCTTTCTCCCCCCTTTCTCCCCCCTTTCTCCCCCCTTTCTCCCCCCTTTCTCCCCCCTTTCTCCCCCCTTTCTCTCCCCTTTCTCCCCCCTTTCTCCCCCCTTTCTCCCCCCTTTCTCCCCCCTTTCTCCCCCCTTTCTCCCCCCTTTCTCCCCCCTTTCTCCCCCCTTTCTCCCCCCTTTCTCCCCCCTTTCTCCCCCCTTTCTCCCCCCTTTCTCCCCCCTTTCTCCCCCCTTTCTCCCCCCTTTCTCCCCCCTTTCTCCCCCCTTTCTCCCCCCTTTCTCCCCCCTTTCTCCCCCCTTTCTCTCCCTTTTAAAAAAATGGGAGGCAGAACTCACGAGGAATTCCCTTTCTTTGGAAAGAAAACAACAACATTTGAGTAATTTTAGGATCACTTAATTTTTTTTCTTTTTATTAAATAAGCCTTCTGATCAAGAATCATTGTTTTGGTGGGAGTTGTTTTTGTTGTGTTTTTTTTCAATGTTAAAAATAACTTTAAAAGGTCTTTGTGGTGGGGGGGTGGTGTGATCCTTGGGCTGATGTTGGTCAGACTGCTCAGTGTAAACTTGTACAAAACCAAATTCAAACTTGGTACTTGGAAAACATACTCAAGCAGGACAATCCACCAGTGGTGAGTTTTTACTTTGCAATTTCTCTTAACTCTGTATATAAATATGAAAATTAATGTCCCAAGCAAGAGACTTCTTTCATCCTTGAGCTATGTAAAAACTAATCAGATCTAAAGAGGTTACCAGGGCTTTCCTATTCTTCATAGAAAGGAACAGGTATCTTCTGAGAGCACTTCATCCCAGCAGCCTCTGATAACGTATTATAGAAGGTCTTAATCTTTCTTTCCACGGATGAATTTCCTTTCTATCTTCCCTCTCTTCCTAAAGTCAGGCCTAATTTAGTAAAGGAAAATGGTGTGTTTGCCCAAATTGCTGCAGTTTTAAAATTTGTATAAGTAAATAGCACATAATTGCACCCAGTGCAAAAAAAAATTTAGGTATGTGTTACCTCAAATAATGGTTAACTTGGTAGCACAATAATGATCAACTAAGCTGTTCTGAGTTGAGTTGGATTTGATCAGAGTTTCTGCAGGCCAAGGTGGTTAATTCAGGCCCCTTTGCAATTGTAAACAGCTGTGCAATAGTTGTGAGATCAAGCATCTGTTCCATGCTTTTTCATATATCTTAAAATAGACTGATAGTTGTATTTTTTAATTTTATGACTAACACAGCAGAAGCAATCAGAGTTATGGCTATTGAATACAATTCCCACATTGGTTTAGGGAAAAGAGCATAAAGGTGGTGAATCCCCCAGGCATCAGTCTCCCAGCCTCACCTAGGCAAATACCATCTCTGCCCCATATGTATCAATTTAATTAAAAATTAATTAGTAATTCTGAGCAATCAGAGACCCAAGATCCTTTAGCCACGGGTCAGATGAATTGACATTCTTGGTGCAATTGACATTTTAAAACACAAGGCTTAAAACAAAAAACAAAACAAAGCCACACATCCCAGAAGACTAATTAAGAGTTAGTTACCTTACTTGCCATCCTGAATCAGGGGTCTGTAAATTACGTGTTACCAGCTGCATTCTTGTAAAGCACTATGATCAGTTTTTCCAAAGCTAATGGTATCATTCCAGTAATTACCTCTTTTGTTTCACTAGGTTTCTGCAACACATTTTGTGCTTGAATATTACTTAATTTTGTTTGGAAGAAATTGATGAGTGAAGAAATGGAGCATGAACATTTTAGGAAGAGAAGAAGATCAAGTTTCTACACAGTACAATGGATTATTTTAAGCACTATTGCGGAGCAGGGAAGTTAAGACAGATGCCTTAAGATTCCTAATGTGCATTTATGCAACACTGAATTATATACTGCTACCAAAGGGCCAAATCCTGAAGTGCCCTGCTTGGATGCACAAGGTCCAGAGTGGGAACTATGCATTTCTGTTATGCTGCAGTGGTGAGGGTAGATTGCAGAGACTCCTACCTCCCCACGGGCAAACTTGACACCTTAGGCACTGCAGAAGTCACTTCCATAGCAGTCTCCAGGGTACAGAAATAAAGAAAAAAGGATGGGATAGGGGTGAGAAAAATAGACATTGAGTATGACCAGTGAGTCTGAAGTGTGACTATGCATAGTTCAAGCACCAGGTGATGGGGAAGGGACTGGATGATGTATTCTCCCCTATTTGTATTAACCAGTCTACTCCATGATCATAACTCTCCAAGTCTTTTGAGACTGAGGATTCCTTCTACTAGCTGCACTTTGGAGCAAGGCAATGCCAGCAACATAAAAGCCTGGGTGTTGCTTTTTCACTATAGGATTGAGACCCCTCAGCATTTTAACTTGACTTATTTAACCATATGAAGAACAGAGCTCAAAGAAACAAGCTCATTTTTTAGTTAAAAAACCCATGAATTATTACTTTGCAACAATTGTCTATCAGCATACAAAGAAAAGCCATTCCAAAAAGGAAATAGCAGTCATTACTTTTTCTGTTCATGTCAACATTATTCTGTATAAGACAGTAAAAAATGGTAAAGTACCCCTGAGAAAAATTTTATTGCAGTTGTGCATTGTTAGAAAATGGAACTGGAAGAATACTCATTTTTCTATGGGACTCTTGATGGTTTACAAGTACTGTTTTTTACTTCTGTTTTATCTTTTTAATAAAGGCACAAGTTTTTATTGGCTGCTAAAGTACCATTTAAACAAATATCAAATACTTACAAGAAAATTAGTGTTAGGTCATACATCTGTGTTAACACACTGAAAATTTGTGTGCTTTAGTTTGCCACTTTCAAGCCTAGTTTAAGTGATGCTGAAATTGCTAAAGGTTGAGTGTTTTGTACACTGATGTACCTGGCACAAAAGGCAAAATGTGCTTCCTCTGTGAGTCCACCCCGAGATCAAGACCTAGAGCAAACAACATGGATTTTTTTTCCCATGACTCCTCCATAGAGAAGACTGCTGTCTCATCTTTGGGTGGTATTGGGGTTTTGCACTTGGCAAATAATATTTTCCTGTCTGTATTTTTTCTGATGTTCAGGTGATGCTTATTACAGACAGAGTTGAGCCCTTTTAGTACAGACTAAAGGTAGTAAGTAGCTCAGTTGATGATCTGGATGAAAAGCACCTGTTTTGCTTCTCTCCTAGACTAACTTCTACTTAGGTCAAACATGTTTACCATGGAGATATGAAGGTACCAAATATACTGTACAGTTTAAAAGCATTTTTTTTTCCTTTGGAAAGAGTAATTTTTTTTCTTAAATAATGATCTTCTAGAACAAGAACACGTTGAGAACCTACAAACTTGATTTGGTCACTGTTAGGTATTCTTGAGACAGAAGTGTAATCGTCCAAACTTGCATGTTTTATGAAAGTTACAGATTATTTCTTCAAACTTTGTACAAGAAATTTTGGTTTTGCTAATTTCATATCTTCCCAAAACATTTGCTACATATTAATCTGAAAAATTTAGCTTTTACTGCTCAAATGTCAAGTGAGAAGAGCTCATCTGAGTATCAGCTCTCAGCAGTTCTGCACCAGCAAAATTTCTTGGTGAAGACAACAGAGACAGAAGACTGCAAGTTCGAGTTTGCAGCCCCAAACACTGGTGGAACTGTAATGGAGGGCTTGAGATACCATCTGGTTTTTACTGCTTCAGTGTATTACAGCTGAGATATAACACACATGGTCATAATCTAGTGGAACTATAAGTAAAATATGTCCCTTATATGGTAAATTCAGTAATATGTTCTCTGCTCCCTCACTCCCCAGTACGCTCGATATGCCCCCCATATGAATGTATGTATGCTCTAGGCTAACATCAGTATAACTTGTTTGATTATTAAGTCAGGATAGTTAATCTACAGGAGAAACTGCAAGCAAACAGGCTGGGCTAACTCTATGTGTGTTCTCTAGCAAGTGCTGGTCTTCTGAACCCAGTTCTTTGTATATCTGATGGACATCCTTTGTGGCTTTTCTTGAAAATCTGATGTTTTTGACATCTCTGTGCATATCACAGGTAGATTTTGTTCCAGGTTTTCATGTTTCAGATGAGAAAAGGAGGAGGGCAGTGAGTTTAGGATACTCTTGAGGCCGAAGTTACAGCTGGTATAAAAGCAGGGATTCATGAAAAGTCACTTTGACAAATATGAAACAGTAAAATAATTCAAATATGATTGTTCCAAATACTATCCCAAGGCCCCTCCTCTCTGCCCTCCCAACTACCATCGCTTCTCTGGTGAGCTGGTTATTAGGAGAAACTTCAGACTGATAAAAAGGAATTAAGTTCTCTGGGGGAATTGTATCCATAAACTCTAAGGACACACCAGTGAGTGGGATGGGGAGTTGGGTTCTCCTGGCAGGCCCTGGCTGCAGAGGAGGTGCCTCATCTCAGGTGACAGGACACTGTCTCTGTCTTTCAGAGCCCTGTCCTGACAGTTCCCTGGCCATAAGGAAGGGTCTTCCATGCTGTATCAAAGAGTAGGACAGGCAAAATGAAGGGCCATGCCAGAAATTAAGAAGTTGGTGAGGACAAAGAGCTGTTTGGCTGTTGAGTTGCAAGCAGGCTTGGGGATCACTGGCAGCAGAGGCTGGGGGGCTGTCAGGGTGCTCCAGGAAACAGGTCCTTTTAACCTATCCACTGAAGAGCTGAAAAATTCCAGTGAATGCAGTGAGAAGAGCAGCCCTTCCTATTCAGGAGACCAGAAGGGAGATGGATCCTGAGAAAACAACTCTTCAAGGTGCTGGGTCATGTTTTATGTGCTGGTTTTGTGCTTTAACCTACTCTGTATCCACAAGTCTTAATAATATCCAGATTATCACTTAAAATAACAGCCCTTAAGCTTTTAGATCTATCAAAATAATTATTATTGCAAGCTATAAATAGCATTGCAGTTATTGTAGGATAGTTGATACTGGCTGAAATTAGAAGCTTTGCTTTAGTATTTCTTACTGTTGTTTTTTTATAAAAAAATTCACATACATACAAGACTCATGCACACAAACTTAAAACTCCCAGTGTGAGGACAGAATCCTGACTTAGGACAAGATTTCAGTGAGATGACTCCTCAAGATTTTTGAAATACCAACATGATAAACTTGTCCCTGTGAAGATAAAGCAGAAGAATAGAAGAATAGAAGACTCAAAACTACAGAGCTATTACTGTTGTGGGTTTTTTTTTTTCTTACAACTATTTATTCACAGGCTGTACAACATACATGAACGTAATTGTTGCCCCTACTGAAGGCAAATTATAGGAAGAAGGCAGGAGGAGGTATAGGTTTCTTTCATAACTGATTTCCTACAGCATTATCTTGAGATTGCAGCATCACAACTTAGATTCATCATAAGCCACTGATTGAAAGCTTCCATTTTAAATATTCAAAGGGTTATTTTTAAAGGGATTTTGGGCACTTTTAGTGTTTTGAGTGGAAATTATGGAAACATTTTTGTTTAAAGCTGCTCCTTGAGTGTGGAATTCACAGGTACCAAGCAAACTTTTGGTATGCCATTCTTAGAAACCGGGCCAGTTCTCCAGAGTACTAAATGCCTGCAGTTTTCAGGTACTGCTTCTTTTGTTTGATCTTTTTGGGCTCTTATGTGTTGAAAATAATCTGTCCCTCGAAATAACTTCTTGATCTCTCTGAAGTATGGTCCAGTTGCAGCTCTCCAAAGGACCAAGGTGGGGTGTTGGGGGAAAGCAAGAGTTAGCAGTAGCATCTGGCAGATTTATCAAGCATTGACTCTGATGTAATTAACCAGATCTGCCTAGATCTGGGATGCTGACTGACCATATTTATTTAAAAAGTAAAAAGACAACCAGAAAACAACAAAGAACTTTGAGTTCCATAGCATATGTTATCTGAAGACACTGTCTAAACTTGTACATAATGGGTGATTCAGGTATACATTTACAGAGGGTCTGAGGAGTGGCTACGTTTAAGTGCAAATGAAGAACATTTCTTTCACAGTACCTAAGAAATAGTGAGGTAATGCCACATGAGAGGCCCCTCTGTCCCTAAAAGGCACCAAAGAGAGCAGCTGCATATGAAGTGATTTGTTATAATACTGAACATTTACTACACTCATTTCTATCAATTTATTTTGTATATATAGACAACTTTTTATATGCATTTTTCTTAATTACATAATTGTCATGAAATGTAATGAAGCTACAAGTTGTTGTTCTAATGCTGATTAAAACTGGTTTTGGCTGTTTGTTTTCTGCAACAATTACTTGAATCTTGTTTCCCTTAGGTAGTGAAGTCTGATAATGTTTACAGGATTGTTTTACTTGGTTTTTGGGTTTTAGTTCCCAGCCTCTGCCCCAAGACAGAGAGCTCATGCTCAGCACTCAGGCAGATGTATTGGGATGAAGCACTGGGATCACCCTTAGGGGCACTAAGGCATTAATGGTGACAGGCAGACTCCCTTCTGTTTACATTGCCCAGCTGACAACTTCAATGTTTACCACCTTCCTCTCTTAACTTGTCCTGTCCTTTCACCTGCTGTTACTTCTTTAACAACAGCAATTTCCACCATAAAAACATCACAGAAAGAGGCAGCACTCCTGCTTTTAAGTCTTCCCCTTCCCCAACCCCCTTCTTAAAGCAGATGAATGAAACAGCCCTGGGTTTCTTTGCAATTATTTTTGCATTTGCCATCAAGGGTCATCAACATTTGCACTAATGACAATGGCCCAGCTCTTCTACTTCCATATAACTTTTTCTGATTGTGCTGCCTAAACTTGTAACGACCTGTATTTAAATCTGAGGTGAAGTGTGAAAGATATATGTAATAATTACACATTTATTGTATTTTTTATATGTTGCAGATAGGACTAGTCTTACGCACAGAGAAAATGCATTGCCATTTGTAGTTTAATACTTGAAGTAACTTTTTAAAATGGGCTTTTATAAATTAATTAAATACAAAATCACATTGCTTTGCCTCAGTTTTCTTGTTTTAATTGTATCGTGCAGTTTCCCCCTATGTATTCTTTTCCATGTTACCTTAAGTCAGTTATAGCCATTGAAAGTGCAAAGATTTTGTACATCAGTGTTCAGACCTGTTCAGACTCTGAAGTATAATTCATGTTTAAATAAAAAAGTTGTACCGCTTTAGGTCTCTTTTCCAAAGTGATAAAATTTGAATGGATTTGACACTTGAATTCATCAGTGAATGCAACATCAACTTAATAAAAGTATGTGATTTATCTGGAAGTTGCTTAGCTGCAGCATGTGTGTATTAGATCAGTGAGAAAAACTGCCTGCCTGGAAAACATTTTGTAACTCTTCCACATTCTTTACCCTCCAGCTGCAACAAACCTAAGATTATGCTCACTCTTCACCCATTGTCCAGGTCACTTTGGTCTTGAGAGGAGAAGTATCTCCAACTTGTGGCTGACTCTGTTCCTTCAGGACACTAAATGTGACTTTAAAGTCTGATCACCACTCAAACAGGAATCAGCTGTGTTCCTTTTAAAAATAATCTCTGTAAGAGAGGGCACTAATGCCTAAGTTGACACTGACATGACAATGACACTGGCATTTGAATTCAACAATTCATTCCCAAAGAGGACCTGCAGAGCAGGTGGCCCTCTCCAGCTTTCAATGGAAATTAGTGAAGCTATACATATAGTTCATATCATCATTGTTTCACCTGGGAACACAAGCTGCTTTATGCAAAGCCCCTGAAGAAGACAGGCAGATGCTAAAGAAACACAGAAGTGTTTTTCTAAAGAGACAATAATAAAGAAACATACATTGTTCTATAGAACTATTTTTAATACAAGATTTTGTATATGACAGGAAATCTCACATGTCATCTACCCTTATTATACTGAATTACAAAAGTACCATCAGAGGTACAAAAGCAGATTCCACAGTAGTGCATAAAACACGACAGATACTTGTACACCATGGCGTTCAGACTGTCCACTTTTTAGTTACATTTAGATGGTTTAATTCATCACTGATGTATCTGTGCTCAGGGAACTTGCATCTAACCTTTCTTTTGAAAGCCTCCCAACGTGCAAGTCTCTCTTCTGTGTTATGTTTGTACTCCTGCTCCCGGGTCAGGTAAGGCCGACTCAGCCAATACTCATTCTCTGCTTCAATTTCCAGCCTTCGGACCATTGCTTGCTTCATGCCAATGGTCACCACTCTTGGCCGCCTGTATTTTCCAATCCATTGTTTTCCAGGAATTCTCTTTCGGAGTAATACTGCTGTCAAAAACATTATGCCTCAAAATATAAACAAAACAAAATACTCATTACCTTAGGAATAAAAGTTACAAATTTAACAAGAAAAAATTAAAACCTGCACACACTTATTCCACTGCCTTTAAGCTGTCTGCTTTGAAGATCAGCAACAATCTGTTACTCAATAACCCACCACTACATACAGCAGACAGCCCAGTAACACAGTGGAATCTTAAGACCAGAAAAGGGAAAAGAAAAAAAATCGTTATTTAGCTAAAGAGTTTACTCAGTTATCCTTATACTGAGATTCAAGCACATCCTCTAAATTGTTTATGAAAAATCCAGTCCCAAATACTATCAAATAAAGAATACACATCATTCACTCTTTCTTAAGACAGCTAACTGCACTGTCAGAACTGGGAGCATTTCCAGATCTCTCCTGTAAATCCAGTATTTCCTCAGTATTACATTTTGGACTACTCTCTCCATAACCTTGTCAGTATTCAATTACCTGGTCTTGTATTTTAACTATAGGAAGACTGGTTTGTAGAGGAAATCAATATTCTTATGATCCTAAAAATAACAAATGCAATAAACCAACCAGTGTATGTAGAAAGCATGAATACAGCCTGACACAACGCTCAGGTGTAGCAAAAGTGGGAAGAAGGGCCAAGCTACGTTTAGACGCGATACCCGTGCCCCTCATTAGCTTATTTATTAGACCTAACCATGCCCAACTCGTAGGTCTGTCATTACACAGTACTTTCTTCAACTAACAAGTCACCCAGGCACTTTATCACAGCAAAAACCATCACTGCCGCTGAGGAAAGCCACCCCACGGCACCTCATTGCCATGGTGAGCTCCATGCGGATGTTCCCCGGGGATGCAGTTCAGGGGAAGCTGAGGGGCTTCTGAGGGGGCCCTGCTGCCCCAGGCTGCGGTTCCGCCCTGGGGAGCTCCCTCCCTGACTCCAGGGCACCCCCGGCTGCTCGCCCTCAGGCCGGCACCCGCCGCAGCCTCGACGCGGCACACACCGGGGCTTTGCAGCGCCACCTGGAACGCTCGGCGAGCTGCAGCTGCAGCCCGGGATTGGCTCCGCTGCTGCCTACCGAGAAGATTCCAGGCCCCTTCCCTCCCGGGGTTATCTCCCGGTTCAGGGCCAGGCCAGTCCCAGCGAGACCGGGACCAACCCGCCAAGAGACACCCGGCGCTCAGGGCGCAAAAGCGCTGCGAGAGGCCCCTGCAGCGCCCCGAGCCCTGAACTTACCGGGCCCCTCCGCCCTCACCCACCGACTGCGGAGTCGGCTCCGGATTCCCCCAGGGGAAGCAAGATGGCGACCGGCGGGCGGCTCTTCCCGAGACATCTCGCGAGAGTTGGCGGTGGGCGGGGCCTGGCGGCGCCAATGGGCCGCGCGCTGCCTGCCGTTCAAAGCCGGTGGCGCGCGGTAACCGTCCCCGGGGCAGCGCGCGGACCCGCTCCCCCTCTCGCCTCAGGGTCGCGGCCTCCGCCCCTCCCCGGCAGCCGTTAACGGCCGAGCGCGTGGCTGTGGGACCGGCCGCCGGGAGGGGGCTCGGGCAGCCCTCACCGGGTGGTTCCCTCCGCTCTCCCCCGTCCCTCCGCTCTCCCCTTTCTCGCCGGCCATGGACTCGTCGAGAGAATTCTTCGGTAAGCTGCGCGGCCTGGCCCTCACGCTGGAGAAGGAGGCGAGGCAGCTCGAGCGGGCCCTGCGCAGAGAGGACGCGGGTAAGCGAAGGCCTCGTCTCACCCCTGTCTCGGGACGGCTGAGTTCGCCGGGGCTTCGCCTGCTCCTCGGGCCGCAGCCTCCCTCACCGGGACGGGACCCTGCTGCCGTGTCTGTCCCACCCCAGGCAGCAAGACCCTGGGGCTGGGACCTGATCGGGAGAGCTGCTCCTCTTGACTCATGGGATGGGCGTCACACACGGACGCTGAGGCAGATCGCTCTGGTGGGACGGCATGGGGGGGCGGTTGTTCCTCAGGCGTCCTTCATATGGGTTCTCGCCTGCCGTTAAGGCCCTGCGGGCCCTGAGTTCTTCTGGATGTGTGGAGTTGGGCCTTTGGTACCCTTGGTTGGGCCTGGGAGTAGCTCGACAAGGCTTTATTTGGGTTCCCACTGCCATGGTTGTCTCCCTGAGCTCTTTTGTGGTTCTGTAGATGAGCTTTTATCACGAGGAAAAACTGAGATGAGAGGGATGAAATGGGAATCACATTCTTGGTTTTGCTCATTTTCATGGACTCAGACATGAAAACGCATTTGCAGGGCTCGTTCTCGCTCTGCACAGGTAGCTCAGGCTTTTAATTGGATTTATCTCTGTCCTGTGTCTTGCCGCACAGCGGGTCTCCTTTTTTTACATTATTTGCATTACCTTTCATTTCCACTGAAGGAAGTAATGGCTGCTCCGTGTGTAAGTTACCAATACTATCATCTCACTGAACATAAGAGTTCAGCTTCTTATTGATGTAGGTTTTTCAGTGGTGTCTATATTGCTTTTTTAAACTTGTATTATTACTTCAAATTCAAGCACTTAAAGGATAACAGTTCAGCACAGCTAATGCTCCACAGCCCAGGGACCTACCTATTGTACCTCCATCTGTTTTACATTAATTTTTACAGTATTAACAGCAATAGTAAAATGAAAGCCTGCACAGTTTCCCTGGGGTTTAATGTGCCATGCAAACTGTTCCTTGTGCTGTGCAAAAACCCAATATGAACTAGTTTCTCGGTTTTTTTTTTTTTTTTTTTTTGTCTTGACTCTCTAACACATGACTGCAAAATGTCTAATACAGGATATTGTGTTCTGATGTAAAATATCCTTGCATGCTAACATACTAATGCTCCTTTTTTTTTCCTCTCCAAACCCCTTTATGTGAACATGTATATCAAAGACTATGAAGATGAACCTCCAATAAGAGCCTTACAGGACCTCCACTGTGAAATTAAGACTCTGAAGGTAATGTCTTAACTTACTTCTTAAAAACTTGGGAGGGGATGTTCCCTAAGTTTAGAGTTCTGTTTTGGTTAAGCCACAAAACAACTTTGTTACTCAGTAACTGAGCCTTATTTTTATTCAATAATAGCTACAGATGCTGAGGTAGTGCCCAAAAATATTTGGCTGACTTGAAGTAGATTTAGCAGCGTTTATTAGTCTGGATCACTGGGGTCAGCAGGGGGCAAGGGTACCAGGGAAATTGTAGCTGTGGCCAATAGGGTAGGCATAGGGGAGAAGAATGCAGGGGCAGCAGCTCCCTACAGAAGAAGAAGGAGGATTGTTTGTGCTCTATGACTAGCACTTAAAGAAAGTCTTTACAGAATTTTCAGTATTTTCAGCCATTCAGTTCAATTTGTGAAGTATTTTGTTTAACTCCTTAATAGAAGTGGGAAAAAGGGGCTATAGAAGTAAACAAGTGTACAGATAATTGAGAGGTAAGCTAGGACAGAAATTTGAGGTTTACTGTCTGCTCTGCACTAATTCTTTGTACATAAGGAGTAAGGGTCCAAACTAACTGCTGTTATCTCATATTGTCTTGGAGTAAAAGCATATATTTTTTGAGGTTACCAATAAGTAGTATGAACTGTCATCTTCTAACTTTCCTAAATTTTTGTACACTTGTGCTCTTTATATTTCTCATATTTTTGTAACCGAGTTTTCACAAATAGATAAGACTTAAATTTGCTCATCTGAACTGAAGGTCAATACTTATTCCCAAAGCACTTCATGATGGTGGTTTGAAAACAAATATTTCTGTTTCCCTCCCTGCCTGCACCCCCAAAGGAAGATGTTAATGCCAGCCTTGGTAAGAGTTGCTCTGAAAAGCAAGCAATTAATGACTTTATGAAGGCAAGTGAAATACTGATGCAAAGAAATGCAGCAGATCTTGGAAAAATAAGAGAGCTGTTCCAGAAATATGGCTACAAACCACGTTTCAAAGACTCTACAGGTAACAGTTTGTTACTACAACTGTTAACAGCTGTTGCTACAGCAATACAGTATGTGAAGACAAAAGTAATTTTCTGAAATGTTTCTCTTGAGTTATGTGTGCATTTCTTCTAATAAGAGGCCATGTACATTATGTTTTGTTTTGCAATAATATCCAGAGGCAAAAATATTCCATTGTGTGTGCTGCCATAAGAATAAATGAAAATACAAAAACTTAGCATTAGATCTCCTGGCATACTTTTAGGGGTTTGATTTTTTTTTTCCAGTAATATTCAGAAAACATGGTAGCAACCATGTTTTGGTAACAGAATTATGCTGCTTCAGCTTCTCATTCATGGGAAACTATTGTAGATGCATCTAAATTAGCCCGTATCATACATCATGATTCCCATTAACTTAAATCACTGTAGAGAAAATCTTAAACTAATGTGTTCCATAGCACAAATTGGACAAAAGAAGCACATGTGGGGATTAGGTGACTTGTGGCAGTCTATGAAGCAGGAGTAGCTTAATCACTGGGGGAGATCCTTAGTCCAATCAGAAACAGCACATGCACCTGCTTTAAAAATCCAGATATGCCAATGGATTTAAAATACTACAGCTGTTGGTACTACTACTGTTGGTACCCTTTTGGTATCTTGAAAAAGCCTTTGGTATGGCACACCTTAGCCTTCCTCTGAGCATTACCCAATCATTACATAAAACAAAATTATGGTTTTGGACCATATGCACCTCAGAATTAAGCTGCTACAACTGTTTTGCAAGGATACAGCACAAGGCTCTGATTTTACAGTACCTTCTTTCCTGTCCTGTCTCTGCCTTTAAAGAAGACTACAAATAGAGCTACGAGGTCAGTGTCTTTTTAAGTAAGAGTATCTGAATACACAAATAATGCACAGATGTACTCTGCCATTTTATTTTAAATAGTTCCCCCCCCTGCTGCTTACATCATGCAGAAAATAACAAATGTTTGTTGGTGTTTCAGTTTACTTAGCTACAGAAAGGCACAAATTACCCCTTTGTATATTTCTGCTTATTTCTGGACTGTTCCTGTTGTCTGAGAAGTGACCCTCTTTTGTGAGTTCTTAGTTACTGCTTCATAACCTTTCTTCAGTAGTTTTTCTGAAGAATGAGCATTTTATTACTGTGTCCCCAAAAATATTTTCAGTTCTATAAGAGTTTTGTTTTAATTGTCATTTATGTTGTACATTGCTAATGAATTTCCACTCTTACACTGAAATAAAAACAAATTTATGTAAGATTAGTACTTCCTGCCTGCTTAATTCAGGGAGATGAATTTAATTAAAAATACCCTTATGTAACAATCTTTCAATTACATTTGGCCTACAAGTAATATTTACCAATCAAGTGAAATTTAGCAAATGTGTAATCTAGATTATAAACATATCAAGCTAAACTGTATGAGCTTTTGTTCGGTTGTCGCTTTAAAATGAATTATTCCATTTTTTTACAATGATAAATAAAAAATTTTAAATACTGGAGGGAAAAGAACCAGTTTATTTTATAAATTCTTAGAACAAACCTCTTACAACTTACTACTTTTTCCCAAACAGAAGAGGACAAAGAAGTTAACAACAGTGATTCAGAGGTGTCTGCCCAGAACAAATCCGAGGAAGAAAAACCAGATGATGTACCTCATCTTCCTGCTAGTACTGAGAAGCCACTGGTTCCCAAGGACCCACTGCGTAACCCCCAGCTTTCTGATTTTGGTCTTTCACAATATGCTTTCTCCAGGCCTTGGAGTGCAGTGAAAAGACAACAAGCAACAAATAAACATCAAGAAAACATAAGTGACAGGACTCCTCTAAAACCAGAAACCCCCCATACTTTGCCCAAAACACCAAAATGTATGCTAAAGATGGATGATTATGAGTGTGCAACACCAAAACTTGAACACTTTGGCATTAGTGAACATACCATGTGTATGAATGAAGATTATACGATGTCACTTATTCGTAAAACTGCTCAGACAAACAAGAAGTGAGTAAATTACCTAAATTTAGATTGTCTACCTACTGCATTTTCTGTAGTTTTTTCTTGCTGTGCTTATTTCTTGTTGCTATTGCCCTTTTTCTTCAAGCAGGTGATATGCTGTGATCTACCAGCTGTTTAGTCCCCTGTCTTTATTTGACACTGTGTGTTTTCATGTACCCTTTGCAGTGCCAAAAGCTCATCTGATGTACCCCTGCCCTCCACTGGATAAGAATCTTCAACATACACAGTGTACCTGTGGTCTTGGGGTTTCCTTAACCATGGGTTTAGATTTGAAGAGGAGTTGTCTGCAGTAGATACTTTATAGCAAATTTAAATGTTTCAAATGTTTTACAAACATAGACCTGGAAAAACACTTCCCAAGCATTCAGTAAAATGCCTCATTGTAGGAATAGTGTATTATCTCCAACATTATCCAGCTCCACCTTACAAACTGTCAGCTCTTTTTGCTCCAGACTTGAAAAGAGATCTTCAGATTTTTACTATTTTATTAAGGAAAAGTTTTGCAGCAGTGAGGTGTAGAATACCTTAGCTGTACTATTTTTTTCAGTACTTTTAAGGTATTGTAAAAGTAGTTCATGCTTTTATAGTTAGCAGCACGTTCAGTTTTAAAAGCTCACAGTATTTGAAAGAAGCAGGAAGCTCAGTGTTCTGCAGCTAAATATTTAGTCTTTAGATACATGTTTCAAAAAAGAACTATTCAAAATAAGTAGTGGGAATAATAATTCAGTGGCTTTGTTGGTTTGTTTGTTTTATCCCTGATATTTGCAGTATAGACACAATGGTGAAGTTCTTCAGAACTATGTCCACTTAAATTATTTTGTCTCCCAAAGATCCAGTTTAGTGCAATGGTTACATTTTTAGTGCTTGAGTTGTTTTTTGCTTTGCTTTGTTTTTTTTTTTTCTTTTAAGATTACTGGGGAGGGTAAAGTAAGAAGATCTGATTTCTTCTAAAATAGTTTTGTGATCTCTCCCTTTGAATAGTTGCATAATAACAGGAACATTGTTCCATAGTCCTGAAAGATATTAATTCATAAATTGTTTCCTCTCAAATAATATTTTGAAAATAATTTCAGTTTATCACACAATTTAAGTTACTTTGATACCTATTTTTATGGTTTTACACTACTTTTCCTATTTAATGAGAACCATTTTAATTATGTCTTTAATAATGGCTGTAATTTCTAAATGGATAGATCCACAAATGGAAATTCTGTGTGTGGCTTCTAGTGAAATAATTAGACAGTCCAGTAGCAATATTTATATATAATTTTCTTAAAAAGCACACTGGCAGCCTTCTATACACCTAATGATAATATTAAAATTCTGTACAGAATGAGTTATAGCACAATTGCTCCTTAACATAGTTATCAATTACCAAAACAGATGGACATACACCAGTTGCAAGTGAAGTTAAAACTACATCTTGGTTCAGAATTAGAGGCACATGTGAGAGTTAATGACAGTAAGTCATTAGAGTTGAAATGCTGTTAAACTGTCTTAACTTGTTTTGTTTATTTGGCATTGTTAAGCTAGAGTTAGCTTGTGGCTTGATTAGAAAGGTTAAAACATCTGAACAACTTGCTACCTCCAAAAAGCACTCATCTCACCTCTTAGTGAGAAGGCTCAACACAATAAATGAGCAGAATGTTAAGTCAGCAAATTTAAGATAATAATGAAAGATATTTTTTCAGTGGCTAATGGGCAGAATTTTGTGCCCTGAGGATCAGATTAAAAAAAAAAACAAAAAACCCACTAGCACAAATGGGGTAGCCTTATACCCTTCTTTTCCAGGGACTAATTCAGACTTTGAGACAGCCCTGCTCTTTGGTTTCCCTTGACTGTGGCAGCCAGGTCTTATATGTAGCCAGAATCTGTCAAGCAGCTGTGCATTGTGTGAAAAATACTTTAAACCTTTGTCTCATGGTTCTCAGAAATATTTAGTAGATATCAAGCTCTCCAACTTTGTTTTTCATGTTTTCAGTTTTGAAGCAGGTGAAAAGAACAATATACTTTGCACCCACGACAAAACTAAAATCAGAATTAATTAGTAAAGAAAAGGAAAAAAGAAAAAATGGGGGGAGGGGAATTGTCTGAACAAAAGCGTTTATTGTTTTACTTGTTTTTTCTCTACTGCAAAAACTAAAAATCATAACTGTTCAGGTAGCTCTAGTACTTCCAAGGAAAACTGACTTGAAAAATTCCTTTTTTAAACTCAAAACTTGAGGGGTGTTCATCTAAGTAGAATATACTGCCTTGACTGTGTTGGAGTTTTTTAACTTAGTATTTTTAGTGAAGCTCTATATCTAGTTTTCAAGGTAACTTTTTAAACATCTAAAATTTTCTTTTAGACAGTTTGTGTAGAGTTTAGGTAAACTTCCACTTTTTGCTTGGTATTATGCCTTAACTGCCTTCAGCCTTCTTCCACTATAATATCTTAGGTATGAAAAAAGAATTTTAATAATTTCTGTTTCTAGTTCTGTGGAATTTATATTAAACAGCTTTACTCTTAAGTCAGTTAGTGATTAACATAAGTAATGTTGTTCAAAATTAAAAGCTGAATTTAAAATCTTCTGGTATCCACAATAATATCAGTAGGTTAGAAGCCCAAAAGATTTCATTCTGTGTAGAATTTGTGTAGGCAACAGACAATTCAAAATAAAATACTGTTCCCCCTAAAACACATTTGAACATGTGGGACAAAGAAAATTAATCCTACCTTGGACACTTTTGTTGGGGTTTTTTGTGGTTTTTGGATTGTTTGGGTTTTTTTAATTTTAGGTTCTTTATAGTACAGCATGCCACAAATTGCTGCAGTAGAACTGTAGATGAAAGATCAAGCATGAAAAAAAATCATCTTTGAGGACATGAATTTTTGACTTGCATGTTGCTGAACAAATACTAGGGAAGTTATCAGGTTAAGTATTCCTTTAACTGCAATTTCTTCAAATGACTTGAGAGCTAATTGAGGGGTTTGATTTTTCAGGCTGGTTAAAGATGATTGTGAAGTGAATGTACAAGAAGTGACATCCAGGGAAATCACAGTTACTCCTAGGCCAAAACCAAAAATGACATCTGCAAATAGTAAGTTAAAAATACATGAAAGAAATATACATGGGTGTTTTTTTATCAGTTTATGTAAATACATTGTAATTGCATAGTAAACTTTTAAGCTGTATCTTCTGTTAAATGTAGTTAATTTGAGTGCAGTCACAGTATGAGTACTAATGTATAGAAAATGAAGTGTTGCTGGCTCCTATGGGAATGTTTCTCACTTCAGTGCAGATCTTTGCTTATTCTTCTACTCATATCCATCTAGAATTATGCAGAGGGATCCATCATTTTGTAACTGCAATGTATCCTTATTTGCAATAAAAACTGCTTTGAAAGAGGCAATGAGATAGTAACTTAGATCTTTCAAGAGTAGTGCTAAAACTTCTTTGAGAAGAGATGTAATATGTTCACTTAAATATATTAAGATCTTGGGACAAACATAGTGATAATTGAATACATGAGAAGCTAAAGCAATGTTGATTTAAGTTGGGCTTTTTCAGTTATATTCAGTAGGTAATAAATCTATTCCTCCTTTTTTTTTTTTTTTTTTTTGCATTTGGTGCTTTTAAGAAATTCTGTAGTTTGGATAGTTCTTCATGCTAGAAATGTCAGCTAAAATTTTACAAGTGTGTTAGAATATGCAAATCTGTGAAAAGCTGATAGGCAAACTAAAGTAGAACTGATAATATTCTTGTATATATATATTTTTATCCCCCTCTCCTCTCCCCTTGTGCCCTCCCCTTAATTTCAGCTGCTGACTGGATGGCTTCTCCTATGGTACTTGTGTTCTGTACTCCTGATGTGAAGATCTGTTCAAGAGCAGATAGTCAAGTATTATCAAGGTCACCAGAGCCAAATGAACTGCCTCTTCCCAGTCATACAAGAACACCACAGTTTCCAGATTTTGAAACAAGATGGCTAAAATCAGAAGCTAAGGTAGTAAATAGCAACCATGTACTTTTTCACACACTTTTTACCATAAGGAGTCTTTCAAATGTCAGAGATTCTTTCCAATACTGCCTTTTCTTTTGTTACTATAGATCATTGTAATGGTAATTATGTGAGAACATTTAATTAATACTTAAGATTATTAAATTACTTCAGTTAATTTACTTCCTTTTTTGCAGCAGGTGAAGCAGGGGGAAAAGAATGAGTCAGTGACAAAGAATGATGCAACAGACAACAAACAAAACATAGAAGGCAGCATTCCTCTTGCTCTGAGTTCTGATGAGTATCTTAAACATTTTGGAGACCCTTCTCCTCCCAAAATAAACCACTATGACCAGTTACTCAGTACTCCTCCACCTCCTGAAATAACAAGGATACCAGATGATGTTCTAAAGGTTAGCAAATATGTGGGGGTTTTGTTTATTTTTACTATCAAAGTAGTAAAATTAAAAGGGCTTAGTTCTATCAGATTTTTTTCTTAGAAAAGGAAGTTCTCTGCTACTTACTGAAAATTTATAAACTGTTATTTTACATAATTCTTTTTTTATTCCTTTTTAATGTTTCCTGTAGATTCTGTCAAGGTATAATCATAAAGTAGACACTTCTAAAGCCAAGGAAATTGAAGCCAAGGCAGGGAATACTACAAGATATGAAAGTGATTTCACTAGTTACTCCAACAAAGAGAACAGGTATGATTAAATTTTACAAATTTGGTTCACTAATTTAATTTGGAGAGCTACAAAGATAATAGAATAATTTAGGTAGGAAAAGATTATCAAGTCCAACTGTCAACCCAGCACTGCCAAGTCCAGCACAATACAATATCTACACATCTTTGAACTGTTTCCAGAGATGGAGACTCTACCACTTCCCTAGGCAGCCTGTTCCAGTGCCTAAGAACCCTTTCAGTAAATAAATTTTTCCTAATATTCAATCTAAAATGCTTCAGTGCATTTAGAAATTCATGCAGCTGCTTGTTCTTCAGCTACCAAAATAGCTCTTGTTGCTGCCACTAACTAGGTACTCCTTGGCATGGTGTCTGACTGCCTTTATTGTAAAGAACAAATATTGAAATTGATTGTGTTTAATGAAGGACTTTTGCTGTTTTATCTCTAGGTGTTTTTCTTCATGGAAATCCAAAGCACCACTGAATGCTTTATTCTGAGTAAATTTAGGCAATAAAACTAAGGAACTGGAGAAAACAACCAGTTTCATGGTTTGGCAAAGATGAAGTTCTTTGAAATGCAAAGCCATATTATGAACAGTATGTGAGATTACTCATACTTACTGTAGACTAATTTAATCTTTGAACAATGGAATAATAGCTTTAGAAAGAATTCAAGTGATTTGAATAAGTTTGAGACAACCTGATCAAGTATAGGTATCCCTGATTCAATGTAATGTGTATTACACCTGCTAATTATCTGTTAAACTTCAGTACAGATTATTTATCTAAGAGGTCCAAGGAGCATGTATGGAGTCAAACAATAATCACCACTGAGAATGAGACTGATAAAAGCAGATCCCTTATATACCTGGAGCTGGGATCCCTTTCAGTAATCAAACAGACCAAAGCTCTTACTTTAGCTGACCCTTCTTTTTTCCTTGTCAAGATAGTAAAAACAAAGTTTCCAATGTTTGTGTCTTTTGCTAATTCAAAATAGGATTGAGATAATAAGTTCATTAATTCTTCTGGATATGTTTTCAGAGTATATCCTGGATTTTTCAAACCAAATATCTGAAATCAAGTTGAAGACCACGTTGAGACTGTTTCATATTCATGGATCTTATCACTGAATCAACAAGCTCAAAAAGCAAAAGAAAATAGTGATGGGAGGAAAGAGCCATATGAAGGAGAAGCTTTTTTTAATGAGGAAGTTTGTGGATTGTTTGAACTAACAACTTGTCCTTAACTGTTTTATTGAAAACACATTGAGGGTTTTTAAATATAGATACACTTCAAACAGTATGTCAGGTATGAGGTAGTACTACAGTTGTTTCACTTGATTCTTATGCTGGGTTTGGATGTGTTTGCAGCAGGCTGTAGAGAAGTGTAGTCAGGTTGCAGTGAAGGGGAAGTCCAGTATATTGCTCCAGGAAGTGGATCTCTGGCTGTTCTGGTGACACCATACATCTCTTCAGGGCTGAGTTTGAAGTCCAGCACTTCAGCAATATTTGATGTCTTCAACTGAATAAAATCTCTCTTTTTATGTGGAGAGTAACTCCTGCTGTGCTGTTTGAAGCACCTCTATGCTATAAATCACTTTGGCAATGCTGAGGAATACCAGACACATTCCTGCATCAGGCTCTCAGTTACCTGTCTGGTGGATGGGTTTTTCTTACACTGCTGCTGCTTATTGTGGTTTTCTTTGCACTGGGTGCTGTATGTATCTGTTTTCCCTTTGACAGTCTAACATTTGCAGCTCTAGAAAGTGACTGTCATTTCTGTCATTTATATGAGGCCAGGCTTGTAAAACAAGGGAGAAACTGTCCCAGGAGAGGGGGAGAAGTATGTGCTTTTCTGAACAGTTTCACATTTTTTTGAAGTCTTTGGGATATGTAAACATCTGGAGATGCCTGGAAGTATTTCTCCAGTAGCTTAGACTAATACTGGTTAAAGCATAGAAAGTAAAGGAGCTTTTTTCCTGCTATGCCAGTTATTATCCAGGATAATTAAATTCAAATTAACTGGAGAAGCTGATTTTCTACTATTGTAATTTTTCTGTGCTAGCTTCTGGTTAAAAATGTATGTATTATGTGTCAGTCTTTGATATTGAACAGTGCTTTTGAATACTAAATAAATCTATCTCAGATGCTTGGTGGCTGCTTAGAAAACTAATTATCTGCCACTATAAATGCTCTTCTACCCAGCCCCTTCAGAGAGTTAATCCAGACCTGCTTCCAGCACCCTCACAGACTGAAATATTTAATGGGCTTGTTAGTGGTCATCGGATTTCATAGCCTTAAAAAAGTACAAAATATGCTGCTTCAGAGCAAGAACTTTTCAACCAGACAGCTTAACCAGCAGTCATCTGGTGGTTCACAGCCTGCACTCTCCTCCACTAGCAGAGAGAACAGCACAGTTATACCAAGCAGTGCCGGGGTTCTCACTAAGTTACTTGCATAATTTTTCTTGTCTGTTCCACATAATTTTCTGCTACGTTTTCATAGCTATTTCATTAAATAATACAAGAGCAATTCAATAAATTTTTGAGTGACAAATTGTCTGCAAGATGACAACTGAAATCTTATAATATTCTCATATTATCTCACTGTGCTGGCATGGGACTTTTTTAAATCTCAAAATGAAGTTTTTCTAGTTAGTTTTGGTTTTCTTGCTTACAGTATCCCCATAACACAAGTAATACTGCAGTTTGTATTTGGTTTTTTGCTGCAGGACCATTGTTCTGAGGTAGATATAATCAGAGCAGCAAAACAAAACCTAGGTTTATGTCACTGTGCTTTACTTTTGAAAGTTTTTTAGGTTTCAGTAAGGCCTAAGGAGGAGTTTGAGTATTAGGAGTGAAGGAGGGAAAGGTCGACAGAGGTGAAAGCATAAGCAGTGTTGGAAACTGTTCTATGTTCAAAATAAGCTGGGGCTGGAAAGGTTAAGTGTTTTGTTTTGTCTTTTTTTTTCTTTTTTTTTTTTTTTTTTTTTTATCTCCCTGCTCAGATCAGTTCTGTCACAGGGGGGGCTCTGTGGCTACTTCAGAAAATTCACGTTTAAACTCCCCAACCCCCAAGGATGTAGCTGTGGGGCCAGCAGAGCTTCAGGCTCCCCTTAAACCAGTGTTGCTGCTGGAGAGGCTTGTCCTGTGCACTAGGAGTACATCAGAGTGGGAATAATATAAAAGTTTAGAAGCTGCAGATTGGTTTGTTGTGGGATGAATGTGATCACAGCACTGACCTGGCAGAAAGCCTGGTTTGAATCAACAGTAACTAAATAAATAGCAAACACAATACTTACACAGGGGACAGTAGTTGCCTCCAGACAGGTGGAGTTGACTTGGGTGATGGTTTCTGTCCTGGGCTTAATCCAGTTTAACTGGGGGATTCTGCCTCCGGAGGCTGTTTCACCACTTCTATGCACAGAATTTAGAGGTCCTATGGTTCTGTGATGGATTCCTTCCATTCACAGAGCCACAGGAAGACTGATTAATTTTGTTTTCTATCTTATTCTCCCTGACAAAAATCTCCTTGCTCAGTTTCTCTCTGTGTGATTGCTAAATCAGAGGTAAGGGCAGGGTGAGAAGAGGGTCACAATTTGTAGCAGTAGCCTGCAGTCAGAAAAGATTAAACCCAGTATAAAATTCTGCTTCAATATTTAGGGGTATCTAAGAGGCAATCAAAAAAGCATAGCCTTTGGTTTTCATTTGCTGTGATTCTTAATCTTTGTTTGTTTGTTTATCAAATGTGTAAGTCACCAGAAACTTTCCTTCATAATCCCATTGGCTGTCAAAGAAGCATCTCAACTGTTCTGCCTTGGAACCCCTGTAAAGTGGTCAGTGCTTTCTTATCTTAGAAATATTTTGCCTGAGGTTAAATTACAAATATGGGACTTTCAGTGAAAGGAAACCTCCCAGCTGGCTGTAAAATAGTTAAATGGCAAGCATCACCTTTTTGTGCCCTCTCTTGGGCTTTTATCGATATTTTTCTAAATCAGTAGAGCAACAACTGCAGTCCAGGGATCTTTAGTTAATTAAATTGTCACGGATGCTTTGAATGGTCTGTAAGATGTGATATTTGCTTTGTTCCCTTTTGTCATTATTGAGATGTTCCAGTACTGGGGGTGGTTGTGTGTGCTCCATCAGCAGCTGTAGCTGAAGCTGTAGCTTCCATTGGAAGGCCCTTGTTTCCCCATGGGACAGTAATACAGATTGTGGCATTCGTGAGGAGCAGTAACAACATCCAGTGGCCACACTGTGGAATCACAGGTACAGCAGTCCACAGGAACACATCTTTCTGCCAGGAAGACCTCAGTCAATGCTGTAAATATTATCCATCAGCTTAAACATGAAACAGTAATACCCCCTTCACAAAGGGAGGTTGTCATCTTTTTGATTTTTTCTTGATCTAATTTGAGTTGAAGGGTATAAAAAAATAAATAGCACAAATGTGCAGACAGAGGAAACAGTCCACAGAAGAAGCTGCTGCACCACTACACAGGTGTTTTGCCTGGCAAGAGGCCAAGCAAAGAACAGTTTGCAGAATACCCGGCAGGAAGTTGTTCGAATACTTTTATAATTCCTGGCATAAAGCCCCGCAGTTACGTTCCCTAATGATTGCCTGCCCAGCCACAAACCAATCTGAGGCCTTGCTGCCCTGTCCTGCCTTTCCTCCCACACCCTGCCTTGTGTCACTGCAGCTGTGGCAGCACAGGAAGCCGTTCCTGCTTGCCCAGCTCCTGGAACTGATTGTTTTCCAAGGTTAAATTGTTCACGCGCCCCGCGCACTGACCCAGATCACCGCGTACCTGCAAAGCCACTGCTGGGCACTGAGGCAGGGCAAGGGCAAGGGCAGGGCAGTGGGAGGCAGCCACCATCCTTCACCCACTGCTGGAGCTGCTCAGGGAATCCCATCCTGTTTGGCTGCTTTGGTGACGTCTCCTGAGGCTGCTGTTCCATGAGCACGGCTGTGGCAGCTGAAGCAACTCCGATTTTTCATCACCCCTTTGCTCTCCCTGGGACAACTCTGTGTGTGTGTGTGTGTGTGTGTGTGTGTGGCTGTGCAGGAGTCAGGCTGGAGGAGACAGAGCTGCTGTGGCAAACCTCACCCCCAGTGGAGGGGGCTGTAGGTACAGGGTGGTCTGGCTCCTTCCTGGTCATGTAGGCTGTTGTGATGTGCTGCTGGTGAGACCATATTTCAGACTTGGAAATATGCACTTGGAAATGCATGTGCTCCCCTTCACCCTTTTAGGCATAAACCTCCTGCTGCTCAGCACAGTTGTGAAACTAAAGGCAGCAGCAGTGTGGAGCCAGCAGTGCCCAGGCTGGGGGCAGTGCACAGCCCAGGTGGAACAGCCACACAGCCAGAAGTGTTGGCACAGATCTGCTGCAGGTCTGCTGCCTGCCTCGTGCTGTTCTTCAAATGCTTTACCTGGAACCACTGTTAGGGCACTCCCCTCTTCCCCTCTGAAGCTTCACAGTTTCCAGCTATAAGACCTCAGCAGAAGACTGGAAAGAGAAGGCTCAGCTATGCTTGCTCCTATCTGTTCAGTGATGGAGAGCTGGCAGGTTTTCTACAGCTCTCAGACATGCATTGAGGACTCAAGGAAAGGATCACTGGATTCAAACACCATATACAGCAGGGTAGTCTGGGCCAGGTGCAGTTTCAGACTGCACTTAGTGGGGTTTGCCCTGTTAAAGACCCCCAAACTCACTTCAAGCCTGCAGACACTAACTTGTGTTTGCCTGTAGCACAGGGCCGGTGCCCTTGAGGCTGTCACTTGCAGCATTCACTGGATTTTTTTGCTGACCATCAAGTGAATTTTTGGGCCAGGATGTCTCTACTTAAGCTGTCACTCCAGCCCCTCTGAACTCAGCACTCAGACATTTTTCATCTGCAGTACCTTGCCAGGCACCTCCTCATTGCCTGCTGTCCACACGACACTGGTGTTCTACAGTTCACATTCCTCAGTGTTCTGTTCTGTTGGAGGAACTGATGTTTTGTCTTGGGTTTTTTTTTTTTTTAACCCAGCTGCTGTGCTGTAATGTCTAGACACAAGGGCTGAGACAAGAGCAGCAGGTAACTGGGCCATGTTGGTTTGAGCAGTTGTCTCTTAGCTGTAGCAGTATTTGCAGTGCTCTTCTTTGAACACAACCATGGCTGTTGTCACTCATTTGCTGTGACCTTAACAGGATTTCTGGAAACACCTCATTTTCTCATGCTTTCCAAACCAAGAGTGACAACTTGCTGATAATGCTTCATGTTTTCCTGCTGCATCACAGCTCTTTCTGCTTTTGAGCAGAGCTGTAAAGCAGAACTTAAGCCTCCACAACTGCTCCACTCAGTGAACACTGCTGAGTGTGTGTCTGCTGCAGCCCAGGTTAACGACAAAGCGTGTGCATGAGCCCTGTCCCCACTGCTGAACTGGGGAGAGCATTAACCCAGCTGGATTACAACAGCAAAAATGCTGCATTCCACCTTTCATAAGGGCTGTGTAGTCATTGTAGGGCAGGAACTGGCTGCTCTCCTAAGGCTGTGGCTTGTTCTGTACATACATACCTTTGTGTATAAACATACACCCATGACCTAGTAGTGGAAAGGTGGAAAAATCAGAGGGGCCCTGTGAAACAGGAGTCCTTTGGGCTTTCACTCAAAGGTTTCAATTTTAAATGAAACCCTGGCTAAGGGTCAGTTCCAGAAGCAACACTTATATAAGGTGTGACAAGGTAATGGTAGATGGGGTCTTGTGGGGAAAAAAAACAAAAAAGCATTTTTATAGATTTTTTTCCATTCAATCAAAAAATGCATTGGTGTAGGTGGATAAATTGAGGGGAAAATATTTAGCTCTAAGAACCAAGTCTGCAGAGCAGAGTCCTTCAGGGCAAACCACACCTTGATAGACAGGACAGCACACCAGGAGCACACATTTGTGGGAGCAGAGCAGCCTGGGGTAGCTGCTGCTGAAGGGGAAAATGAGAAATTAGGGGAAGTTGGCTCTGTTTAGTAACAGGGTCCATTTGACTGCACTGCACCCTGCAGGTGAGGGGCACAGGACAGTTCTCCAGGCACCTGCTCCTGCTGCAGCCAGAGGGGCCAAGGATCACAGGGGCTGGAGACATGCACAAACCCAGCTGTTTGTCACCAGTTAAAGGGAGAAAAACAACTTAAGCCCTTGTCAGGGGTGAGGTGAGATCTGGAGGGTCACCGGCAAGGGGGAGTACCTCTGGTATCCTTGGAGGGAGGGGACAAGAGCTGCCTGGTGGCTGTGGTGCTGTGCGTGGGGTTTGGCCTCTAAGAAATTACATTAGGAAACCTTCCTTGAAAACTCATCCTAGCTCTTCACCTTACACAGATGGGAGATAAAAAGAGCTTTGAAGGGATGCTTGCTGGTGGCAGTTGTGTGTCAGGATTTTAAGCATCCAAAAAGAAAACATTTCATCCAGCTGCCTTGATGAGGGACAACAGTTCCTCTTGAACTTCCGAGTCCTGTGGATTGGTAGATCTGGGTATACTGCTGTATGCAGAGCTTTGCTTCCTGAGCATACGGGATCGCCTGCTGTTGTTGAGTTTTGAGACCATGTTTTGATTTTCCTAAACCACAGTGCTGAACCTATTATTTTTCTTTAGAAGCTGACATCCTTCCTTTGAAAGAGACACACAAGCTTGTTACTCTGAGTAGATTCCCTCCTCTCCAGCAGGAGCTCAGCATGTGACAACTGCCTTTCCATTTCACCTCTTCCACCATCAGGATGGTTGTACCTGGTGTTGTCTGCTCACTGTATCCTGATGTCTGAGTTCAAAACTGCTGTCATAGGCCTTGATTGTGTAGTGGGCTTCTGATGCAGGGAACCCATAGGCCTACCTGCACTTATCCTCAAGTGCATTTTTCCATAAAAGCAGGTTCAGAAAGGTGAACTTTCTTCACATCTGCATTACTTTTCTGTTCACCATTCAAGTGTTTGAGGGAAAATCTTCTCCATAATCATTTAGCCTGAAGGAGTCAGGGAAGAGGTCTGATTAATTTTATACTACCATGGCAGTCATGGGAAGGTGAAGAACCTGAGCAGTCAAACAGAAGGTTTCACAGTTCTGCATGGTAATTTCCGGGTGATTTTGCTTCATGGGCCACCATACCTAAAGCCAGTAGGTTGTTCCTCCTTTTGGCTGAAGTGTGTGAAGATGAGCTCCAGGCTGGGTATGCACAAGCCATCACTGGGCCATGTCTCCCATTCCAGCAGCACAGCCACACTGCCTTCCAGAGCAGCTGAGTCACAGACACAGCTTCACTTGCTGCTATTGCCTTATGTATTGACTACATTTGAGAATTATGTTTAAACACATTTCAAGCACAAACAAGGATTAAAAAGAAAATAAGGAAGTGTCCATGTTCCTGAGTGCATCTAATGGCAGGTCTGTCCTTGCCTTTGGTGGGAGGCCATGCAATTCTGTATAATTACACGGTGGTTACTGCAGGACTCACCTCAATCGTTGTGCAGCACAGGCAATGCTCTGGGGCCAGCAGGCCTCTTGGCTGTGGTCTTCACTTTTCTGTCTGCCCAGGTCTATGGGATGCCAAAGCCCAGATGGCTGATCTGATGGTCCTGACCCAGCACACAGGTGGCAGGGTTCCTGAACAAACCTGCCCTGGTGACACAGAACTCGCTGAGCTGTTAAAACACTTTGCCTTCACCCTGGCAAAACATCTCCCCTGATCCCAACTCCAGCCACAGTAGATCAGCTCCATTGCCACTCCCAGTCAGCATTAGTATTGTCTTTTCCTGAGCTCTCTTTAAAAGGTAGGGAGCATTTTTCAGCCTTCTCAGTCTTAGGGGGAAAAGTGACTCAGATGCAGGTGATTTTGCAAATAAAGGTCATTCAAAGGCTGAAAGAGCAAGTCCCTAACTCATAAGCCAGAGGAAGGAGACAAAAGAGGGACAGCCATGGGCAGAACTAAACCTCAAATCCCTCAGGCTACACTGCACCAAGGGACTTCTTTGAGGAAAAAATACATAAATCACAGCTCCTGGAAAGCAGGCATTGCCTCCTCCTCCTCAGCACACAAGGACACTTCCTTCAGCCTTAGCCAGTGCAAAGCTATGGCCTGACGTGAGGAAGGTGAATTCCCGAGGGAGCAGCTACAGCTTCTGCTTCCCCTGCTCTCGCCTTTCTCTCAGCACCCAGGGGCAGGACATGCAGAAAGCAAGCATCTGGCCCTCTCCCCACCACCGGGATGCTCAGGACAGGGACACAGCCCGGGGACAGCCGGAGCTGCTTTAAGACCAGAGGCACCTCGAGCGTCTCAAGATCTCCCCCTGCAGTGAAAGAAGAACTCGGCAAGCACTGAGCTGTGGGGAGCCACAGGCTCCACCCTGCAGCTGTGCGGATTTACTGATGGTCACCCCTGTTCCCTGCCCCTTAGAAAGCACAGGCAGCACCAGCTGCTTCCCAGAGAGCAGAGTCCACCACACAGACCTGCAGTCCAGTTTCAACACGGACAACGGAGGCCCCTTAGCTACCCCCCCTCTACATCTTGAGATTCTAGAAGCTGCCTGCTACACCCAGCTTCCTCACCAGCAACTCTTAACACATCTTGTACCTTGACACCTCAGGGCTCCTGGGCCTGGCCCTGGCACCCGAGGGTTGCAGTAAATTGAGGAACTGGTGCCCAGTGGAGCTGCAAGTGTTGGTGGAGGGCACCTTCCTGAGGGCAGTGAGACTCACCCAGCCTGGTCAGGGCATGGCCCAGCATCACATGAATTCATTAGAGGAAGATGAACAAGAGAAAGATGCTACAGCACACACCAAAAGTTCTAGGGAGCCAATATTGGATACCATCCTCGTGGGCAGTGCACACTCACAATATATTGCTTGTAGACAACAGGACAGGAGATACAGGCACGTGAAGCAGCTGCTTCCACCCCACAGGTTTGCTTGGGCAAAACCACAGCATTCAGGACTTCCACACGTACTGCCAGGGTGCAGAGCTGCTGCCTGACTTCCCAGCTCTTCCCTCTGCAGGCAGAAGCATCTCTGGGCAGAGCACAGGCCCCTGTGCTTTCATTGGGAAATAGTTCTGTGCTCTCTTCAGTCAGCCTCAACCTGAAAACACTGGATTTCTGGATTTCTTCTGGCCCTGCAGACATTGCCACGTTCCAAGACAAGGTTCTCCCAAGTGGGGTGTGCAAGACAAACCAAAGATCATCTCCAAAGTGGTACACACATGAGCAGCATGCAGGAAGAAAATAGGTGTTGTACATTAATAAGTAGAATTTTAAAATATTTTTAGAAGTATTTCACCTCTTCATTTCTCTCTTTCTGTGTAGTTTTATAATGCACATATTATATTTGTGCAGTAATAATATACATGAACAATTCTGGAGTCACACAAAAATTTTACTGGTAAGAGGGCTGCAATCAAAAAGTTTGGAGACCACTGATCTAAGAAAAGCCAGACCTTCAAAACCAGCTTTACACATTCTCTTTTTAGACAACAGTAGCTTCTTCAGAACACAAGGGGAGATGTCATTCCAGTGTGCCAAGCCACCTCTTCCTCCTCTGCTCAGCAGCTCCTCAGGATCCTGGGATATACCCGTGTCACCCAGACCACTCCCAGTCCATGGACTGGCATCACCTTGCCTCTAGATGGGAGCAGTCCCTGCAAGCTGTGGTTGTCTGCCCTGGCCCCCTCACTCCCCACATGAGCAGAGCAGCCTCACCTGTCCCTCTCAGCCCATCTGCATCAGCAGGGAGCACAACAGGAGTTTGTCTGCCTCCCACCACCACACTGCTCCTGGGGCTCAGCTCCCAAAATCCAGCCAGCAGTGGCTCCAGAAATCCTCCTGTCCAAGGGATCCCTGTGGGGCCACTCAGCAAGCCCATGGTTATCAGATAAAGGCTTTGGTCATCCTTTCCATTTCAAAGTCTGCTTAAAAGCCATATTTCTCTGCAGAAATCCACTTCAAAAAACCCCAAACAAACAAAACCAAAAAACAAAAAAACCAACCAACCAACCAAAAACAAACAAACAAAAAACCAACACAAAAACAAACAAAAAACTCAAACAAAAACCAAAAAAATAAACCCACAACCAGAGTCACTCAGAAATTTAGGGGTTAGAAGGGACCTCAAAAGATCAAGTCCAACCCCCCTGCCAGAGCAGGGTCACCTCCAGCAGGTCACACAGAACACATTCAGTGGGCTTTGAATGTCTCCAGGGAAGGAGACTCCACAACCTCCCTGGGCAGCCTGTGCCAGTGCTCTGTCACCCTCACAGTAAAAAAATATTATCCTCGTGTTTACACGGAACCTCCTGTGTTCAAACTTGCATCCATTACCCCTTGTCCTATCATTGGGCATCACTGAGAAGAGCCTGGCACCATCCTCCTGACTTTCTCCCTTTACATATTTATGAACATTGATGAGGTCACCCCTCATTCTCCTCTTCTCCAAGCTGAAGAGCTCCAGCTCCCTCAGCCTTTCCTCATAAGGGAGATGTTCCACTCCCTTCATCATCTTTGTGGCTCTGTGCTGGAGTCTTTCAAGCAGTTTCCTCTCCTTCTTGAACTGAGGGGCCTAGAATTGGACCCAGTATTTCAGATGTGGCCTCGCCAGAGCAGAGCAGAGGGGGAGGAAAACCTCTCTCGACCTACCAACCATCCCCTTTCTAATGCACCCCAGGATGCAATAGGCCCTCTTGGCCACACAGGCACCACAACCACACAATGAAAAAGATTAATAACATTGATCTTTATTCCAAACAAGACAGAACTACAGAACATCTGTAATCCTTCTGGTTGTATTTTACAGAAATCCTGAAACATAGGACGCACAGACTTACTGTTCAGGCTCTAACAATCAGGGATAGGATGATGGCACTGCTGGAGAGAAGTACTTCTGCTAAATAAACTAAAAGTTAAGGTTTAAAAGTTAAGTTTACTTCTGGTACTTAGCTTTGCCTTCAGATGCACTTGCTTAGCAACAAAAGAAAAAAAAAAGCCTGCTTTGGAACAGCAAGTAGGAGTAAACAGGAAATATAATCATACAAAGCAGCAGTAGCTTAGTATGGCCTCATGCGGCTTGATGGGGGCGGTGCACGGTTTGGAGGAGTGATTGCAATATCCAAGTAGTCTCCTATCTGGAATTTCTGAGACTGCAACGTCATGGAATCATCTGTGCCCTTCCTGCCCGACATGGTGCTGCCAATCTCCTTCACCCTGGATGCAGGAGAGAAAAGGCAAGGTTGTTATCAGAGGTAAATCTGCCCAGATGACCAAAACAGGGCCTGTAATGGCTCATGCCCACCCCGCTCTGTATTTAGCATTTAGGTGCTTGTGTGGGACATTGGGGTTTTTTCCCCCCAGCAAAATCTCCTCCTGATGGAGATTCCCTAAGGAATGTGAGACTGTATTAAAGACCAGAGAGAGCCCCTTGCCCCTTTCACACACCCAGAGACCAAGGCCCCACAGATTAGAGAGCAGAATGTACTTGCTGGCTTCTGACACAGGTTCTTACACACTGGGTATCTGCAGAAAGGTAACTGCTCAGACTCAAACGAGTGTTCAGATGACACCTCCTGTCACCAGACACAGAGCTTTGCCTCACACTGTACATCCCTGTTCTTGCTGGCTGCCAATGCAGCAACCACAGTGTTCAGCACACAGCTTCATTGTTTTGGGAACACATTCACAACCATGGCCAAGCAAAATTTTGAGTTTGTAACAATCATCATACAGTCAGTTACCAAGAACTTAAGAAATTTGATTTGTGGGTTTGGAAATTCTAAAATTGGTGTTGATTATTTGACTGCTCCAGTACCTCAAGTCTTCTGTTAACTCAGAGAAGAAATGCCATTTACCTATATCCAGGCCTCTTCAGATCTGTAAAAACAATTGCAAAATTGAAGTGTGTGCCCTTCTTCCGTGCTTCTGGGTACACTTCCTTCACTAAGCTGGTCAGCTCTTTCAGAGTTGCATCCATCCTACATTAAACAAACCCAAGCAGTTCACATTCTCAAAAGCAGCAATAAGAAAAGTTTCCCCAAACCCATTTAAGTTGGAATCAATACGTTGCTACACTTTAACCATACACTGCCTTTGCCTTTGCATACTTTCCAGCAATACCTGAAGATGAGCAAGAGCTAAACCCTTCAGCTCCCTCCTAGCCACTGCTTTCACACCTGCATGGCACAACAAACAACACATTTTGGTCTAATGACCAAGTGACAAGAAGTTGCTCTACTTATTGATTACAACACCTGGGAGAATGCACCACTTACTGTACACTGAAGACAATCTGATCAAGTGCAATGCAGCTCTACCTGTACTACCTTCTAATTCACTGCAATATTTGATGTCTCTAAATCTGTAATTTCAACATCTGCTTTTCTACAAATTTCAAAAGTCACTACCTGAAACAGCTGAGAACTTTTTAACGTGCATTTATACAATGCACACTGTAACTGTTCTTCATCTGAGCTGCTGTTAAAATAGCTTCTTGAATACTAGAAGTATAGAGATTAAAAAAAAAAAAAGTTTTCCATTCCCACCAAGATTTCCATTTCTGCCTTAACAGACAGCACTCTTCCTTTTCCCAGCCTTCAACCAGAGCAGAGCCAAAGCTCATTTCTAGGATTTCAAGAACAAAAGGACTCAATCATCACGACTAAAGTAGCTCTAATTGTACAGACTAAGCACTCACTTCAAGCAACCAAGGAGCAGTGTGTTACAGACAATGCCTGTTCTGACTTCTGCAGACGGCAAACAGCTCAGACAACATCAATAGCCTGGACTGAGTCCATAAAGCCCATCAAGAAGTAAATTAGAACTGCATGCTTTGCTAGCCACAAAAAAAGGATTTATTCACCCATACAACATACAAATCATAATCCTAGCAGATACCTTGGAAGGAAAAATAAGTAGCATTATTCACTTTCAGAAACATTCTTCAAAATACTAAGATAAAAACTAACCTGTTTGCAACACCAACTAAAACAATTCTCCAAATTAAAACTGAAAGCAGTTTAAAAAAGCAGCTCTCTGGTAAAGTGCTGCTGCCTGGCCAGAAAAACACTACTCCATCCTCAAGAGGCTCTGACTTAAAACCAGCACACCATTCACACAAGTTCAAGCCTCCTGGGACAACTACTTCCACTGAAAAAACAAGGCTGGTGGAACAAAATCTAACTCTTAGTTGAAGGAGAGCAGCTGTGTTGAGTAGATTCGTTGTGATAACCCAAGATATACCACACCACAAGCCTCTGTTTACATGCATCAGTAACACGAACCAGTGCAGTTCAACCGCAGTAAGTTTCTGCGGGCAGCAATCAGCACCCCGCTAAAGCTGGGCTTCCACGGATGCCACGTCTCAGTCGCCATGGCTGTGAGCAGAGGCACCGCGTTTCAGCGGCCTCCACAGCAGAGCACACAGCTGCCCCCCCGGCTCCTGCTTTACACGAGGCTGACCGAACTCCCTCCCGCAGCCGAGGATCAGACCAGGAGCTCCAGCCAAGCAAGATCCCGGACACCGCCCAGACCCCAGACCCCCAGACGCCCGCTCGCCTCCGTGCCCCAGGGCCGGGCGGAGGGGCCCGGCAGCCGCGGACTCACCAGGTGTAGATCTGCAGCTCGCTGGAGGGCACGTTGCCGCGGGAGAACTCATCCATGCGGTGGTGCCGCCCGTTGTTGGTGGTGAAGACGCGAAGCAGCAGCGGACACGTCTGCGGGGCGGTGAGGGGACACTCGCCATCCCCGCTCCCTCAGACCGCTCCCCCATTGCCCTCTCCCCTCCCCCCTCCTCCCCCCCCCCCCCCTCCCCCTCGAGGCCTCACGGCATCGCCATTACCCTTCCCCCCTCCGGCGCCCGCCCCGTTCCGTCCCACCACGGCCGGGAGCGGCGTTAGTGGAGCCGCGGCGGCACCACCCCCGGCACCTTTTCCCGGTCGATCGGTTTCTCTGGCTCCTTCTTAATCTCCTCCTGCGTAACCCGCGACTCCACCGCCATCTTGCACCGCTGCGCAAACCAAGCGGCAGCCCCGGATGTCCCGCGGACGCGGATCAGATCTCGCGAGAGGGGAGAGGGGGCGGTGACCGGCGGGTCGGTGGGCGGGGCCTGGGGGCGGTGCGGGTACCGGGGGCGGGTACCGGGGGCGGGTACCGGGGGCGGGTACCGGGGGCGGGTACCGGGGGCGGGTACCGGGGGCGGGTACCGGGGGCGGGTACCGGGGGCGGGTACCGGGGGCGGGGCGGGTGCAGGTCCCGGTGTGGCTCTGGGAGGGGCGGGGGATGGACGTGAGGCGGTACGCTGGGATGTTGTCCCCCGCGGGGAGCCCCCGCCGGAGCTTGGCCTTAGCGGACCTTTCAGGAGGTACTGCTCCATGAGCTTGCCAGGCACAGGGGTGAGGCTGACTGGCCTGTAGTTCCCTGGATCTTCTTTTTTTCCATTTTTGAAAATGGGGCTTATGTTTCCCCTTTTCCAGTCAGGAGGATCTTCACCAGGCCGCCATGGCTTTTCAAATATGATGGGCAGTGGCTTTGCAACTACATCCACCAGTTCTTTCAGGAGCCGTGGGTGAATCCCATCAGGTCCCAGGGACTTGTTCACCTTCATGTTCTTTAGGTGGTCTTGAATCTGCTCTTCATCTACAGTGGGGGAATCTTCCTTTTCCCAGTCCCTGCCTTTGGCTTCCACAACATACAGAGTATGTTCTACAACTACAGAGTATCTCTGCCTCCTCTACATCTCGGGTGGCCAGCTCTCCTGTTTCCTTCTGGAGTGGGCCCACATTTTCCCTGGTCTTCCTCTTACCATTCACATACTTAGGGAAACTTTTCTTGTTGCCCTTAACCTCCCTTGCCAGATCCAACTCTCCCTGTGCCTTTGCTTTCCTAACCTGCTCTCTTGCTTCTCTGACTACTTCTCTGTAGCTCTCCCAGGGTATCTGTCCTTGCTTCCAAACCCTGTAAACTTTGTTTATACCTCTAAGCGTGTCCAGGAATTCCTTGCTCATCCACACCAGCCTCCTGGCACAGCTGCCTCCCTTCCTCTTCACTGCCACACGTTGATCCCTGGGCATGCAGGAGGTGATCCTTCAATATGGACTCCAGCTGGTCACTGCTGTAGAGGGTGCCTCCTCTTTTGCTTTCCTGTCCTTTCCTGTCCAGTTTATACGCAGCCATCGCAGCACAGG
The DNA here is from genome assembly GCF_036169615.1 of Heliangelus exortis. Lineage (NCBI taxonomy): Eukaryota > Metazoa > Chordata > Aves > Apodiformes > Trochilidae > Heliangelus > Heliangelus exortis. The sequence goes on along the minus strand of NC_092422.1, from coordinate 17,909,543 downwards.
AGCCGTCCCACCGCGTCTCGGTGACACCAGTGCCATCTGCAGCCCCTCCTGTTTATTCCCCACGCTTCGAGTGTTTGCACAGAGGCCTTTGAGGTGTGCCCCTTCGAAGCAGCCTCACTGGCAGGGTTTGTAACTACCTGGACACACACCTTCCTCTTGGCCTGTGGTTCTCTTCAGGCACAAGGGGTTGTGGCTTTGTCCCTGAGCCTGCCCTGGGATCACCACTGACAGACAACAGCGAGAGCTCCTGCGTGGCCGTGGGCTGCCCGGGGCTGTGCTGGGGACCCTGCCCCGGCAAGTCCCGTACCCCGGGGCAGCCTGCTGGGTGATTGTTGCCTGATGGGGCGTGAGGTGATTCCTCCTGTAAATAGCACAGAGTCGCTGATCTGAGCAGAGTGTTTTCTTCAGACCCTGATTTGTCAGGGGTTAGGATGTGCTGCCGTAGCCTTCTCTCCTTGTTCTGCTCGGTGTTGTGCTCACAGTTCTCTGAATCATTGCCTGTGGTTTCACTACCTAGAAAAGCTTTCAATAAGATCTCGATACTGATGCCTCTTGGAAAAAGACACTTTTTTCTATATGGAAACAGATTTAAGCAGATGTCTAACATGGGCAAACAATACATGCTATCAATGCATTCTTTATTTAAAAAATGTAGGTCAGGAAAAAAAATAGAAAACTACATTCATCTCTGAGGCTTCTCTGTATGTCACAAAGAAGAAAAAGTTATGAGTCCATACTATAAAAAAAAAAAAAAAAAAAAAAATTCTTGCTGTTCACCACTAATATAATATTGGTTAAAAATATTGATTTATGGCACACCTAATACAAGACAAGCGAACCAACAACCTTCTAGAGTTCACCCTCAGCTTTTATTAACTTCCTTTTGTGGTAGCCTGGGTAGTAGTGTACAGTTTTTAATCTACATTAAGTTAGAGTATGTCATCCTTTTATTACCAAAGGGAATGACTCATCCTTGCCCCCATTTGGAGGATTTGATTTCCTAGGAAAAGATACAACTTATTACACTGATAAAATTAATTATATCTGCCTTCATAATACACACTTTGGGCTCAGTATATGGACTGAGGGATCAGGTATCATAAAGGAACAGCTGTAACAAATAAAGCATAGTTCTATTATGAATCTAAGCAGTTCCTGCTGCTAGAACTTTTTGAGTGCTTTCTTTATGTGAAAACTGACCTAGTGTGCTTGAGTTTGAGGTAAATTCAAGCACCACTTAATTCATTATTCATGAACTGTATTAACAATTGCAATTTAGGTTCAGTCTAAAATCTTAGATTCTTACGTTACTTATTTGGAAGACCAAGCTGGAAATTCTGTGGAAATGAAAATGCAGTTATGTTACCTGTAACCTGGATACAGATTTTGCTGGAAGCAATGGTGTCTGGTTAAGCAAGGCCTAGCACAGAAAATGGGGGTCCCACCAGTTTAGGCTGAGGTCCTGCCTGTACCTGAATTATTCTGACAGCTCACTCTTGCCAAAGGAGGGGGATTTAGCTCCCCTCTGCTCTCAGTCATGTGAGAGATTTCCCCTCACTTTTGCCAGGTATGTTCCTCACTAGATGCTTCTAAGAATAGGTTAAATTTCCCAGTTTAGGATAAAACTATCAATTTGGAGGATGTTTTTCTGCCAGTTTGTTGCATTTGACACACTCTAAACTGATTCCATGATTGCTAGACCTGGTGCAGGATACATGGTGGCCGTTCATGGCTGGGAGCGTCTGGGACATGGAGGGAGACAGTAGGAGTGGAACAGTGTTTGTCTCTTCCGTGGCAGTGAGAAGGTTGATGGTTTCACCCTCCCTTCACATTTTCTTAGGTTTTTGGGGTGTGAGGGATCCTTCTACTTGTCAGGGACTCTGTGTTCTGTGCCAACAGTTTGTATATGTGCAAACATGGATATATTGTTTATACTATAAAGAAAAGGCAAACTCCACTCAACTCTGCAATAGTGAGGCAGAGTAAGACACTACATACAAGAAAGTTACTACCCCATAGCGTTGTAAAGGGGATAACCAAATTTTGAATCAAACATCTTCACATAAGAATGTCTGTAAAGAACTGAGACTAGTGGTCTCAGAAGCGTGGATTGCCTCTTTAAGAACGGTTAACACACATTTCTATATAAGTGGTTATTTAAATGGTGGTCTTTTGCCTGTGAAGACATCTAGGAAAGGCATGAATGAGATGTTGGTGCCATAAAATATGAGGTTGGGCAAAGCTGCCACAGCCATTTAGAGAAGTTTGTTGTCAGGTGAAACAGATACCATGAGTAAATTGTGACTGAAGGTGAAAAACAAAAGGAGCAGTCACTACTGGGTGATTTAAAACTTTCTAGGCAGAACAGAGAAGATGATAGTAAATAAAAAGTGTCCTTGGGAAGATACAGAAAGGAATGGCACAACAGGTTTGGGATATCAACCATTGAGGTAAACCTCCAAGGAACTAGACAAATTTTACAGAAGACCAAAACAAGGAACTCTGAACATTTCAGATGGAGGAGTACACTGAATATAAGTCCAAAGAAGCTGACCTAGCCTCACTCTCTGCAGCATTCTGTTTTCAGGTTCCCGAGGTCCTAGGACTTCTGGTTTATGGACTGCAATTGTGAGTTCTTCCTAACCAGGACTACATAATGTTTCTTAATTTTTTTGTATATGTATCCCATAAAGCTTGTCTGACAGAAGACTTGATCTTTATCTTGACTGTGGAAGGTTCAGCTACCCTGCTCTGGCAACAGCCTGATTGACATCTTTACAATCAGCCTGATGAGCAAAGTGTCAAATTGGGTGGAGCTTCTACTGCAAACAGGCTTTCACAGCTGGTATTTCATGCACTTTGTATTGTGGTAACATCACATCCGTTTTATGTTCCAAGTGCTTCATGTGCACTCGTGATTTTGTTACAGCGTTTTAATTTCCTGTATTTTATACCAAAGTTGGTATGGATTTCAAGTCTGTAGCGCTGCTGTGAAATCACACTGTTTTCATTTAAGTTTCAGTTCTTGTTCATTGTCTCGTTACGAACTGAGAAGATTTGGGCTCACAAAATGCACCATCACTCGGGCTTCTGTGTCCCTGTTCAACTTGCACAGGAGCCGGGAGGTGAAGGAGGCTGTGGCAAAGGCTGGCAGGAGAGGGCTGGCAGTCTGCAAGGTGTGAAAGGACCCAGTGGCTGTGGGTGTGAAGCATGCAGAGACCCTGAGGCAGTAGGAGCATAGAAGGCACATAGGAGCACGAAGACTTGACTGCCTGGGAGGAATCTATACTTGTGTCTAGATTACATATATGTTTTCTCCTTCTTGGTCTCTAAAGCCATCAGAAGGACCACAAGTTGATAACAACACTTTGAAGATTATTTACTTTTATACAGTATTGCAAAATTGTTATTTAAGTGTCAGCACAAGGGCAGCAGGGGTCAGCCAGCAGTACAGCCCAAGACCCAGGTGTGGTACAGAGGGCAGAGCCTCTGGTGTGCACTGTAAACATGCTGCCTCGTGCCTCCCTCTGTAAGACCCTGTTTATGGTTGTTTGTGATGTGGCCAAGTGTTATGATTCTGCCATTTGGATGGAACTTTTCCACATCAGGTGTTTCCTGAAAGAGAACCCTCAGGATGTTTTGGTTTTTTTTTTTTTTTTTTTACAGCTTCAGGAAAAATGTTTCCAAGAATAACATTTTAGGCAGATGATCTTTATCACTCACATTTCTATTATTTTTGTTCATATTAAATACCTACAGCAGTTTTTCTGAAAGCCTACAGAATCTACCTGTTTTTGAGAAACACAGTTCAGCAGAGATACTCGCTCCTGCATCAGAAATGTTCTCATAAAGCAAATACATTTCACTGAACTGTATATATACTTTAATGTGATTTATCCATAGTTATCAGAGACAAATTAATCCAGGGGAGCTAATTGTGCCTGATGCATCTGGGTCTGTGAGCAATTCAGAAGGATGTCCACAGTGCTCCTGTGCTCTGTGACAGGCCTGGACATGGGACCTAGCAACTGGAGGGCTCTTTCTTTTTTCTGCTTAGGGCTCTGCTCCCTGCAGTGGGCACGGGTAAGGGGTGCAGGATGTGACCCTGCCAGTGCCCCTGAGCAGTGTGAGGAGGGAGCTGGAGTGCATGTGGAGCTCCACAGCACACCCCACACTGCAAAACTGGTTACAGTCTCTACCAGCAACAGGGTACCTGTCATGCAAGAGAGATCCAGGAAAAATTGTAACGACTGCTTGAGTTTCACCTGGAAGAGTCCAGAACAAGCTGGAACTTGTAATTGTGAGCAGAGAACGACAGAATTCAGTTTCAAGTAAAGAAAAAGTAAGTCCTGGTCTGTCACATGGAGTTATTTTCTTCTCTCTGCAAATCTATGTGAAGGTGTGATGGTGAGATGTACTACATATTCTATTGATTTTTCCTGGTGGGGTAGTAGACTCAGTTACAAAATATAAAATTATGGAAGAAATGTTGCCAGAGTCTAAACCTGGATTTCATTAAAATGTGTTGTCATTTCTCTATAAAATACACCTGATACAATGCTCCAGAAATTTTAGACACACAATGGAGTTATAAACTGCTGTTATAACTTGGGTATTACTCTACCATAGATTCATTATTTCCCCCCTACTGTTTGTATTAAATTACCTCAGAACAGAAAGGTTCATATGCTGTAAGGAATGAATAAACAGGTTGTCATTGCCATGAGTGGAAATTTTAAAAATTGTGTACAAGATATATTAGAGAGAGGACAAGCAGCATCAGAAATTTGTCAGCCTGTAATTCATTGCAAATAGTTAGGTGAGCAGCAGGGGCCCCCTGCCCACACTCCCTTGAAGCTCTTTTTCACAGCTTTCCTTTACTGGGGCATCTCCACTACTGAGAGCAGTGGTGGGAAACCTGAGGAGGAGGTTACTTTAATCTTTGGTGCTTTTGTAGTTGTGGATGTTGCTGACACCAGTTTGGCCTCGGAACATGGGGGCTGCAGCCCCTGCTATGGCTGCTCTGAGGGCAACAGCACTATTCTCAAACACCCTGGATGGAAAAAACAGCATGTCCCCTCACTGCATCATTGCCTGGAAAAGGTGTCCTTAATATTGTCTTCTATGTTTCCTGTGCAGACAAATCCTTTCCCTGTCTGCTTCCTGGATTAATGTGATCCCCTTCTTGAACATGACACAGAAGTCTGAGAAAGGGATGATCATGCTTTGGTGGGAATGTTTCCATGAATAAATGTTAACAGATTAGGTTGATATTTCAGTATCTTCTTCCAAATATCTGTTCTTTTCTCTTCCCATGGAGGAATAATATTAAAAGACTCATGCTTTTTTTCTAAAGTAGAAAATTCCATAAGATCTGATTGCATATACCAAACTACACATATTTTATACACAACTCACTGGCTATGTTGCTCTTAAGCTTGCCGTAGATCTCTAGGGGTTTCCAGTCTGTGGGAGACACCGTTCCTATTGAAAATTGTAGCTGGATCCCACACACCTGGAACAGATATTTGATTCTCTGTTTTCTGCCCCAGAATGATGGGTCTTAACATAAAGAATCTCCTCATTTCTGTGGCATTTCACACTGAGTCTTTAATGGCAACAGAGCTATTGATAAATAATTCCTCTCTTGTCAGCCACAGCAAGTCATGTTTTATTTGGTTTTGTTCTGGGGCTCACAGAGCTCCACAGAAGGTTTATGAGAGCACTTCCATACCCTTCACAGCAAAGCCTGATGCTGTGTAAGCCATTATATGTTTCCTGCCTTCAGAAGTATCATCACAAAGAGTCAAGCAAAGCTCTTCTCCAAGTCATCGTTCCATGTGGCAAGCCTTGTCAAGCACAAAGCAGACTCAGCACCTAGGGAGAACCCAGCTACGTTGCAGAAATATCTTTTGTTGTTCATAGCAGGCCAGAAAACACAATTCTGTAACTTCTCTTTCTTCCTTTTTTTTTTTTTTTTTTTTTTTTTTTTTTTCCTGAGTGGCCACTTATGACCAAAATATTCTAGCTGTGATAAATTACCTCCAACATTTTGAATACTGCAATATAAACCCGAATTATTTTCTGAATGATATGTCATATATATTGCAGTATCAATTACCTCAATGCTTTTTAAAGAAAGGAAATGTCCATCACTGGGAATTTACAGTATGTGAAGTTTGAGTCGAGAATGAATTCTGACAGCTTGGTTACCATAAGCTCCTCAGAGACAGTGCTTAGTGGAAACATTGACATAATCTTAATGATAGTGGTGGGAATAATGCCAGTAAGACAGAGTGTCCTGTAGGCATAATGTAAGACATAATCACTTTGGCTACTCAGATCACAAGTTTTGAAAGAAAAGTTGATAGAAAAATTGTGCACATCTATTCCTTGGACCAAAAAAGAATGATTTCTGTATGTACTGGTGACTGTTATCAGCTGTATTACATTCCTGTTTGGACAGGGGAAAAGGTTCTGAGGAAATTTAAAGGACATTTTGTTGCAGATCTATGAAGTCCTGCTGCAGGGCAAAGGAGGCACCTTGGGGCTGTGGATGAGTGATCACCAGGGCAAGGGCAGAGGTGCCCCCGGCAGCCAGGGTGCCCGTGGGAAGAAGCCGGTGCTGTTACACTGCTCCCTGTCCCTACCACAGCACTGCCCTTGCTGTCTCTGTCACTTCCCTCAGCAGGGCTGGTCACAATGAGCTCTCCAAAGATTTATTACAATGAAATAGGTTAACAAAGACTTTGTACTTACATTGTTTGCAATAATCTCACTCTTCTTGCCTGGAACGGGTAAGGAAGTGTTCACACAAGTGGCTGTGTTGGCACATCAGTGGGACAAAGGGAATGGTGATAAAGGGCATCCTCTCACAGTGGTTCAGCTGGAGTCAGAAAAGGACATCTGTGCATAAGCTGCTGCCTTCAAATGATAAGCTGTACACTGTGACATTTGATGTGACAGAATGATAGATTTCAACATTTCGTATTTCTGTGAGCAGTGCTGAAAAATGAATGCAGCACTCTGAAATGAGACACTGAAAAATAAGTGCCTCAGACTGCTGGGGGGAAATTCTGGCAAATGAAGAAAGAGGAAGGAAAGAAATTGTTTTAAATAAGTGGATTGGGAAATAAAAATCTTAAGTTCATACTATTTCACAGTCAGCTTTACACTTTGTTACCCCTGTTATGGAGGTAAGAATAATTCAGATTAGTTTCTATAAAACTTCAGGTCACAGAAGAGCAAGAGAATGGCTCTTCTACACTTCTTAGATTCTATTTGTTCAAAATGAAGCAAGATAAAATATGCTCTGGTGTGTTATTTGGGCCTGAGGAATGAAAAGGCATAATAATTACCAGCTGATACACCAACTTGATGCAGCTGTTAAGATTTTTAAGACTTACCACTTCTGTTACTCTTAAAAAAGATATATCAAATTTTTCTATTAAATAAATAATAGAAAAAAGACACCATTACATGAAAGGAGGTGAAACTCTGAGATACAAGAATTGCAAAAATTATACTACTAGAGGTATGGGTAGATTCTCTACCTGTTAGGGATGAATTAATATCTAAGCATAGGTGTTCGAAAACATAAAAGTGAAACATTAAGAACTCAGAGTTCAGTATTCTTATGTACAAATTCTGATGTATAGACCAGGTCTTAAAATGCCACGAAAGTACAGCAGCAGCCTGTCTGCTGATCCCTTCTTTCAGACTTGGGTCTGGCTTCACCCAAGCCAATAAGGAGCTACTGATCCAACAAGCTTCAGCTAGTATCAGAAAGGAAATTCAGAAAGGATTTTACCAAAGACCAAAGATGAAATTATAAACTGCAGAAGTTATTAATTGGCTTTTGATTAGAAACCATGAAAACTTGTCAGAATAAGATTAATGAGTGTGCCTCCATCTTGGGCTGCAAATGAAGTGGGAATATTTGTGTTCATATAGTATGTAGTTCTTCTTTGAACTAAGGCCAGCAGATCCAAATGGTTTGGCATTTTTCATGACTTTATGTTTAGACAGCAGATGAAATATTTGGTCATCCATGGAGAAGTTCTCTTTCTGGTTGTACTCAGGAATGCCTGGATTTGGATCGACACTTTTTCATCCCCTATTCTTTGAGCTCTTTTTCCTAAGATGGTAATTTTGGGTGGTGTCAGTGGTGGAAGGCCACCAAGAATGGGCTCCATACCTGCCTCTGAGGCCACTGAAGTTTGTCCACCTCCTGCTCCCTGCAGGGTGTGAGTTGCACAGCTCCCTTACCTCAGCACACAGCGAGTGACAGCCAAACTATGGAAAGTGCTACAGTTTCTGCAGTCCCAGTTTCTTGTTGGGACTACATCCCTGCCATTAAGATGAAGGATTGTGAGTGACTTTACTGAAGACTGTCTGGCAGAGATAATAGCTGGAATAAGGTATTTGAGAGCAGCTGGTCCTTGGTAGGTTTGAAAAATGTCAGGTGCTAGTGTTATGGGTCCTACCTGTGTGACTGATGGAGCACGAGCGAGGCTGAGGGGACACTGCTGCAATGTGGGAAATACTATTTTGTGCATGTTGTTTCCTGGCCCAGCCAGGAGCAAAGCCAGCACTATGGCAAACAGAAATGCAGTCTTTTACTAATACCATGAAGAAAGAATCATGGAAAAGATGAATTGTGCTTTCCTGTCTGTAAAAATGCAAATTTAACCCCAAACTAACTTTTTTTACTTCAAACTATAAACAAGCCCTCTGACTTCTTGGGGAGGAGTCTTCAGAACACCACGCTTTCTGCTTGATGGATGCAACCTTCACTTGCTGGAGTGCCATAGCAGAACTGGGGTGAGACAGGAATGGCACAGGAATCATGGCTGTGGCACAGGAATCATGGCTGTGGCACAGGAATCATGGCTGTGGCAGGTTCCCGGGGAGTTTGCTGAGTGGCACCAAAGCAAACGCCTGTCCTGCTGCACCAGGGTCGCCACAGGGGACAAGCTGGGACATTGAACTCCCCTCACTGGATACACCGTTCAGCTCCTGCCCTGTCCTCATTCAAGCACATAACACATTTCTCCCCTGAATTATTTTGCATTTCCTTAAAGGGTCCTGGAAATATCAGCAACACAAAGCTCAAAGGAAAAACTGCTGGAATTTGGTCCTGCTGAAGGCAAGGTAACAATATGAAGGATGTGAGGTAAGGTATTATTTCATTGTGCTTTACTAGCCCTTGTAATTTACATCTCATCTCTTTCAAGGCCATTGCTGTTAATATTTCCTTCTTCTAAGAATAGAGCTCAAAGGTATTTTGAGAATTCTAGCTGTCGTGCAATTAATAGTGTAATACTTTGTTCTGAGTAAAAAGATTTGCTTGTTTTGAGCAATGGCAGTATTTTGCATGTAAAAAAAACGGGAATGGGGAATGTTTTATTGCCAGCACTTTTTCTTACAGGGAGATGAATCACTTACATTCTTGGCAGCCAAGCTCAAAATCACAAGAATGCTCAGTTTGATCAACTTCCTTCAAAACACTAAGCTCAAATTAAGAGGAAAATAGAGAGAAAGAAACTTGAATAGGCTTGGATGTGGAAGACATTACAAGATGGACATCCAGGCAGGAAGACAATAAATCTAGCATACAAATTGTTTTGCCCAAAGCAAGTTGCTGGGTTGCTGTTACAGAAGGGTCCAGCCTCAATTAAGAGAATACTGGAAGGGAAAAAAACCAAACCAAAACAAAAAAACAAACAAAGAGGAAAAGAGCCAGAGGAAAGAATGAAAACCCTGCTGATCTGGCAGACATGGCGGATGTTGTGTCAAACATGAATTTATTTGCTAACAAAACAATGTGGATTTTCAAGAAAAATTACCACCCTTCCCTTCAGAATGGAAGATTGTGCTGCAAAACAGAGTAAGAGAATACAGTTAATTTATTTGTAAGGAAACTGCCTGTGTTCAGGCTGTGGTTTCACACTGAGGGTCGTGGGGAGGTTTCTTTGGCAGCAGCATAGGGTGAAGCAAGCCATCCCCTAGCTGCAGCTCTCCACCCATGCAGTGGATGCCACTGAGGAAGGCACTGCAATGAAAATTGTCCCTTTAATTTTTATTCTAATGGATTATTTCTCAGTTGGATAGGTTCCCTCGGCTGGTCCACCAAACAGCCACCCATGGCCCTGAACAACATATCCAAGTAGTAGTAGAGATGGCACGGGGAAGGGGATGTGACAGAGTGGGAATACTGAAGCTGGCCAGGCATGCCTGCAGCTGCTCTGCCACCTTGGCCACAGTAATCAGCACAGCATCAGCCTGTGGCACATTTCTCCCTGCTGCTCACTTCAGCTCAGAGACAGTCAGGTGGCAGCTTCAGCCAGACTAGCACAACTTGTAGGCTGAAGTAAAAACAACCAAGTGATACCCAAAACATTATCTAGTGAGGCATTCCCCTTTTTGTAGGTCAGTTTCTAGGCCACCCTGTGATCATGCAAACAGCTGTACTTTGGTAGAAAAGCACTGTGAGGAGTGGTGAAAGACAAGGAGGAAAACACTGCTCTCCAAAATTACATGTTCTTTCCGTGCACCTCACTTGGGAGCTTTTGATTTCCCCCTGCTCTTTATCTCACCTGTGGTGCAGCACTGGGGCTGCAGCAGATATGGGGCAGCAGCACCTCAGGGTGCCTGAGATAAGAATCAGTGTGTCACACCCTGCAGCCAGCACAGGGCTGCTGTGCTTCTGTACAGGCTGTCCCCTCAAAATATATGCTCACTTAGTGAGCCTAGTATGGGGGAAAAAAAAATAAGTAGGGGAAGAATGAAAAAGTAGAGGCCCAGGAAGTATGAGCCAAGCCACAAAGGATGAGTGTGACCAGAAGCGGGATCCAGGATACTGCAGTGATGTTGATGTCTAATACTCTGGGTATCACAGAGGTACCACTGTGTGCCTTGTTGCCTGCTTGTGTCATGTTCTGCAGTGCCCACGCAGTAGATCCAGTACTTCCTCTCTGACTGTGCAGGGTTGTTGCTTATATGTAGCCAATCCCATGCTTTTGGAACACCACAGAATCATAGAATCATTAAGGTTGGAAAAGACCTTCAAAATTATCAAGTCCAACCGTAATTCAGCTACCACAAACACTAAACTGTATCCTGAAGTGCCACATCTAAACACTTCTTGAATGTCTCCAGGGATGGCAACTCCACCACCTCCCTGGGCAGACCATTTGTGTATGCATCGAGCAATCACATCTCATCCATGGAATAAGACCTGTGCTTCCTGATCACATTTCCTGCACACAGATTGTACAATAGGTCAGCACAGATTCTGAGGATTTGTCCAGGTTTTCCACCTGTGTAGTGACTCTGGTACAGAAAATCCTCAACAATCTGTGCAGGCAATTTTTGGAAATAGAAAAAGAAAGCACCTATCAAAAGGGGACACAGTGTAGCCTCAAGTCAGGGACTCCAACATGACATGAAGCACTATACCAAGCTGCCATGGAGAAATGTGTAGAATTCTTGCACTGTAGTTTTTAAGACTAGACAAAAATCTGCCATAGTGAAGAGGAACAGCAAGGCTAGATCCTTCCCAGCCTTACATTCCTGTCATTCCCTGTATTTCCTCCCCAGCAAGAAGAATGGCAAGAACAGTCTCTTCTCCTCTCTGCAACCTGAGCTCTCTTTCTCCAGCCTCCCCTGAGACCAGCACAGAACCCAGGACAGACACTGCTCCCAATGTAACAGGTCTGGGCACTGAGAAAAGGGTGATTTGCACGCAATGCAGTTGGGTAGTTGTGCATCAGAGAAATTGTGGTGGCCGTGGTGTTCTCTCATAGCAATGCTGAACAAGATGGAAAAGTGGTGAAGGTTTTTTTTTGGGGGTTTAAAATAAGCAGCACAAGAGCCAGTTTTTGTTTTGGGGAAAAGGAAAGCAGTTGCTGTCAAAACGTTTCACTAAGTTGGCAAAACTGCCAAGCTGGCCCTGCCTGCAGCATTCATCAACTTCAAAGGACTTATCTTGAATAAGGATTAGCAGGAACCCGATTTCAGCTTCCTACATGGATTCAGCTGAGGTTAAATGATATGCAAGGCTGTACCCCAGGGGTGTGTGTTCCTTCTGATGCCAGCTGAGCTGCTGACACCTCTGCCTGTACGTTTGTTGGGTCAGACCTGCTTCAGGAGCACACACCCAGAGAGAGCTCAGTTTTGACCCAGCACCAGGAAGAGTGGGTCACAGACAGCTGGCCACTTCAGGAGTGCAGCTCTGCAGTGGGAATGCTGTGAAACAAATGGTCAGGCCCCACTCCAGCGGTGATCCGGCTGCTCAGGAGGGGTGTGTGGCTCTCAAACAGGATGCAGGCTGAATAACCCTCCATTCCTGAAGAGGGTGGTCCCCGAAGGTCAGGGCTGCCTTCAATGGTGTGGCAATGTGAGAGGAAACTGCCTCAGAGGGTGCTCTCATAATGGTCAGACTATGAATAAATTTAGCCTGTTGTACTCTGGATTCCCAATTGTTAGCCGTCAAAAATGTGAATAGGAGAATAAGGTTCAGGAAAGAACAATTCTCCAGCTGAACTTTCATTCCAGGGTGAATAGGGTCCTCCTTCCCCCACCCTGCTTTGATTTCAGACAAAAGGCTTTGCATCCCATGCAGGAGTTCTCTTTGCTGCTTGGGAGGAACATCCTGGAGGATGGTTGGTGATGTGAACCTGGTAGGCCCCATCTCACAGAATCACAGAATACCTGAGGTTGGATGAGACCTCTTGAGGTGATCTAGTGCAAACCCCTGCTCAGACAGGGCCAGCTAAAGCAGATTGCCCAGGACTGTGTCTGGTCAGGTTTTGTGTATCTCCACAGATGGAGGCTTCACAGCCTGCCTGGACAACCTGGTCTAGCTCTGAACAGACAGGCAATGACCAGAGACCTGATGTTAGTATAGATCATTCTGGCACTTTTCCCCTTCATGGTAAATTAATAAATAAAGGTATAACCTCAATAAATGTCCTTGATATTCACTCAGACTCTGGTTCCGGTGAGGCTGAGCATAACATTGTGGGACAAAACTGACCCCTACTTTACCCAGCTGGATAATTATGAAAAAAACCCCAAAGAGATGGTTGGTTGCTATGTAGGATTAACACCAGGATGCCCCACGGGAACGTTTCTGACTTCATACAGAGGTGACCATTACTCCAGTCAGTGCTCTGCTAATTTAGTGGAAGGAAGGCCAATAGTCTCTGGCCCTGTTACAACAACAAATCCAGAAAAACGATGGAGATTTTTCATGCTTTGAGACACAAAGAATTCTCTGGAAATATTTTTCCCTTGAGCTCTAGAAGGTGAGGAGACAGACACGGTCGTGCTTTCTGTTCCCTTGCTTTCCAGCCAGCACTTTGCTCTGACCGTCACTGTTACCAGGGCATCTTCTCAGTTCTGGCAGGAGATCTTATCTGAGATCTTAGTTGAGGCACATTTAGGCTATCCAAGGCAGTTTTATATTGCTCAAGCTAAAGTCATTGAAATGTTTTAATTAACGAGCAAACACAGTCTGTCGCTTTCCTTTGTGTGACGCACAGAAATCTGTCTGCTTCCTCCCCAGCTACAGTACAGCATGTCTAAGCCACTGGCTACTGTAATTATGATGGGGTAAGCATTTATATGGTACTACAAAGGTGAACTGTGTGCTTTGCAAATACAAAACCACTAATCTCATTTCCAAAGAATTCAGAGTCAACACATGGTGAAGAAAAAACTCGAGGCAGTTGTCCTGATGAAAAAAGTAGAGCTTGCGGAGGCAGAGAATCACCAGGGCAGGAGGTCTGAAGGACCAGTCTGGAGAGGGGCAGTTCTGGGGCTAAAAGACTAGATGCTCCTCAAAAACACTGAGGTTTCTTTTCTAATCTGTCATGGACCTTATAGGTCACCTTTAGGAGTCACAAAACCTCTGCACAAATTCTCCTCCCTGTAAAACTGGTATTACTTCAACTTATGCAGCTACCAAAATAAAGGCAGGATACAGAGCAGAGGAGGGAGGTGACAGGAGGTTTTGAGGCAGGAGGGCACTGGGAGGCATGCAGGAAGCAAAAGAGGAAACAGGGGGAAAGGATAGAAAGCCTTTGAAGAGTGAGGAGGTAGGGAGCCAATGACAAGATGAAGAGACAAGACAGTATCATTCAGGTGTGAGGGAGGAGACTGCAGATCAGTGACCTTTTGGTTAGGCTAAAGGGAGTAAAGGAGAGCCTCAAGAGTAGCTGTCACTGAATTATGATAACTGAAGCAAGTAATGGCCAAAGCACAGAGAAGAATTGTAGTCATGGTGACAGAAAAGTAAGGACCACCTAAAGAAGGTACTGAGTCACTAACTAAATCCTTCAGATTAGGCTTTAATGAGAAACAAAATGAAAAAGAAAAAGACTCTCCTATACCTCAAAAAACCACAGAGGAAGTACTGGAGAGAACTGATACTTTTATATTGAAAAAAAATATTTGATCCAGAATGAGTATGTAATATCAGCAATGACTTCAAAAGAAACTTTAAAACCCTCAATGATATGAAGTTGCACAGTCATGGAGAGAACATAAAATCATTTCCTGATTAGAAAGGTGCAGATAGACACGATTGGGTGTGTGGGAGGGAAAGGTGGAATGCTCTGCAGTGCCATGCTTCAGGAGCCACCAGGCAAACAACTCCAGCTGCACCAGTACTGCCATTTGGTGTCACCTACTCTGGGCACACACCGCCTCTCATATTCTGAGAAGAGGATTTACTGTGATGTTTCAAATGGACACGAAGTGAAGAACAGCAAAACTGTGAAATTTCAAGTGGCCAGGAAAACACTCATTGCACACAAACACGGTCTTTGCTTGCATTTCTGAACATTACACAAGGCTTCTTAAAAAGTAACTTCTAAATTTGCATACCCATATCACTGTGTACACAGGGGATGGCTAAACAGATCTGGTGTGCATAGAAGTTCATCTCATAGCTTGAGCCTGCCCTTTTGCTAGGTACACACCAAGGGTTTGGTATCGCTCAGACCATCAGAGCATTTGGAGTTACATGTGAGTATATGATGAAAGAGCACTTAGACTGATTTCACTAGGCTCAAGAGAGTAAAAGGTGCATGGAGAGAGCTGTAAGTAAATCACAATACCTGTAACAAGAAATGGCCAGGGCACAGAGATTTGTAGTCATGGTGACAGAAAAGCAAGGACCAGTTGAGGTGGTTTTCGTGCCTCATGAGATGCCGCTTTAAAATAATTTGTTGTGACTTCTGTGTCTCCATTCACTTTGATTTACAGTATATTAATATCTCCATTCATGTGTTTATCACACGCCAAGACTTACAGAAGACTTTACTCATTTAAGTTATAGATTCAGAATGGTGACTCACCTTATAACTGAATTCTGATTTCAATTATTTGCAAATCACAGAATATCCAACCTGCAGTTTTAGTGACTGGTGATAAATAAAAGCCACCCTTGACATTCAGTGCCTTTTTTCTTTAAGCACAGAGTTGAGTTTTTATGAGCTCTAGCACAGTATGCAAAGGTAACTAACATACAACAGAGACTGAAAGAAAATAGCTTAAAAATTGAAAGTATGTGTAGGACTGCTGTGGAGCTTTTCAGACAAGCAAGTGTGTATTCTTGAAGTGAGCTAAAAGCAGCAGCTGGTGTGGGAAGAAAGTTCAAAATAGATGTAGGTTGAAAGACTCTGTGGAACACCAGGAGACACGCAGAGATAATGGTAGTCATCACACAGGAAGATGTGGTGGCAAAGCATTTTTGGAGTAGGAAGCCTTTCCATTTGGATGTTTCTGTTTTTATACTACATTGCTCAGTGATAATATACTAGTGGAACATTAGGAACAGCTGGAGACTTTTCACTGTGTCCTGTGCAGAAATCTCTCATGGTTTTCCCCTAACAACCTTTCTGGGGATGTAATCCTGAACCCGATTTCCATAAAACTTTGTCTTTTGGACATGTGGCACATGGACATGTGGCACATATGGATCAAGTCCCAACATGAAAATTTGTTTCTCTTGCAAGAGCAAGGCAATAGCTAACCCCCATCCTTCCATCCTGCTTGTGATTAGGCCGACTGCTCTGTAGGATTCAAGCCAAGTTATTTTAGTCATGCAAGACATTCACCTCACAGACAATAGTAAATACCTTCTCTTAGTTTTCTGGTGTCCTTCTTTGCTGATAAGGGTATGTAAACAAGCACAAAGCACACAGAATCTCAGCTACCAGAGTACACAGAGACGTGACTGAAGTTTTCCTCTACGTAGTATATTTCTCTCTCCCTCAAGAAAATATGTGAGGTTTGTTGACTGGAGCTTCTTGTGCTGCTTTGAGATGCCTTGCCAAGTTTTATGTTATCCCACTTCCTTCCTGCAGGCAATCCAAACAGCAGAGGCTTCCCTGGAGCCCTGCACCACACAACTGCACCACACAACTGCTCAGTTCTCAGGCCCTCTCTTACAGTGCCAGAAAAGTGGTGACTGAGTGCTGGGCTCAGCAGGTGCTCTGAGAATGTGTCACTGCTGTGGGCAGACCTTGAGCAGGAGAGTGCTGAGACCCCGCCATGCCCTGAGCTCAGGAGATGTCGTGAGCCTCTCCCTGCTGCACCATCGGGCTGCTCAGTGCCGTCTTGCAGATATGGCAGGGATGCCAACATCAGGCCAGCTCAGTTGGCTGAGTCACCATGAAAAGCCAGTTTGTTTAGGAAAATGAGAGGCAGCAATACTGGAAATACACTGGAAAATTACTGCGTATCAAAGAGGCTAAGCAGCAAGGATCTGAATTTCTGCAGACTACCTAGGGCAAGACCTAAGTCTAACAGGTTTCCCCTACAGCTTTGTGTCTGGGTAACAGCCTGGAATAGAGAAATTGAATGCCCCCTCTGAGTCTTCATGTTTTGCATCCTTTTTAATTTTTCTTTTTTTTTTTTTTTTACTGACAGTATAATCCAGGTGCTGATCATGATTCAGGGGATGAGGATTCTGGTCATGGTTTTGCCATTGAATTGCTGTACTCCTTGTGTATATTCATGCAGCCTAACTGTGTTTCTCTGTTCAGTTTCTCTGCCCATCTTATCTGCAGCTTATCTGTAATCTCTGCTCAGAAGAGATGGTCTCTTATTAATTTTTTTTTTAATTTTTATTGAGAGCAATTGGAGCCTTTCAGTGCACCATCAAATATAGCAAGATTAACTGATACTTGCCCCATGCTTGTCTGGAATGTTCTCATTTAGTAGCTGTTCCACACGTGCAGTTGTGTTGTGTTAACACAGCTTCACATCTGTTTCTTCTTTTAATTTATGGGCACTTCTGTCACTTACATCCCACACTCCAATACAAAAGCAGACATTTTGGAAACAGAGGTCCAAGTAGGTTTTTTTTTTAGATGCTCTCCACATCTGTGTATAGCTGATGTCTATCCCTGTTTCCACTGTGATCTCATTCGATGTCTCTAGAAAAGATGCATGTACATAGTTCAATCTCCTACAGTATGATTTCCATGTTTTATATTGACTCACTGCTTTTTCCTTGTGTATTACTGATGTCAATCTGTGATCTGTCTAGTTCTCTTCCTCTGCACTATGTGTCTTCTTCTTATCCATGCCTGTACTTCCTTGCCCATCTGTACTGCTATTTTAATTGTCTTTGAATACATGTAAATAGTAATTCTGAACACATGCCAGTGCCCATTTTTCTATCCCATCCCTTCCTTTACTCTATTCCCTGTCCAGTTTTCTCTCTAAATGTAATAAGATCCATTTTTTTGCCTTTATTTTTTTTCCTTTTGAGTTGATTTAGTCATAATAACAAGACTTACAGGCAAAGATCCAAGTCCTGTTGAGAGATCTGATCCAAAGCTCATTACCATGGTCACTATTTTTTTTGTAATCTTCAACTACACTTCTCTGCTTTTAAAGGCTCTGGCAAATCCAATAACATTTCAGAAAAGGAATGATTTCCTATGAGTCTCACCTCTAGTGCAAACCACACAGTGTGTCGGGAACACATAATGTGTTCAAATTATATCTAATCTGACACTTTCTTGTCCTTCTCTGAAGTGTCATTTTTTCCTTATATTGCTTCTGATGAAGCAGCCTATTAAAAATGCTAACTTCTGACTCAATTCTACCCTTTTGCTGGGTTTTTATGTTTGTGAGCTGGTTATAGCCTGTCTAGTTTTGCTTTCCCAGAATACTAGACTGACAGTGTTGCTGTTGGAATCCTTTGTTAGAATATTTATTTTCTCTATCCTTCTTGTCCTTCCTTACGGTAAGCTTCTGACCTGTGGACACCTTGAGGCTTTCTGAAATGTTTTGGGGGATTTTTGTTGTTTAGTTTTTTTTCCTCAGAGAAGGGTTAGAAGGTAAAACGCCTGTGGCTGAGCCTCATTTGCAACCAAAAGGACGCAGGTTCCTAACTATCCCTGAGGATGTGAGTTGTGTGCAGCCCCCAGCCCCCACCTGTGACTGCTGCATCCCTATGACATTTGTCTCACTGTTAGCAGTTATCTATCAGGTTTCTCTGGTGAGATGTCAAGTAGGAACCTTTCTGGTGGTGCTTTGAGGGAATGTGATCTTTTTAACTTTAATGACCAGGCATTAATTGCAAGTAAGTAACTAACTGAAAGTACCCATTTTCAATAAAGTTTTGTTCACTGCTCTTCAGGGCTTCATTTGAGTAGACTGCCGTCTCTGGCACATGAGTAAGTTTTGACTCTTCTTCCAGGGTCTTTCCTAAAAAATCTGACTTCCCCTATGTATGTGCTACTCAATAGACAAAGCATGTGTCAGTGTATACTGACATTATAACATTTCTATATTATCAGTGAAATTTATCAGAGACACCATTTTTCTACTTTCCAGATTTTCCATAAACCAACTGTATCAGAGGAAAGAGATCTCTTTTCCTTCACTCAAGGTTGGTAGCAGAAAACAACAAAACATTGGATTCAGGTTAACTGTTGAAGCATAGTAATATATGTGTGATTTAACTTGCTTCATTTGATTGCATTTGATAAACTTGCTTCAGAAATATGTGTTGTTTATTGTAGAGATGACAATACAAATTCCTTAGCAGCCAACAGTTTTTAAATTGATAGAGCAGTCTAATGCAAAATGCAAATTTGATAGATGCTTTAAAAATACATATGATTTTTTTGTGGGAAGAGCTACACAGGACTTCAGTCCCAGGCCTTCTAAATAAGTACAGTAAATTTAGAAAAGAACAGAGAAAAGAACATAGCTTTCTTTTAAATAAATGCTAAATTATGTCACTGGGCAATTTAACATAATGATAGCTCACAGAAGGAGCTATTAACCCAAAGAGTTCCTAGTCTTTCCAAGATGTGGGGATCATTCCTCTCTCCTTACAGACAGGCAATCTGAGGTGGAGAAGTGAAATGATCTGCTGACAGTCCCAAAGTGGGACAGGGAGTGGAGTAAAACTGATCCATGCAATGCTATCCATGCTAGCCCAACAGACCTGGCTACCAAACCCTCTCCCAAATCAACTTGAGTTGTTTTAGCAGAGTTTCACTCTTCTGATGCCTCAGATGGTTTCTGATGGTTACCAAATGCCCTTGCACTTGTGTGTATGTGTCTGGGCAGAGCAGGGGGCCTTCTGTTGTCTCCATAGGCTACACATTCCTCCCCATGAGCCCTTTTCTCATCCTCTAGTCCCCTAGGAGTTTCTTAGTTCCAAACCCTCCCCTTTGTACCAGTGGCTCTAGGAATTTCTTTGGGTTTTGTTTGTTTGTTTTTATTCTCCAGAAAACTGAAGAAGAAAAGTGCCTCATTTGTTCCCTCGGGGTAGGGGTTGCTCACAGCTCCCTCCATTTGTTTTCTCCTCCCACAGACTTTTTGGGAAGCTCCCCTTGTCCTTGCCTATTTCAGAGTCCCTCTTTCTGTAACAAGCCAAAGGCTTTGAATGTGCATGTGTTCCTCCCACACCTTTTCTTTCTGCCTGGAGGGTGAATCATTCAGGGTGTCTGTGGCAGGAAGGGCAGAGCTGTGGTGGGGGTATTGTTGTGCTGGGAGATGCTAACAGCTGCTGTGTCAGGCCTTTGATGAAAAGATAATTACAGCCCAGATTAATGGTTGCTAGATGCCCTCACCAGATGCCAGGGCTTCATGTATCCTGCATTACACCCTTCTCACTTTCTCCAGGATTGGATGCCTACAACATTTCCTAAAATTCAGGAATCTGTTGGGTGTGATGTTCAAAAGCCATCTGAACAGCATCTGAAAGAAGTGATGACACCAAGTTGATCACAGGGACTTGAAAATTTGGCTGATTCATTCCCAAATGGAGAGCACAACTGGCTTGGGCTGGTGAAATTCCATACAAAGCCACGACATTCCTGCAGTCCTCTTGGGCGATTCCTGGGCTCCAGCTGCAGTCAATGATTGATATGAAGTGTGGGGCTGAGGACAGAGTACATAGGAACATGGGTCCTTGTGAAATTCTGAGATTTGAACCTTCTGTGTGAGGGCTGTAAAGGCAGTCTGAGCATCCAGAATGCTTTATCCAGTTAATGTGAGCCTGGGTCCATGTTTTCTCTGCAAAGCTGAGGCAGATTCAAAGTCAGGTCCCATTCCACCTGCTCTGTGGTCAAATGCATTTTTCAAGAACCTTTTCATATGTTCACTACGCCTTTCCATCCCCAAGAGAATGCTGTGATAAATCTCATATACACAGTTCTGACAACAACAACAAACTCCCCATATATAAATCATAATTAGAATTTGTTTAGAGCTTATTTTTTTCACCCACTCAATTACTGAAGCAATCAGCCAAACTTTGGCTGCTAGAAATGCAATTTTGCACCAAAGTTAAGCATACACATTACACTGACACATAGGTTGTGTTGTCTGTACTGTGCTGGAGGACTCAGAACTCCTGTTTGTAACTCATTTTGCATTGGTGATTTGGGAAAAATTGCTCCCCAGTATCATTCTGTAAAGAAAATCAATATATTTAAACAGAAGCATTACAGTGATGCTTACCTAGGTCTTTTTTCCTTGCACATCATTCATTTTGTGTCACAGTGGTTTGTTCTAGACATGTTGTCCTGAAGGATGTTAATGTCAGCAAATTCTTTGTGTTTATGCTCATACATGTGTATGATCACATGCTGACAGTAATTTCATGTGTACGTTGTTCTCTTAGAAAAACAGACTAGCAGAGAACTAGACATTCCTGATGATATTCTTGCTTTAACTTTCTTTTTCAGAAGAATGGGTTCAAGCTTTTGTTGGCTACCAGTACTATGTAAAGAAAAAATTGATCCATCTGTTGCTTGTTCACTACAAGTATTTTTAACAGCACAATTTGGTAATTGGCTCCAAATACAATAGTTTAGAAAGACTGTCAGTGCGGCCCGGCTAATGGTGAAGCAAGATTACAAGGAGAGCATGGTGCAACTCACAGCATTAGAGGGGAGTGAGGGGATGGAGCTGCATAGAGCTCCCTCTTTCCTCACTGTCTCAGGTGAGTGGAAGGACAAAGAACATGAAATGATGGAGCAGTGGTCCCTATCACCTTAACCACCCACCAGGGCAGAGAGCTGCCCAGGCAAGTCAGGACGTGAGCAGTGTAAGCATCATAGATCCAGCAGAGTCGCTCGCTGAAGCAGAGCTGTGAATAAACACACTGACCGTTACTCATGGTAGATCATTATCTCAGGGTATAGTCTTGTACTGAAAAATTGTACTGTTCTTTTTATGTAGCATCTTTCCTTCTGGAGATACCTTCCAGCATAGAAGAAAGTTGTGAAGAAAGACTTGACTGATGCACAGACTCCAGAAACTTACAGAAGTCAAATAATACTTCAACTGAGTTGTTGTATCACGATACAAGCCAACTGAAATACATTTCCTTAGCATTTTTGAGAAATGCAATTCATAATAACTTGGGTTTGTAAAGCTAAGAGCAGAAAGAGTCTAAAGACTCCTCATCACATAAAAGAAAGTCTCCTCATCACAGAATCATAGAATGGTCCAGGTTGAAGGGGACCCCATTATGGGCCAGCTGAATATGATTTGACACGGTGATCTTAGAGGTCTTTTCCAACTGTGACAATTCTGTGATTCTGTGATGATGTGATGAGTGCTCCCTGCAGCCATCTCTCCTGTACCTGCTGCTCAGCTGGTGGGGATTCAAACTCAGTCAACTCTGTGCAAATGCATGAAATTCAGAAAGTGCAGCTGGCTGGAACTAGGAGGTGAAATAGTGCAGCTGAGTTTCATTCCCAG
Organism: Heliangelus exortis; assembly: GCF_036169615.1. Classification (NCBI taxonomy): domain Eukaryota; kingdom Metazoa; phylum Chordata; class Aves; order Apodiformes; family Trochilidae; genus Heliangelus; species Heliangelus exortis. Next base: position 17,887,292 of record NC_092422.1, on the reverse strand, counting down.
ATGGACTGGAATGCAAAAGGAAAACAAACAGTTCCAAAGGAGGAAAATAAATCAAAAGATCTGTTTTACCTAGATTTAAGAATGTGGATGACAACCAAATCTTACAAAAGAGCATATTAGCACAGAGTAAGCAATTTTTATCTCAATGCTGTTCCTTTAAACCAGCCTGAACTTTGTTGGGAAAAGGTCTCAAGCCATTGAGCAATCTTTGGTTTGGGCAATCATGTTGCTATGCTCTATCTGTTAAGCACAGCAGTAATTCAGAAAATGAAGCCATGCTGCATCTGTCATATAATTTTCAATTTACTTCAGTTTTGCAGGTATTTGAAGATTGCAGACTACATTACTTGGCAATATTCTGCCAACAGTGGAATCTGCTCTGAAGCTTATAGGTTTCTTTATTTTCACAGAATTCGAGGTTTCCTCTCCCCTCTTGCAATATATTGCAGTCAATGACACTACTGAAATTCCAGCAGAAATTTATATACTGTAATGGGTCGCTCTCTGATGAGATGCTGAGCAATATCACCAGGCTGAATTTTTCTCATGAAATGTAGGATTCTATGGGCAGTAACTTCTCCCAAACCAGCATCGTTTATAAGCACTATTGACAGTTTGCACTGAGAGCATTAAAAAAAAAAAAAGATTATGGTAAACAACCTCAGAGAAATATCCTTAGATGGGACTGTTCATGAGTAGTATTACTTACAAAAATAGTCCCCATGGCTTGGAAAAGGCTGTAAATATAGTGCTCATCCTGGAAAGACAGCTATGCATAGACTTCTCTTTGTCCATGCTCTTGGTCCTGTTGAAGACACTGGGACTTCATTGTATGTTTAAAGATAGCCATATATCTTAAGTGCTTACAGGACTGATATTCTGTCTGCACAGCATCAAAAACCTTTCCCTGATAAACAGATCACCTCTACAGTAAGCACCTCCTCAGCTTTGCAACAGGATTTCAAGAACTCTGAAGTTTCATTTCAGGACTGCAGGCTTCTTCCATGTTAATGATCTGAACCATCTGGAGTAATTGGTCCTGTCCTGGAGTCCCCAGGACATGAAGGACATGGATCTGTTGGAATGAGTCCAGAGGAGGGCCCTGAGGATGATCAATGGGCTGGAGCACCTCTTCTATGAAGACAGGCTGGGAGAAATGGGGTTGTTCAGCCTGGAGAAGGCTCCAGGGAGAACTTAGAGTGGCCTTCCAGTACCAACAGGAGACCTACAGGAAAACTGAAGAGGAATATTTTGTAAGGTCATGTAGTGACAGGATGAGGAGTAATGGGCTTTAACATGAAAAGGTAGATTTAGATTAGATATTACAAATACATTCTTTAGGCTGGTGAGACACTAGCACAGGCTGCCAAGGGAGGCTGTGGATGCCCCACCCTGGAAGTGTTCAAGGCCAGGTTGGATGGGACTTTGAGCAACCTGGTCTAGTGGAAGGTGTCCATGCCCATGGTAGAAAGGTTGGGATAGGATGGCCTTTAAGGTCCCTTCCAACACAAACCATTCTATGATTATATGATATAGGAAAGCTTGCTCTCTTATTGTTTTTACCATGTGTTACTTTTCCCTGTTCATGGCTAGTCTGCATTTTTGTAATGCTGAGAGATCAGAGCCAGGCTCCCAGACCCAAACATTGCTGTATTCGTGTGTGTGTGGATTATTTCTCATTGATTATGATGACTTTATTAAAGAACACAGAGATAACTACATTAATAGCATTCCTACTCTCATGAAAAACAGACTCGGATCCAGGCAACTCTCTCCATAATGAGGTCAAACAAGAACGTTGCATCCAAAAATCCTTTCCAGCTTGAGCCTGCATTTTTCATCCAGATGTGAATTCCCTGACTGTCATCCTTTGCCATCTCATATCCCCAAACACAATAAAACACATGAAAAATATGTAAGCTCCCCTAAAAAAAAAACCAAAAAAACCAAAACCGAAGAACCCCAAAAGACATTGATATCCTTGCCACTTTGTGTGTTTATGTGCCGTTATGTTCAAGCCTGGAAGGAGTAGTAAAAAAAAAAATTATCAGTACAAAACTAATTTAAAATGAGTTTGAGGTGTCCGACAAGCGGACAGGCACCTCCACATCGCGTATCTCAGCCTCCTTCACCTCAGCAAGTGGAGGCAGGGCCATTCCCCCCTCACCACTTCTCCCCAAAGCCCGGCGGGGTGGTGGTGATGTGAAGTGTTTTTTGTGAGGGGAAAGGGTATCACACGCTGCCTCTAAACTAAGGGAAGGGCACCCTGAGGGGAGGGGAGGGCAGGACAGGGGAGGGGAACGGAGAGTCACCCCTCCGCACCCCTCAGGGTGCCAGGAGCCTTAACGGCCCTTCCCGCCCTGCCGCCATCAAGCCCCTCCCCCCGCTGGTATGCACCGGGAGGGGCGGGGGGTGGGGGGGGGAGTGGAATGACGCGGGCGCCGCGGGTCACGTGACGCGAATGGAATGCCAACAATGTAGCGAATGTCCCGACTGCGCCCCGCACTCGGCGCTCGGGACGGCCAAGGGGGAAGATGGAGACCGGACCGCGCCGTCGGGGCCGCCGCCGCCGTTGACTCGTTCTCTCACCGCCCCTCCCGTAGGCGAGCGGCGGCGCTGGGCGCCCCGACGAGGTGAGAGAAGGGGAGGGGTGGGGGGGTGGGGAGTTGTGGTTTCCCCTCAACATTGGGTGCGAACGCTTCCCCCCACCTCCCCCCCCCTCGCCCCCATCCCCCTCCAACCACCCTGCTCTGGGGGGAAAGTCGTGTGGAGGAGAAGGGGCGCGAAGACCGGTCCGTCCTAGAGGAGAGAGTAAAGAGTGAGCTTCCCGTGTTTGTGTGCGTCCCTCCCGGGGGCAGCCTCGGCGCCCTGCCCGCACCCTCCCGACATTTTCCGGACACCAGTGTGACAGCCCAGCCGAGGCGGGAGGCGGGGGGAGGTTGGAGGGTCCCGCCCGTCTGAGGCCTCTGCCCCAGGCCGGACAGCCCCGCAACTCACCCGCCGCGAGGTCCGGCTCCGCAGGGTGCTCCAGCAGGCCGCTAGTAAATGGCCGGAGTTTATTTTGAGAGCTTTTTGTCTGCGAAAGGGTGGGTTTGGGGCTGAGGGAGAAGGGGATGGGTATATCTGGCCGGCTCGGGGTTTGGAGACAACAATTATGGGCCAGACCCCGTCGGGAAGGGGTCTCTGGAAGCGAGGGCCGGGGCGAACTGAGCGGCGGGGGCATCCAGAGCCCGCGATGTCCCATCGGTCTGAGGCGGGGGCCCCGCAGTTCTCAGTCCGTTGAAGGTTACTGCCAAAATTCAGCACTTCGCCACTCGCTCTCCTGCCTTGTAAGTGGTGTGCGTGATGAAATAACCCCTCCTCGGCAAAGGAACTGGTGCAAATGACGAAAAAAAAAAAAAAAAAGCTGATTTGGAGTGTCCAGGCTCTGCGGTCAGTTGCTGCTGGTCAGGCGTGGATGGGGAAGGTGAGCTGTTCCCACAGCGCTGGATTGAGCCAGTAGTTGGCAGCGGGACGTGAGCACGGAGTTACTTTTGGACAGTTTTGTTAGCAGGAGAAAGGCGAGGACGAATGATTTGAAGGAAGACCCTCGCTTCAGCTCTTTCCATTTTCACCGTGTGCCCACTGACACAGGGGAGCATGGTTTGTGTTGTGAAATTCCTGAAACAGCAAGTCCCCCCCCCCCAACAGTCTTAGGCCCTCAGTACAATGTGGACAATCCCTGTTTCCATAAATTTGTGATTAAAAAATAAAACGAGACCCAGAGCAATACCTGTAAATTGAGAGATGGAAGGCACTTGTAGCACTTTCATAAAACTTCATCATTCTGCTGTGATTGCTAGTTCAGCTCACCACAGTGCCTGTATGATTTTAGATGGGGAAGAAGCTCTCTAGATCAAGGCTTGGGACTTCACTTTTGAAACACAGCTGAGCTTTAGTTTCTTGCCTGTATCCTAGCTTCACAGAGCCTCTAGCATATGCAGCATGTTGGTGAATGAAGAGAATGAATAGCTAGGGCTGCTGGACATGAGCATATAGTTTCAGTGTGGCTGGGTGTTTTCTGCTAGAGCAGCTATTGGTATTTCTCAAATGAAGAAAATCAATTGTTAAAAAAATGTTCTAACTTGACACAATTTAAGTAATGCTGCACTTATTTGCAATATTATATTTTCAGGGTGATGGTCCAGAACATACATTCTTTGAGGAAAACCTTAGGAATGTTTAATCAGAGATCTCAAAAATAATTCTTAAAAATAATTTATTTTAATGACAGGAAGGCTATTGATAGATTCATGCTGTAGGCAAGGTGCAGATTAGAAGGATTTGGAGTCACCCAAATCCAGGTGCACAGTCAAAAATGCTAATACAGAATTAGACATACATATTTTTTTTGAGCATACAACCCTTTTATTTTTTGCTAAAAATTCAGATCAGGGTAAGATTTTAAAAAGCAGGCAGCTTGTCTTTTGTAATTCATCTGTAATATCTAATGTTCCAATTTCTTGACTTATCTGACATATTCGTTAAAAAACCTTTCTGCAAAATATGAAATACCTTTGCAGTTAGCTCAAGTACTTACTGTTTTTGCTCTTCTCATTCATACTGTCTAAATGATCAAGATTTATTTCTGATTTAGCAGTATTGTAAATGTAAGCTGAAGAAGCTGCCAGCTGGCTTGACCCAGCATTATTAGACTTGAGCTTAGGCTAAGGGCCACGCAAGTTCTTTATGTGAAAGGTGTGTAAGTGGGAAAGCAGTCCCTTTGCTGTGAAAGGGGGGGGGGGGGTGTTGCACCAGCGTGTCCCTGGCCAGAGGATTGGCACAGGAACTGAAAAGGAAGGAAGAACAACCCAGATTCCTAAACCCAGCCATATGGTGCCTGCTGCTGTTCGGAAAAGAAAGACAGTTATAAACCAATTAATTGCTCTGTATCTTTTTTTTAAGCACTAGCTAGTTATGATGTAATCCTAAAAAGGCTGCTAAAGAACTTGGTTGTTTTTTGTTTGTTTTTAAGCACAGTTATGTGTTATCTTTTGTTACATTCTAAGTAGAAAAAATCATGTTCTTGGTATCTTTCAGTTCCTTTTGTTTTTATTGAGAACAACAAAAACTTGATCTGTTGTTGACTAGTAGATGATTTGTTGTTTGTGAGAATATGAAAATCTGATCAGTTTTAGCAATTCCCTTAAAATGTCTGGCAAGTTTTGGCCAACGTGCATGTAGGCATTTGTGTCCCTCTTAGTGCTCTATGAGTTAGGTTTGCAGCATATCCTTAGTACGAGTGAAGGAGCTCAAGACCTCAAATACATTTTAGGTGTATTTTAGTGAAATGATCATTTAAATCTTAGCAAAAGATGTTGACATGGATTAATCTTGGTGATTAATCTATGCCTCTGCATTTCAAACTGGTGAGACATCAAAATAGAATCTGAGGCCTGACTTCACTCTTGCATTTCAGTCTTTGGTTGTAGAGAAATCTTGAAGTGGACTCTGTACTAATGAGGAAGTGGTGGGCTTCAGAGGTGAATGTGTCCAGATTGTCTTAGACTTCACAATAGTAATCTGTTTGCTTGGCAGTAAGAAGTGATGGGAAATACATGGAAATGGTTGTTTTGTTGGAAAATAATGTAGCTGTCTATCACAGGAAGAGTTGTAGCAGTGAATTAATGAAAACAGCGTGTGAAAATAAAGAACAGTACTTTATTGAGAAGCTCTTTTCCACTGATAAATACGCTGTGACCAGAAGTGTAGTGCCTTTTAAAAAAAAAAAATTGAGTTGACTTCTGAGTGACCGAGAGGAACATTCAGTGTGTTACTGTCTCCTGTATTTGCTATTTGAAAGCAACTGAACAAAATTCTAACCTTCCCAACGAAGTGGCCTGAGCACCACTGGGGAGCCCTTTTGCAAGTGCTTTGTCATGCTGCACAGATACACCAAGCTCAGCTGTGCTGCATAGTTCTCTGCTGCACGGCAGTAGAGGTGCTTAAAGCTGTCTCAAAGTCTTCTTTCTGTGTTGGGATGCTAATTGAGTTTGTTTGGCCTCTTCTGCTGTTACTGTGCAGCTCTACCCCTTTTCAGTCTCTTCCCTGTAGTGTACAGCTAATGAAATTCATATAATGAAATTCATATAAGTTCATAACAATGACATTCCCCTCCTTCCAGTTCTCAGGAGAATTTTTACCTTCAGGCTTTGCTAAGGTATTAATGTGGAAAGGCAAAATAATCTTTTCATTCTCTTACTCATTTTGTTATTGAAATATTAGAAGTTGCCATGGTTAGTCATCAGTATTTCCATTAAAAATCTTTTTCAATAACTTCTGAAAATTAGCTCAGCTAGTTTAAAACAAACAAAATCTTAAGTGTGGGGAAAAACATTTCGTGAGGATTCTCTTCCCTAATTATGAAATAGGGTATGCTTGTCCAGGATTTGGTTATGCAATTGGGTGGGAAACATGCCACAGCTAGGTACTTTAAAATTCTTAAATGTTGTCGTTTTTAAGGGTTTTAAATTAATTTTTTTAAAAATGAAACTTGAAATTAATTACTTATTGATTATCTTGAAAAAGCCTTTTGGAATCCTATTCTTGAAAACAGATAAGGGGAAAATCATTAAAGGGGACCCAGCTGTGACAGCTTAATAGGTTAAAATGATTCACTTTCGTTTGAGTAATTGTCATGCTGTCCATTAGAGGCACCTACAGTATCAAATTAATTGCAAGTACTTTCTGTTTTCTTTTGTTTCAGACATTGCCAGTCTTCAAAATGATGATTCCCAAGGATTTTCATTTTCTGTAGGAAATGTGAAGATCATGAGCTGAAGTAAAACCTTGGCAGAAATTTCGTGATAATTTTGCCTTTTTCTCTTTGAAGGATTATGTTTACAAGAAATCAATACCATCAAGCAACACTTTTTTGAAGTAATTAAAAAAAAAAAAAAAGCTGTATTTATGCTCAGAGAAAACTGGATTAACAATGAGGCCAAAGACTTTTCCTGCTACATCATACTCTGGAAACAGCAGACAAAGGCTACAAGAGATTCGAGAAGGTTTAAAGCAACCATCCAAATCTACGGGTCAGGGACTACCTATTGGACCAGGCAGTGAAACTTCTCTGGACTCCAAGATTTTAATAGGCAAGGATGCTGCAAGGCAGCAGCAGATGAGACAAACACCCAAGTTTGGACCATATCAGAAAGCTCTGCGAGAAATTAGATATTCTTTGCTGCCTTTTGCTAATGAGTCAAGCACTACAGCAGCTGTTGAAGTAAATAGGCAAATGCTCCAGGAGCTGGTGAATGCAGGTTGTGATCAGGTACGTATGAGTTTGGAGAGGGGACTGTCACTGCCTTCAAATCAAGTTTATACTTGGGGCTGAAGAAAGGATCTTGGGGGAACTTAGAAAGCTTGCCTGTTGACAAAGTGAACTGATTCTTCTGGTGGGCATGTTGCTGCATGACTAGCAGAGTAGGTGGACTTGCTGTTGAGAGATGTGCCTAGTATGGTGTTCATTCATGTTCAAGATGGTCATGGTGACCTCTGGAATTGTTGTGTGTTTTCTCCAGTTGATGTATAATGCTGAACAGGGTAGCTTAGCAGGGGGGAGTGTTGTGGGGGTTTTTTTCTTTTTTTTTTTCTTTCCTGCTTTTTTCCTCTCAATACTGGCACAAGCCTTAGCTATGACTAATAGGATGGAATTTTGTCTAGCACATCTAGCTCAGTTAACTGTCAGAAGCAACTCGAAGAGATGACAGTTGCAGTCTTTGAAGAAGCTCTCTTGCTGTTTGCCAGAAGTGAGTGGAATTGGCTGGGTGTTAAGCAAGCAGCAGTGGTTGGTTGCATCCCTTTACTTCCTCACCTTCTCTGATTCTGTCAAGAGGTAGTACCCATGCCTCAGATAAGGGGTGTGGCACAGAGGTGTTTGCTTATATCATTCTGAGATAGGTGCTTGAATGTATTCTTTATTAAAATAGCATTCACCTGGTGCAGAACGTGGTCTTTTTGTGTTGAGCTGCATTCATCTGGTGTGTGCTTCCACTGTTGGTATTAACTTTAACCTCTGTCCAGGCATAGCTAAATATTATTTTTTAGAGAAGTGCTGTTTTGGGTACAGATTCTGATTGTTGTAGATAGAAGCAACTTTTTTTCCAGTGTGATTGCATGGTAGTTGTTGAAACATTTCTTTTTATAGTCCTTGGAATAAATTGGAGAGGTTTAAAACTAAAGTGCATTTCCTTGATTTCAGAACTTAACCTCCATTCTCTTGACTCTCCTAGACCATATTCTGAATCCTGTACAACAAAACTAACATCAGACATTATAATAAACAACTTGTGATTCTCTGGAGCTATATAGACAATAATTAACATAACTGTTTCTATGCCAGAGAGTTTATGCTGTGTTAGAAAATCAGAGACAGAGTAGATTGCAGATCCAGAGAGAAATGCTGCAGTACAGCTAAACACTTCCTAGTCCAGTGAACCAAGATGCTGTACTGAATTATTTAACTGGAGGAACAAAGGATATTCTCTTATCTTAAGCATGCCATGAAAGCACAATGTTTTTTAGATCTCACCCCTCTGCATTTCCTTAGCTGTTTAGGATGAGAACACTCCCTGTGTGTATGAGCCAAGGTTAAATGAGCACAGCTGGATTCTGGATTGGAAATGTGTGTTTGGACATTTCCATGGACAAACCGTTCACACACAGAACAGGCTTGTTGGACTAAAATCTTGGAAAGTACTTTCAACACGCTACAGCACAGAAATGTTAAGCCAATGTATAAAACAGAAATACCTGAGCACCTGTTAAAATGTCTTCATATCAAACATAATGTAATTATACTATATATCTAAAGGTTTTAATATCTTAAACTATTTTTACTACAATGTTCATAAAATGGTATTGCTTCCGATAGAACACTTAGAATGAGCCCATTTCTGACTCTGATGTGAAGATTTTTTTGTTACTCTCTTAAATTTAGCTGCTTTTTTGTTTGTTTTTGTGGTTTGGTGTGGGGTTTTGTCCATTATTCCCCATCATCCTTCCATCCTCTCATTAGCTGTGACTTCTTGCCTGGGGATGGCATTACTGGGCTTATCCCCTAGGTGCGTTTGGCATTCCAGCCTAAGCATAAGCAAGGATCACGTTTGGCTTGAGTCCAGATAGGGGTTCCAAAACTGGAGTATTGTGGTTAAAAACGCTGGGTTTCCTAGTGTGGGCCCAGCCCACATGAAAGTTGGTTTTCTTAGCAGGTTGTGAATGAATAGAGCTTCTTGAGATGCTGTGAGTGGTCTCTGGAGATGGCAGGGAATAGGGTGACAGACTTGATTACTATCTCTAGATTCTTTCTTTCCTCCTGCTGCCTGAGCCGTGTGGAATCAAATGCTGAACTGTCTCTGAGCATGATGTGTAGTAAATCAGCCATCCCAAGTTATCCTGTGCCTGCTTGTGAATCAAAGCCTTTAAATACCTACGACAGGGATGCCTTCTCTTGGCAGCTAAGAGGTCTCTGATTTAACAGAGAGGTGAACTCAGCTTCACTTTCCAATTGTGTTCAGTTCTGGAGTCCCCAGCATTAAGGACACAGAGCTCCTAGCATGTGTCCAGAGGAGAGCCACTAAAATGATCAGAAGGCTGGTGCACCTCCACTATGAAGATAGGCTGAAGAAGTTGGGCTTGTTCAGTCTGGAAAAGAAGAACCTCCAAGGTGACCTTATAGCAGCTTTCCAATACCTGCAGAAGCCTACAAGAAATCTGGGGTAGGGCTTTTTACATGGGTGTGTAGCAAGAAGACAATGGGAAATGGTTTAAAACTCAAAGAGGAGAGATTTAGGTTAGACATTAGGAAAAAATTCTTTCCTGTGAGGGTGGTGAGACACTGGCACAGGTTGCCCAGGGAGGTTGTGGCTGCCCCCTCCCTGGAAGTGTTCAAAGCCAGGTTGGATGGGGCCTTGAGCAACCTGGTCTGGTGGGAGGTGTCCCTGCCCATGCAGGGGGGTTGGCACTAGATGATTCTTAAGGTCCATTCCAACCCAAACAATTCTTTAATTCTTTGGGGGTTGATTTTATTTGTCTCTGGGCCCAATTCTAATGTGTGGCTGGCAAATGGACAACAAAACTGCCCCTCTCCCCATGTCAAATGTCAGGAGCAGATGTTTCGGGGTTAAGGATTTCAGTCCATGAATAGCTAACTTGAGCCTTCCCTTGCAGCAAGCCTGCAGAGTACAAGGTTTTACACCTCCTGGTCCTGCTTCATGGTACACTAATCAGCTGTTTAATGGTTGCAAGTGTCCTGAAGTTGTCAGTTTGTCATAAGAAACTCTAAGGATGGGCTTTCGAGGAAGTTGTTCAGACTGAATAGATGGGTGTATCATCATTTGGTGTGATCTTAGGTGAACTCCATTTTCAAGTTGAATTTGTGCTTTTTGGTGTTCTTGATGGAACACTGGAAAGTAATCCTAGCCTTGTGGGTAATTTGTTCTGGTGGGCATCGTGCAAGCATTTGGATTATTCCTCAGTCTGTTTGTTGGGCCACAGTAAGGTTTTTTTGAAGAGTGTAAAGGAACAATGGTAAGTAGAAGAAAGGACTATTAATTTTAGAGGTTGGGGAAAAGATAGTTCTGTTTATTACTCCCACTAGCTTTGCTCTTCTAACTCATCTGTAATATAGTTAGATTTTAACAACAACCATTTTACATAGTACAAAAAGATGTTGCCTATTAAGTAAAAGAAAGGTAGGGTTTGTAGCTCCCTGTTCTACCTAAGTGACTCTTAAGTTTTACGATGAAATTGAAATTGGTTTAATTAAATAAAAAGGAAACATCATAATGTTTTATTACTTCATTCTTGGTCTGTGGGAGACAGGAAATCGGTTATAAGCAGTTGTTAAACTTAAGTATATAAAATGCAGTGTAATTAACGAAATAAATACAAAACTGTCTTTCAGTTACTATCTGTAACTGAATAAATATGTAATTATTGTACTTAATATGTAATAAAACTGTAATAAATATGTGAAAATATTAATTTTTAAAGAATTCATTAGGAAGTTGCTAGTGCCCTTTTAAATGATGCGTATTTTTCAACAAAGATTTATTTTTGGCCACTATGTAGCTTATGATTTTGTGGTGGAATTTGGCCCCTGAAACTTAGTGGGGTATTTTGCTGTTGACCTGAAAGAAGTCAGGATTATACACTTTTTTTAAAGTGGTACAAACAAAATTATACACATAATTAATCATAGTTCTCAGACAAAGGGGGTAACTTGTCTGTTGTTTGCTTAAGTCATCTTTTCAGCAGTAATTATTAGCGGGTTTCAATCAGAAATAATTAGTGCAGCATAAATTGTTTTGAAACTTGTAGAACATGAATGCAAAAGGCTAGACTTTTTGTTGCAAAAGCTGGAAGTCAAAAGCACTGCTAATGTATTGTTCTTTAGTAAATCCAACTTGGGCTTAGAAGTGTAACTTGCAGATCACTGCAGAGGGACAAGAGTGGGGAGTGTAGGTCCTGCGGGCTGGTAAACTGCTGGAATCACCTGGGGCAATTGGGGTGTGGTGGTAAATGCAGCTACTCTTGTGGACTGGGTTTTTCTAATGAATAGATGCAATTGAGCATATGATCAGTGACATTCCAGCAACCTGAATGGGCTGTACTGTACTTACTGTACTTCCTTGGAGCACAAACAGGCACTGACATTGTAATTTAGAGTGGGCTGCAGCAGTTCTAGATGAACTGTGGAACGGTAAACACTTGTCACTTCCCCCCCTTCCAAGCAAACCTCTTTTCTTTGAGCAAGGGTGCCTTTTCTGGGTGAAGCTTTCTAGAAAGTTTGTTTGGGCAGCTGTTTTTAAGAAAAAATATGTTTTAGGATTTTTTACAAGCTATGTACTCCCAGTAACATGCATCGTGTACCAAATACTTAATAAATATGTGAATACGTGAAGCAGGTTAGTCCTCATGCTTCCTTTTTTTCCCAGAGACTTTTTATAAAGAGCTCTGTCATAAAGCATGTATACCTCACCTTTGCCAGATCAGAACATTCTAAAGGTGAAGATCTCTCCTTTGAACACTAATTATAGTGTCTTTCAAGGAACACGATTGGTATGAGGACTGTCTCAAGAATTTCTAGCTGTCTGTCTTGTCATCTGTGTTACACAAAGTTCATGGAATTTACTTTGTAGAAGTGAGGTGCCTTGGGTTGTTTTGTGTTTTTTTTTTAATTCTCCTACTTGCATTGCAAGATCTCTTCATCCATCATAGATGACATCCTTTTTATTTAACCCATTTGGCAAGGATTTCTGGGCTGATTTGGGAACTACTGCTTGACTGTGGGAAACTTTGAAAATGGGGAATGCAGTACTTCTCAGTTTGAACAGGTATTTGAAATTCTTTAAGTTGAGGGAAATTCTGCTATGCCAAATAGAGCTGCCAAGTAGAGCATGGGCATAAAGCCCTTTTAATGTTTTGTATGGGGAATTATTACTCTGTTATTCTCTTCTACATAGGGTTTTAGGTCGTGCTTGTTCGTATATAATCCATGTGCCATCTAACAGTTTGTCACTAAGTGGTATAAAATTTTGTCCTGTTGTTGGAGCAACAGGAGGGAGCAGTTACAAAGTTTTGTTTTGGTAACAGACAATGCATGGCTGGAGTTTTGCCTTTAGTAAAATAGCTGTTGCAATGGATTAGTTAAGAGGACAAGTCTAAAAAGACAGCTTGTTTTCAAGGTCAAGGGCAGCAAATTTTGTAATACCCCTGAGCAAATAAGGGAATAATTTCATAATATTGGCCTGACCCATAATAAAATTTTGTCTTTTGCTTGGATAAACTTTACCTGTGTTAATTTACCAAAACTTTGAGGATAAACATCTTAGTTGTCAAATAGGTGTTTTGGGTCCAGATTGCTTTGTTTATGAAAAATGGACTAAGAATTAGAAGATTGCATAGGTTATTCAGTGGGCCATATGTTAAAGGTGGAAATACAAGCTATGTTGCAGGTCAGGAGGAAGTAAGTATTCTTGGGTTACAAGCAAAAAAAAAAGAGGCCTTCAAATGAGGGCACTCACTGCTGAAAGCAGGAGAATTTTATTTTAGCATCTGTAATATATTTGATAATTCAGGCCAGTAGTCTCTTGTGTGTTCATTTGCCTCCCTTGTTTGAAGGTAGGTTGTTCACTCTGTCTACTCTTTGCTAACTGTGTTGGGAGCACTTTCATAACTGTTTCTTATACTTCTTTTCTCTCTAAACTCCATTTTTAGTTTCAACCTTTTTCTAATTTTTGAGATGTTTCCAGCATCTCCCAGTGTTCTTACATCAAGGCATGGAAGTCAATGTATATTTCCACCAGTGCACCAGAAGTTAGCCCCTGAAGTAATTTGAGTTTTTAGCTGCTTCAGAAAAAAAAGTCGGTTTTTCAGTGGCTGAAAGCACAAGAGCTGAGGACTGCTTTTGAGCAGGTACCTGCTGACACCTCTTTCTTCCATCTGGTTTCTCTTGTCTCCAGTCATGCTATGTTGCTGGCACTTCTTGATGTCACTTTCTTAAAGAGTTAATTTAAATCCTCTTTGTCATAGTGCACTTCCTGCACTATATTTGTGAAAGTACTCTTGGATTTGTTGTGTGTGAATGTGGCTTAGAGCATGTTCTTGTCCTGCAGAAGAGAGAAAATTAATTTTATCTTTCTCCTTGCATTTTTACAGTGGTAGGAATATTCCTTAGCAGTAGCAAGTGATTGTTTTTGCTCCTTCATGTGATGAAATATGGCTTCTTGGCATCTGGGCACTAATATGGCACTGAACAAGAACTGCAGTATGTTTTAAAATCTTCCCTTTATTCTTGTTAGTCTCCTTTCTTCTTTGGCAAACTATAGAATAAATTGCACCTTGGTAGGTGGTAGGATTATGTTTGAAATGGCAAAACAGAAATCAGATGTCTGACCTCAGCTGTAGCTAAGTGTGAATCTTGTGACAGGATAAATTAATGCCTCCCTCTTCCTTGAGTCAGATAGATAATTCTAGAAGCTTGGGAGCTAATACGAATTATATATTTCTGTAACAGGGCACAGGATTAACTTGTACTGGGTATGTATTTATTAAAATCTAATTGCCAGGAGAAGGTTGAACTATGGATTATTTTTTTAAAAAGAAAAAGGAAGTGGCTTCATCGCGGTCTCTAAAAATTTTGCGTAAGCATAAACTTCAGTCTCGGAATAAAAAAGCCCTTGTGACCAAAAGTGAAGATTGCCATTAGTATAACAGGAAGCTGATATCACAATAGTAGTAGGGTGTAACTGTTCCTTTTGTGTTTTGTTTTGTTTTGTTTTTTTCTCAGTCTAAATCTCTGCTGTCTTTTTGAGCTTGTATCTGAGAGGCACAAATGTGATTTTGTGCTGAAACTGAAAAATAGCATCTCTGCATGATGGGTGGGGTGTTTGGTTGTGTTTGTGTTTTTTCTTCTTTCTCAAAAAAATTAAATTGACACTTTTAAACTTGGCACAGGGCTTTTGCAAACTGCACTCGCTAAAGGTAATCCAAGATGTGCATTTAGAACTCATTGATTCTATCTAGGAATGCTTTCTTGGTAGTTGCTCAACTAAACAATTATGTTAATACTGCTAATTGACTATCAATATAATGCAAATAAAATTCCATTGCTTCTGTTGTGATACACAGTTATGTGCCATACTTGGTGTGCAGTGATTTTTACTTTTTTTCAGTGTTTACTTTTTTTTTTTCCCTGAAGCATGGTCGAATATGTATAGAATAACTTACAATGGCAGTCCTTTTTCCTCACTTTCTTTCTTACCCACAGGAAAAATTATTTTTCAGACATTTTGAAATTTGTTGAACAGCAGAACTGAAATGAGGTTAACAGGAATAAAAAGAAGGGGGGGAAAATCACACCTGTAGAAATACTAATTCTGTCACCAGGTATGTGAGTTTATAGTAGTTTTAATTACAAGAGTGTAGCCAGGCATATTCAGTTGCATAATATTATCTGATAAACTGAAGGGAACTAAGCTACTTTTCCTTATTTCAGTTATAAGATATCATTGCCAGATGCTGTCATATTTGCCCAAGGGCAGAATGAAGTTACTGTGACTGCATTTTCTGGAAGCATGATAACATTACACTGTGTGCCTTTTTTCTGGAAGTATTCAAGGTGCTGGTTGAATTCTTACCAGAACACGGTTGGAAGGAAAAACAGTGACCAGCATGATCATGACCAGGAAGCAGGGACTGAGGATCACACCATGGCTGCACTGAAGGTGAACAGTTACATGCCACAAAATGAAGCATTTTGTGTTTGTAATGTTGATCATGTCACTCTTGGGCAGACTGTGGCTCATTGGTGCTCCCTTGGGCACGTTCAAATCCTGCTCATCACCTGCTTGTGGCAGTGGTAGAATATCCATGACCCCTGTATGTAGTCCATGTAACCTCCCAGCCTACCATAAATCAGGCTCCAGTACATATAGACTTTGTTCTGCAGGTGTGGGCTGTCTCTGTGACTTGCAAATACATGTATGCAGGGCTCTCTAAGATAGATGAGGAGAGACAGGAAAATATACCTTCAAGTTGATTTTTTGTCATTTATTGGGTACATCCATTAATTCCTCGTTGGCCTTTTTGCTTGTTTGCTTTTTAAAGTCTTATTTAACAGCTGGGCAGGCGTTAATTTTATGCTGCTGGGGCAGACTCAGTTCATTGGAGTTAAATCAAGGAACTACAGGCATCCTATCTGTTTGCTTAAAGCTACAGGTGTTTGTATTAATGGGCCTTATCATTATATAAATCATGTGTACAGCATATGGAATACATTCCACTGGTTTTGCTCCTTCTGTTTATGTTCATAACCTAATTGGGAGTGTAGCTTAGATCTGGCACTTTTATGTTGCTTGAAGCTGAGGCTGAGAGTGGAAAATGTGGGTCCTTATTTCTAGGCTTTCATCATTCCCTAGCGTTTTGAAAAAAAAAATTAAATTAAAAAATTCCTCACATTACCAAAATAGAGACTGAAGTTACTTTGGCATTGTCTTTGGTGTTACCCTATCATAGCAGCAGCAGGCTCATATTGTCCAGACTTGAGAGGCATCCAAGATTCCCATCCTCAGAAGATGCTTTAGTAAAAGCCTGGTGAAAGTCAATCAGTCAGACTCTTTGTTTCTGCCAGCTCTACACATCTGCTGCTGGTCACCCAAAATACTATTGTTGGACTATGGTCAACTTCATGTTATTTGGCAAGGGATCTGTCTTCCCTGATACCATGTGGCTTCTGCTGAGGTGCTTCTGTCAGCTCTGATGTAATGGGGTCAACCTGCAACAGTTGCAGCGCAGCAAAACTGATTTTGTTCTAATGGTCTTGCCCTGCCATCTGGACTGGCAGTTCCTGAGAAACTTCTTTAATACATATTTACGCAGAGAAATTCACCCTAGAGATACACATGTGCATATCTGTGTTATGACAACTGCAGCTGTTTGTAAAGAACTTAATCCATAGGATTTGTTAATGCACTGAAAGTTTCTTTTTCAGTCTAAGTAAACAAGATTTTAATGTTTGAAGCTCTTTTCAGTTTCCCTGCAGTGTAAGAGATGGATTTTTCCTGATGAGAGACTTCATCCTGATAAGAAACTTGTGCTCCTCATTTTAACAGAATCCAAGCAACTAAAAATATTTCCTCAGGGAGGCAAAGGATGGTAAGAACAGGGGAGGATTCGATAATACTTTTCTAAGAAAAAATAAAATTTCTAGGCCAGTTCATATTCAGAAGGCTGAAGCCGAAGAACACTGAATCCCTAACTTTGTGAATCAGGTAACTGCAGTGGCAGGGACAGCCAGTGGAAATCACTGTGTTCTGTGTCTTTAATCATTATCAGTGTATGTGTGGGTATGTGAAACTGTTACTTCAACAGATACTGTCTTCTAGGAATTTAGAGAAATAAAAACACAGTGTGAATGGAAAAATCTTGACAATTAATTGTAGATAGAATGATGAACTAGTGTTGGACTTGATGATCTCAGAGGTCCTTTCCAACCTGTCTGATTCTAAAAAAACAACAAAAAAACCTGCTTTCTGTATTTTTTGTTACTTGTGATGCATGATTTGAAAATCACTAATTTCATCCAAAGCATGCAAAGATGCTACATACATAAAATCCTAGAAAGCAGATTGGCAGCATAAAGTGATAATATACTAAGTTCAAAGAGATTGACTTCAGTAGGACAACTGGCAGTGTAAAATTACTCCTGTGTAAATCTCTGTATGGTTTGGACTTTTTTCACCATTTATGAATCCATTGGATGTGGGTTATTTCAAAACAAGGAAATGTCAGCACAGACTCGGAGATGATAGTTACAGCTCTTGCAGCTTCCTTCTCTCCTTTTTTAATTTTGTTCTTCCACTATATCAACTCTTAAATATCTTTAAGGCCATTCAAGTCCATGTGTTTCCTTACCTGTTGTCCTGTTGTACTGCTTTTTCTGCTCTGCTGGTTTGAATGACTGATATTCAACAGCTCCTACATGCCTTTCTCTATGTGCTTCTGAATACCTAAAATGAATTATTTTTTTTAAATAATTGCAAACTATTAAGAAAGAACTAAAATGAATTATTTTTTTTAAATAATTGCAAACTATTAAGAAAGAACACTTTTGTAGACTTTAACCGTAGTTTTTAAATTTGATGTGACATCCTAAAGAATTTTAGATGCAACTGTAATGTGACTTTGACAGCACACCTCATATATTTTTCTTTCTGCATCTTGTCTGCCATTCAGTGTCAGGACTCCATAGTCAGTGTTTAAACTAGTCACCTGTCTCATTCATGCTTTTATTCTAACTTTTCCACAGTCACTGTGTTCATTCCAGATACATAAAATTTAATATAAATGATGTAAGCAGAACCTCAGAAACTCTTAATATGTGCAGAACATCCTGGTTTACAAAAAGAAAAAAAATCTCTGGCTTTCCCAATTGGAATATAAAAAGTTGTGGCCGTATAATAGCTTTTTGAATCAAAGCAAATCCACTCCATATTGGGCCATTTTTCTACTGGCTCCAAACAAGTTCTGAATAATTTTCTCCAGAGACGTGTGTCCCAGCTTCCTGAGTCTGTTTTCTTTGATTGTCTAGTGCAGTTCAGTGGTTGTACCAAGTTGATGTCCCAATTGCCTGTGTAGTATGTGCTGCCCAGACATGGTAGCAATCAGCTGCTTGTGTGCTGCAGCAGGGTGAAATTCCTCTCATACTATTGGAAATTCAGCTCCATCTCCTTCCTGTGTTCATTTCTTACACTTGTCCATCACTTCCATTCTGAAAATCTTTTCATTGTGTTCTGTAATGCAAGTGCTAAGTTCATGATCGCTTTCTTGAAGGTGTTTTATTTCTGGAAGTTTACACTTTTTCCAATGAAATGTATAGTGTTGCAGTCATGCCAAAGATGTTGGTGCAGTGCTCAAAAGTGCAAATCTAAGATCTAGAGCCTAAGAGTTTACAAGTGAGCAAAAGTCATCAGTCTCTGCCAGGGCACGTGGGAAGCCAGCTCCCCATACTACAAAAGCAGGACCTCACTGGGAAGTGCCAGCAAATTCAAAAGCAAGCCACAAAAATTTTTACTTGTGCTGGTGTGCCTCCCCCCCACCCGCCATCTCTCTGTTTATTGAGAAGTGAACCTTCAGGGGTTTAAGCCACATGAAAGTAACCTAGAAAAACTATTTTTTCAGTACTACTTTGGTGCTCAAAAACCTTCTGTAACAAATCCTTTCCACTTTTCCGGGAGCTTCCCAGTGGTTTGTAAGTGTTACAAACTGCTGGAGGTTGAGAACTTGCTGTTGCAGGCCCTGTTTTACACTTCCACAGGAATGGGTGCTCAGATTTGCTGCCAAGGAGGAGCTGTTGTCTCCTGAGCCTGAAACACCTCTACTCAGGAGGCAAAGGGAGTCTGAACTGCTGCACAGTCTGTGGCAGAGCTCTGCTGCTGGAAGCAGAGCTGCCCTCTTCCAGATTCCTGGGGAGGTCAGAACGTCCTGCTATGTGTTCAGCATTTCCAGGAGCACTGTTCTGGGCAAATAACACTGTGTGTTTAACAGGATCAGCAGGGTTGCTTGCTTTTTTTTTTTTTTTTTTTTTTTTTTTTTTTTTTTTTTTTTTTGTTGTTGTTGTGTTGTGTTGTGTTGTTTTGTTTTTGCAAAGAGCCATTTTCTTCCTTTTGCCTCGTGGAGGAGGGTTTATGCTCTGAAGTTCAGCACTGCCTACTGGAGTTTGAACTTGGTCACCACCCTGACCAGATGGGCCAAGCAACAGCAGCTGCAGCATTGGCACAGCGCTGAGGGGAGGCCAGTTCTCTTTCTCTCAGCTGTGCATAAAATTGCTTTTCTTCCTCTCTCCCATTACCTTGAAATGGGACCATTGCACAGCACTGGACAAAACTGTGAGTCACGCTAGCAGAACACCATCAACCCTCCTTGTGCTCAAAGTTTTGAGTCCGTGGATTTGGGGAAAACCCTGCCACTAGGCTGCAGTTATGGCTTGTTTTGCCACTTTCACAGAGTAATTTGACATACTAGCTGGGAAGAGGCTCAATGGAATGAATTTTTACTTCTCCCCAGTCCCCACCCTTTTAAAATTTTTTTATTCTCAGATTGTGGCAGCTAATGGGCAGAGGAGATATTAGTGCTAAGGATTAAATTCTGACAGGAAAGTGGTTACTGTCAGTAATGAGGGCAAAGGGGAAGATGTAATAAAGATGAAACCCCTGCTGAAAAGCAGAACTGAATGTAGGAGCAGAGAGGATGTTGTTTGGGAATCAGGGAGGAGGGTGGTCAGGTTGCAGAGGCAATAGTGCTGAGTTTAGCCACTACCAGCAAGCTGGTTGTTTTAACTGGAGGAGCACACTAGTGCTAATGAAGTATCTGCCCTGAAAACTGGGTGTAGTTTTTGAGGATGAAAATCTTAATCATGCACACCAAAGTGCTGCTTTGGTCTCTCAGCCCTGCTAGCCGCCTGCGTGCCCTAAGCCAGTGCATGTTCAGCAAGGCCTCCTGCTTGGGGTGTTAGGAAAGTGCTTTTCTTCAGCTCTCAGTGTGGAAGGAACAGCAGCCTGAGCCAGAGCTGCTCCCTGCATAGCAGAGAAAGCAGCACAGCTTTCCCTGCAGTGCCCCGGCAGTGAGTGCTTGCTGCTTGCTCTCCCTGTCAGGCACTGCAGAGGAGGAGAGGCATCTTCCCCACCTTCCCAACCTATTGAATTTTAAAGCTCCAGGTGGCCTTGCTTTCTCCCTCCCTACTTCCCTCTTTTCAGTGTTTTTTTGGTTCTTGCTGTCTAAAATAATGCTTAACCCCTCATCCTGCCCACCTGCTCTGTTCACGAGGATTAGTTGCTTTTTGTACTTGCAGGTAACACTCTCCACTATGCAAAATGCCTGGCAGCATGGTTGCTGGGAGAAAAAGGATTTACTTTTAATATAAAAATAGCTTTATTATTTCCATACACGACTAGCAGTCAGGGCAGGCATATTTCCAGGTCAGTCTGGAGATGGGTTGGTTAGTGAAATCCTCTGTTCCAAAAATGGGCTGGAACCAGCAACATTTCTTGATGTGCTGAGCAAAGCTAACTGGCTTGGAGAGAAGTGGGATCCCTTTTTTGGGTGCACATGTAACATGCTGGTATTCTTCTGCTGTGGAAGGGAGCCAAGCATTGACATAATGAACACTTAACTCTGTTAAGTACTTATGTTAGTTTTACAGTTTTCTGATAATCATATTCTTTTGATAATTGTAGGCATGGGGTTTGAATAAAAGATTACAAAGGAAAGTTTCTTAAGGCATAGTCAATAGCTACAAGTGCTTAGAGTATCTGTGTAGAAGGGCTGTTTGCAGGAGCAGTCTGTATTATTCCACAAGATTGTGCTCAGTTAGGTACTGAGTAAATAAACAGTAAATGTGCAAATCTTGGATAACATGTTTGTTTAGATAGTCCAGCTGTACTTTGTATTTTGTTCTTTTTGGTAGCTGTCTTGTGAATCTTCTGGCTCATTGCTGTGTATTTCTGGATTTATATGAGCATATATCATACATCTTGATCCATTTCATCTTCACATTTTCTAGTTCATATTTTTACTACCTTCAGGCATATTTTAGAGGTCTCTTTAAGGCTTTTAAAAACGAGTCAGCTTGAATTTTCCACTTATCTTCACAAAAGTCACTACAGAAGTAAGAAAAAAGCACAGAAGGGGAATTACCAGCAACATTAGAAATGTTCCTTCAGAACAGAAAGGCAGATTTAACACGAATTAAAAACTCAGCTCTGTTTCAGAGTTGCAAAAGCTCTTCTTTTCACCAGAGAACTGCTAAAGCCAGTAATTTTTGGCATAGTATCGGTCAGGGAAGCGTGACAAAGTGCAGTGGAATGCACTGAGCTGCAGTCCAGCTTGTAGTGGTATATGACTTTAGTGTATGGAGCATTGCAGGAAGTGCTGGGGGTGGGGAGGCCTTTTCATTTCAACAGCTACTGAGTAACAGTGTTCTTTTTCCTCAGACACTACTTGCAACAACACAAGGTCCATTGGATGATCAGGTCCAGAGATAAAACATGAAGAGCCTGCACAATCTTGAGTCTCAGTCTAGAAGAGCTTGTCTCTGTTCTCTTGGTACTGCTGTGCAGAATAAAGAGAGATGAGAAAATGGGAAGATTTGTGTGTTGGGAATTGCAAACCAGCTGTATACCTCTAGGCTGGGACCATCATCTCTAGCCCAGCCATGCTGGAAGGTGAAAATTCTTAAGGTGAAATTCTGCCCTTGGTGAAATCAGCAGTAAAATTCCTATGGAGTTCATCAGGCCAGAGCCTTGCTGCTTATTTTGAGCAGTAAAAGAGGCCTCCTGTTCCACTGGTACACACTCACGCTGAGTCCCTTTACTTAGACTTAGGTTCTGGTGCAGATTTTTGCCTTGAATGGAAATCTGTTTGAATCCATTTATTGGATTTCAGATTACATGGATGGTTAAACCCAGCTCTATGTGATAATTAGTAGTCAGTTAAGATATTCCTCTAACTCAAAGCATACCTGGTATTTTCCTTCTTTCTTCTCTAATTTTTGATGCTGGTGTCCACAGAGTTTTCCAGGCATTTGTAATGGTATTATAAGAAAGTGTAATTGGTACCTTTCCTGGCTGAACGAGAGCTTTGTTCTAAGACCTGTGTGTTAGAAATTGGGAAAAACGTGGTTGTATGGGATGGTGTTGCTAGTGTAAATGGCTGACAAGAGAGTTACTGTTCACTGTGGGTTTCACATTTGCATTGCTCCATTACAGGGATAATAAAATATAAAGCCACTGCTATATTGGCACTGTAATACAAAAAATGAGATCTACCCAGAAGACCTTACTGCATGTTCCTTGTGTACAGATGTAGAAAGGTTGCAGCACAGAGAAAAGAAAGGATAATGATATTTGGTGGTCTTGTTGTTCACATAGACATCTCTGTCATTCTTACTGTCTGCTTTCTTAGTGTTCTTCAAGAGGAGGGCTTGAGATGGTATTGAAAATGTGGGTAAGTGTTCAGAGCAGAAGTAAATGAGTAGTCAGCTGGTAGGATGTCCAAGCCCATACACATCAGAAAGAATGCAGAAGTTCCTTGGTAAATAGATCTCTTGAGCGTTGTAATGCTCATTGAAAGCTCACTGGACATTTAGGTTATAGATCTTACTTATACACATAGTTCTAAGCTTGCTTATCATTGGCCTCTGCAGTTAGTCTATGAAGATGGCAGATAATGGAAAGCTTGATTTAAAAATAATTTATCATAATGTTGACAATTTTAAGAGCTGATGGATGCCTTGGATAAAAGGAATAATCGGTTGCAGTGCTTGTTACAGGAAGTGGATGTTGACCTTGGAAGCCAAGTGTCTTCTTCAACACTGCTGTTCAGGAGTCATTGCATCTGTAATTCTGTTCCTCACAGCATTATCCAAGACAGCACACACACAGACAGGAACCCAAGTAAGATGCACACACAGCAGAAGTGACAAAAGAGCAGTTCTCTGGAGCTATAGAAATTATTCCAAGGAGACTTCTTGGATCTTACTGGTGTAGCATGAACTTGTTCATCAAAATAAAGGGACCTTCTTCGTGTGTCATAACCATGGAGGCTGGTGTGTCATTACCATGTCATTTGTTTTGGGCTTGGCACTTTCAAAGAGTATGAATACAGATCTTATCCTGAGCCTGCAGTGGGTGTGATGCAATGAAATTTGTTTAATGGGACTTGGCAACACACACACAGGTTAGAAACCAGTAGGAACTACTGTCTCCTCTCCACTCAGTTCTCTTAAGGGAAGTTTGGAAACTCAGAACTTCATTGCCTAACCAGACATATATTATCTTTGATAGTTTTGTCAGACAGGTGCATAGAAACTTTGTTTTTCACTTGATCCTGAGACTGAGATGTTCACCAGTGTACTCCTGTGTTGAGTCTTAGTTTCTGTGACTACTATGAAGCCTCACTTCCACACCATGTAGCATTGTGCTTGCTACTGCCAGTGTTGTCCTGTCAAAGCACTGGCCGTGTTTCATTCTGCATCCAAAATAGTCAATTTTCCCAGTGTGATTTTTGTTTAGGCCTTATTTTAAGATATTGTTTTCCCAAGGAAGAAAACTTTTCTTTATTGGTTTCTAAATATTTTGCACCTTTAAAGATCTCAGAAGAAACACTGCTGTCTTTGGATACTATTTATGTAATATCTGCCTGAGTTATCTCAGACTTCAACTCTGGGAGAAGAATAAGTGGAATCATGTCCTCTGCTGCTCCTTCCTCCCTATCCTTTGTTTCAGCCTAATAAAGTTAAGACTTCTTTAAAGTTCAAAATACTGTATTTTCCTAAGAACTGTAGCTGTTATGGAATAGGTCCAATATCTTCTACAAGGAGCATTACAGGGTTTTTATTGGCTTGTTACAGTGAGACTTTTTTTTCCTCCTCCTGTGGTTTAAAATTACTTGTCTAACATGTTGATTTATAGGCTGTCATGTAAGACTCTTTCCCCTTGGCTATATCATTTTAAGATGATCAGATGTATTTCAGAAAAAGATCCTGTTGCTGCCTTGAATACTGGGTGATAACTGCACAAGTAAGAGAGTTAAACCTCTTAAGGTTACTCAAGTAAGCTTGTTAAACCTAGTTGACACCAATACACAAAATACCACCATTTAGAACTTTGTTAAGACAACATAAAGATAAAACCCACACCAGCTTTATGATCTGAGTTCTAACAAGTGTATTCCAATTCACCTGGGAAGTTTGTGCATCCGTGTGATGGGAGGAGAGGAGACTCCTGGGCTGGGGCTCCAGGAGAGCAACTTCCAGTGGTGCTGCCAGAGCAACCTGTCTGTCCTCCTGCCAGAGCAACCTCTCTGTCCTCCTGCCTGTTCCTGCCCAGCTCATTCCCTCAAGCTGTGCCAGGACAGTTTTTGCAGAGCTGAGCGGTGACTGATCAGGGAACTGATCCAGGTTAAAAATAACTTTTTGAGGATGGTGGGAGAGACACGAGCACAACTGGGGAGTATGGCAGGGGGGCACAGAAAGGAGCAGAGAAGTTGAGAGTAGTGGCAGCTGCTTTGTGTGTCAACCACCATCAAAGGAAATGCCAAGAGAAAGCTCAGCCTGCGCTCTACACGCTCTCCTCCTTCCTTCCAGCTGTGCTCCAGAGATGGCCATCTGAGCAGTGCTGTCTCTTCTTACTCCTCTCACACAGGTCCTACTGCCCCTGCTGGAGTTAGCCCAAGCTCACTTAAGTCAAAATGAGCTGAGTTAGCTTTGGCAGCTCAATCATAGGTCTGTGCTAACCCAGCTGTCTGCTGGTGAGCAGACCTAAGTGTGACCAGCAAAGAGGGAAGCAGGTGATGTAAGCTCTAGCACAGGGAACAGTGACAGGCAGCCAGGGACTAGGTGGAAATATTTTCTGGGTGACACACTTGCAGCTGGAAGATAATATGTGAATACTAAGTATGAATACTGAAAGTAGTGATACAGTAATTTTTCATGTTGCTGCTGATTTGGTTCATGGGTAATGGCAGGATTGTAGGGAGATACTAATGTTAAGGGGATGACATTGAGGGGGATCTTGAAAGAGGATTTCTTTTCTTACAGCAGCCTAAAGTACAGATCACAGCCTTTGCACATAAATGGAGCAGAGTGAGAAAGATGCTTTTCGGTACTGTGTGTCTTGACTATTAAAGTGTGCTGCTTGGCTGGTAGCCAGAAGAAATAGTGTTGAGGTGAACTGAGTGAAGATACTGCTAAGGAAGTACTGGATGATAAAAGGACAATTTAAAGGAGATATTATGGAAATCTAGAAAGAAATGGTTTTATGCTTCCAAAAGATACCTTTGAAAATAATTATGCAATAAAAGCAGAGCTGTATTACTGTATTCCTTTTAGTTGTTCTGTTCAATATTATCTAATATTTTTTCCCTTCCTCTTTTATGCTGAACTGGACTGGGATGTCTGTTTACAAGGTTCCTCCAGGATGTTGTCTGAAGCATGTGTTATCAACTGGCTTTATTTTTAAATTACTTATTTACTTACTTTTTTTTTTCTTTTCACTTTTCTCTATTCTCACTGAACACAGAAAATGACAGGTTGAGCAAAAACAATCTCTCATTTTCTTCCTGCTTCTGATCAGTTTTGGGGACCTTGTTGTGCATTTCTCCCTCCCCCAGTGGCTCCCAAGCTGAGGAAGATGCAGCTGCTCTCTTGGGGGAATTGTTTACCTCTCTGTGGAATCTTGTCCCGGTCAGCTATGTGCTAAGAATGTGAATAATTTTGCTGTGGCTGCTTTACATGTAAAAAGACTGATCTTAAGATATTTTATCCAGCTGTTTTTTCTTTTCTTTTTTGCCTCCAACAGCGGTATAGTTGAGACTTTTATCTTACAACTGCAGAAAGCTGCAGTGACGAGCAGTCCTATACAGCACTGAGTACAAAGGAGCATTTTTGTGTTCTTAAAAATCATGAAGTGGCAGTCAGTGGTGTTTAGCAATGCTTGCTTTTAGAATGTGGTTATATATGTGTATTTGGCAGAGTTAATGAAACTAAGCACTGCATGGAGACTTCTGGAAAATGTCTAATGAGTTCCCTGGTGCTGCAGAGTTTGAGCATTATTGTATTTCAAGGTTAAGCACATTGATTTTAAGATGTTAAAAGCTGGATGCCTTTTTAATGTTTTTGAATTGGCATTTTTAAAAGAAATCTAGCATCACAGTTAAAACATAAAATAAAAAATGCTACCATTAAAAAAAAAATATATGTAAAAACATTCTAAATTTTCCTACCATTCAAACAATAAATATGCCAAGTTGTCTTGCTCAGCATACTTACATTCTGTGTGTGTATGTGTCTGTACTGAAAAATATTAGGAATCTCAAGATAAAACCCAGATGTTTCTTCAGTCACATGAGAAATGCTGCATTGGACTGTGAGTCTGAGAGGGAAGTAGCCTTCATTTTTCTTATAATGGAGCAATATTTCTCATACTACTTTTTCTTTTTGACTGTGCATTACTACTTGATGTCACTTGGGGTCCCATTGTGGCATACATCCTCAAAGGAGAAAACAATTCAGTGGGGTAATGCATTCCAACCAGATCCCCTGGAGGTTTTATGGTTCTGTTAAAGTACTCCCCAAAGGAAAATTAAGGGGACCAGATCTTTACTAAACTTCTAAAGGACATATCAGGAATATGCTTGAACCTTGTTAGGAAAATTATGTTAGTATTTGACCTGGCATATGAATGGACAGCTTCATTTTACTGTCTTTATTTGAATTTCTCTTGCCTAGGAGAAGGGGTTTTAAAACAATACTTGACAATTCTAGTGGTGTAAAACTGAAAAAAAATCCTATATAAAACTCCAAGAAAAAGAGGGGGAAGTTGTATTACTCTAAATGTTAAAATCTTATGAAATATAAGGCAGCATTCAGTTAAAATGACAGAGGCACTGCTATTAGGAATAGATACTTACAGAGCTGGGATATGGAGAAATGCAATGAACATTACCAAGAGCATTGCAGATTTCCAGCACCGTGTGACTTCCACGGGAACAGCTGACTTTGGCAGTGTGAAAAGCTCTTCCAGTCTTTGACACAATTCTTTTCTGTGCTTTGGGGCTTTCTTCCTGGACAACAAACCTCATAACTCATCTTGCTGAATCTGAATACCCAATTTAAAAGTCCCTTGTGTCCAGTTTGTCTAAGAAATCATTTGCAGGCTCTGTGAATATTTGTAAAAATCCTCTTTTATACATAATCCAATATGTATGTATCTTTACAGTAGAAGGAAGGGTAAAACACTCATTGTCTGTGTCCATTGAAAAGAAATGCTTTGATACAAAAATAGAATTATTGTAAATGTAATGACAGCCAAATGATTTTCTGGCTAGCCCACAAACAATAAAATTAACAAGCACATCACTTGCTGCTAATGAAGAGGAATAAGCTGATCATGGAACCTTTACAGAACTGCTATTCTATCCAGCTTGATTTATTTGCCCTCAGAGAGTATGCAACTGCAAGTATATAAAATAAAGAAGGGAGGGATGTGGGCACTGCTTGGAAAGACTCATGCTGTTGTTCTGACTGCTCAGCATATGAAAAGAGGGTCTGGAGGAGAGCAGGGATCGTCTCTTGCTTCTGCAACCAGTGTGCCCTGATTACTAAGACATGTAAAATACCAAGATGTCAGAACATCTCACCTGAGAAAAACAAATGTGAAAGAACCTGATTCCAAGAGGATACTTCAGAGAGATAGTGCTTTCTAAATGGCAGATGGCCTTTGCAAAGCAAGGTGCTGCTTTTGCTGGAACTGCCGTCTTAATGCATCTTAAATTACTAAATATATTATGTCAGGAGTAGGGTTTTTAAATTTTCTATGCAGCTGTGAATTTCTCTTTTAAGATTGCATGCCTTGGATGTAGAGATGCTCACTGGAAGCCCTAAAGTACATAGTAGCAGATGCCATTTTTTATTCATGGCTGGATTTCATATATCAGGATTTTGGTACACAGCTGGAAATGAAGCTATAACGAAGTGCCTTTTTTCAAACAACAGTTTTGTTCTGCTATGGGGTGCATGTGTCCCTCAAGCTTTGGTCCAATTCTACCTCAAATTTGAAGATCCCTTATGTGCAAGGCACTTTACCATGTTCTACATGTGTTGAGAGTTTTGTGATTCTTCAGTGGAATCAATACATACCTGAAAGCAGCTTGCTCGGAATTTTCTTACAAGGACCTGTTTACTGGTTCTTTGCTAGGTGCTGCAAAGATATGATATATATCAGATATAATAGTATTCTCAAATTGGCCTTTAATACTTACATTGGTTGTAATATCAGCACTGCTGACCAAATGTCCATATTTCATTAGGCTGAGTTAGGCAGGAAGAGAAGTAGAGCAAGGAGGAATTAGTCTGGTGGAGTCTGCTCTTTCTCCTGAGTGAGAAAACTTACTGATTGCACTGGTGAAATGCGTAGCACCTCTCCTGGTCTCCTAATGATTTTAATACACCCTATCAAGAAGTGACAGGAAAATGCTTCCTGTTCTTGTCTCTTCAAGGTGAATTCTGCCTTTTAATTGAGTTTCTGGATCCACTCTTGCTTTCTGGATGTAAATCCAGAGGAAGGTTTCAGATCAAATGGTGACTGAGTATTTGGAGATTCTCGCCCCTTGTTTATCTTCCTTCTAATTATATAGGTTGTAATGCCTGATATTGTCTGGTGTGATCTTTTGGCAAGCCCTGCTGCTCAGAGCAGGGAGGTGAGAAGTGTTGTGTCCAAGATTTCAGCAACTTGAATCAAAACACAGAAGTTTGGTAACAAGCTGTCCACTGGCTTGGACATCTCTGCTGTGTAGAAAGGATTTGATTTGGTGTACCAGAACTCTTGTTCTTTGAGTTAGATTGGCAAACCTTAGAGCTTGGCAGGCTTGGTGTGAAATGGGGATGATGTGTTTAGTGTTACCTCTCATTATTAAAAAATGTAAACAGGAACCTGGAAGGGGTTTTCATTGAACATTACAGGAAGATGGTTATGCTTCTTGTTTTGGGACAACTTGTTTGTTTGTATTTGAATTTGGTTTTTAGTCCCCTCCTATTTAATTTTCTTCTGAGTTCCAAAGCTGTTGTAGGATATTATGTTACCTTTGCAGTATTAAAAGTATTAATGAGTTATGCCATGGCTCCCCTTGGCTTGACTTGTGGGAACAGGAGAAACTCTGGTTAATGCAAGGCATGTGTCTGAGATGCTGTGACAGAGTACAGGTCACTGCAGTGGCTGCCAGTCAGGAGGGACAGGAGTGAACTGGAGCTGAATCTGAATCTGCTACAGACTGTGTCCAGAGGGTGGGAATTTCCCTGTTCCTGTCACCAAAGTGAGGGGATTTCAGGGAAGTAAATCAGCGCCTTTGGAAAGGAGCTGTGTACACA
This sequence comes from Heliangelus exortis, assembly GCF_036169615.1. Taxonomy (NCBI): domain Eukaryota; kingdom Metazoa; phylum Chordata; class Aves; order Apodiformes; family Trochilidae; genus Heliangelus; species Heliangelus exortis. Next base: position 17,857,828 of record NC_092422.1, on the reverse strand, counting down.
CTTGCACGTGTGTGCGTGTGCATTCCCCACACGCATGAAGTAATCAAAGCTGTTCTATGCTGCTCTGCAGCAGAAACCTGCCAATGCAGTAAGTTGTAAATGCTGTTCATATAATATGATTTGGCTTGATTATAAGATTTCTGAATTAGCACATAATGACGCTTCTGGTTTGGTTTCCCCTCTTCAGAGAGGGAGAGACATGAAGAAATATTTGTACAACTTTCTGTCTGTTGATGTACTCATCACGGGTACTTTGGTTAGGCAGAACTCTGAATAGTTTACATGGTTCTCCAATGAACAGACTTAAAGATTAATGAGGAACAGTTATGGATGTATGGAATTGTTTGTTTTGGTTTTAATTAGAAACTGTTTTTAGAATAGGATTCTTCCCTTTTGTTTATGTAGGGCTTAGCACAGTGCAGAAGGCTTCAGGTGTCATCACAGTAGAAAGGATTTTGTATAGCTGGAGATAGCAGTGAAGATACATAAATACTTTCCCTTCACCTTTAATTTATCATTAATGCAAACCTGGCCTATGAACCTTGGTATGTAGATAGTCCTGGACCATGTGTTCAAAACCAAATTCTGTGTGCTCACTCTTTACACCTATGTTCTGATGTGGAATCTGAAGTAAAATGTATGTTGTTCACAGTGGGGACTCTCTGTACTCAGGGAGCTGTTGCTGGTGCCTATTACTGTTGGCCAAGTTTGACTGCTAAATCAGGAGTCCCTGCTCCTTCAAAAGCTGGGAAAGGAGTGGGTCCCTTCAGAAAGGGGCATTAGAGCCTCTGAGGTAGGCAGCAAGTTACTGCATATCTTGGGTACTAACAGTGTCACTCTCTCCACCAAATATCTGGGGAAGCTCGGCTTCCACCAGCTCTTCAGCCACAGATGTACTTTTTCCAAGGCCAGTCAGGACAGAAAAGCCTCTTTTTCACTGTTCCTTAGCTCTGTCCATTAAGCTGTCTCTGTAACGGGACTTTCTGCCCTGTGCTTCCCCTCCTCTCATGCATGTGTTCTGGGACTGAGCAACTCAGCTCTGTTCTTACTTCCCAGCCTACTTCGAAGAAAGCAAAAAGAAAAAAGTGGCATTCATTATGGCTTTTGATTGTTTGCACTCCCTTTCCATTACTGGTAGTGTCCTGGCCTCTCTTTCGTTGCCTGTTTGTAATTGTTCTTTTATGACACTTGAGCTTCATGCTGAGTGAAGGTTTGTTGCCTGTGGCAGGACCTCTTCTTGCAGGCTTTCCCCTTTCCAAATCCATTCCAGAGTGCCTGACATGCTTCCAGAAATGTTGTAATAAGTGTGTATATATAAATATGTATAACGAAATCACTTGCCTAGTCTGACTGATGACACAAATAGGAACCTCATTTCTTCATGAAAGAAAGTGATGTGTCTTTTTTAATACATTGCTTTCAAAGGGCTCACAGGCATACTTGAAATTAGATTAATTTCAACAAAATCAGATGCACAGATGTGCACACACATCTACATGTGTGTCTGTACATACACGTGTGTACTCTCTGGGACATAACAGGAGTTGTCTGATTAAATGTTCTGATTGGATTTGAAAATTGACATTGCAGTGCATGTATGTTTTTTCATTAAACAGATTTCATCTCCTGAATAGTTCATCAGAGCTTCTTGAAATGCTTACAGACACACTCTTTGTCTGTCTATGCCTGGATGTAAATAATCCCTTAATTCTACAAGCATTTGTTTGGAAACACATTGAGCATCCATGCTTGGTTTATATCCAAACATCTTAACTCTGAGACCTTGGATTGGCTTATAGCCTGAAGTTCATGTTTCTCCTTTTCATGCAAAAATCCATATTCAAACAACTCCTGGAACACAAGGTCTGTAGTGTAAGATGGCAGGTGTTCTTTGTGAAACACCCATGGCCAAACAAAGTGTGTCTTACAAGGAGCTGTAGTGGGAGAGTGTACTGCATGAGTTCAGTTAAAAGAACAGAAAAACATAAACAACAAGTTATGTGCTGCTACTTGACATAAATTACGTAGTGTTAAAAAGTATTTTCATCCAACTGTTGTCTTTTGAGACACCTGCTAAGGAGATATGTCATATTGCCAGTTACTATTCTCAGCTCTTGTTTTTTTCTTTCTTCCCCCTTCCAAGTTAGTGAAGGTGTTACAGTGGTTGTTTTTAAGTACCCTGCTGCTAAGTCTGTAAAGGTTTTTCTCTTGGAAGAACTTAAATAGCTTTGATTAGTCATGAAGCTGAAGAGAGCTGGGAAAACCAGTAGAGAAGTGTCATGATAGCCCTTTTATTTTGATTTTTTTGGTGATATTTGTGAAAGAATTTTGTATTAACTCTAGAGCTAGTAAAGTAGAAAAATTATTGTGGTAGCTAACATTAGTTTCATTTGTCTGGTTCATTTGTTTGTTTTATAATCATCCAGAGCTATTTGAAATCTGAAAAGATACTGGAAACATTTTGAACAGCTATAATCTTGGTCATCAAAAGATGCTTCTCAATCTCTTATTTTATTTTGCCTGATTCCTTCCATAGCTACAGGAAATGTGCCATGTCCTGTGGCTTGGAGAGTTAAGGTAATCTTATTTCAGCGTTGCTTTGTGGTGGTAGCAATATGAGGAGTTTTATCCCGGGAGCCAGGAGAATTGACACTATCCCTGCAACATCTTATTGCTCAGGATGCTACTTCTACAAGTTGAATATTTTGGGCTATACTTAATTACCTTACTTTAATTTAATAAGAAGTTATCCTAGTGCCATAAACACATAGTAGCACCCCATTGCACTGGGTGCTGCACACAGAGTAGTAAGACTCCTGCCTTCTGTAGGTGGCTGTCTAAATCAAGACTTTTAAAAGAGTTTGAAGTGGTGGCATATGCAGCATATGAATGAGTGGTAGCATAGCAGCAAATGTCATGTTAGGTTTATTGCATTTTTTTCTTCTAAAAGAACATTTGCCAGAGCATTGTATAATTTCCAAAATCCCCCCTGTGTCTTTTGGGCATACTCCCTGTGTTACTTCTTCAAATATCCCTTGGAAATCCTTCTGGTTAAAATTGTTCCTTGCCTATAATTTCCCATTCCCCATTTTACAGTTCAGTAATTTTTTTTTCATATAGTGATGCCATTTAGTTTAGTGAGTCTTACAATCCATATTGTATTCTGTCTGCCTCAACTCAATGTACTATGGTGTTCCTTCTGCCTACTTTGTCCCCTAATAAGCCTGATATTTAAAAACAAAGCAAAACAAACAAAAAAAGGTAAAAACAAAAGCCAAACAAAAACCAAACCAACCAAACAAAAAAACCCAACAAAAAAACAGCCTGACAATGTCAAGTGAGAATGTGGTCGGTGCAGAGAAGGGATGGACCTTAAAGACTGGAGTGCAAACAGAACTGAAAATAAATTCAGGAGTACAAGGGGTAGAAATGCTGCAAGCAAAGACTATCAACCAGGATGAAAGCCTCAAACTTCTGCTGAAATTAAATTGGAAAAAAAGGAGTGACTTTACCACAACAGTAACCTTTTCATCACTGTTTGCATGTCATCATAAATGGTGTGTGCAGCTCTTATCAAAACCATGTTCCAGTCTGATCTTTTTTGATACAGAGGTGGACTGATACAGCAATAAAGGGAATGATGAGCCTCTTTTACAAGAGAAAACTAAAAAGAATGAATGTGATTTGTTTAGCCAGGGAGGCTAAGTTGCAAGCGTCCCTTAGGATGTAGGGGGCTTCTGCTCTGTACATAATGTCAGAGTTGCTGAAGTTAAAAGACAATGAAAACTAAAGGCAGAAGGAATAAACAAACCCTGTGTAATTTAGGCTGAAAGTGAGAGGAAGGTGTATCACTGCCAAAGCATTATAGCTTCGGAGGAGCTTTATAACAGGAGTGGCGGGGACAGAAAACTCATAACTAGTGATGGAGTAGATCTGATTAGTTCCTGAATGATTTATGTGGTTTATGAATGGAGTAAGTGATCCTGTGGCAAACAAGTGAGCACTCCCAAGGTTTCTGCCAGAGCTTATTTCCTCCAGGTTTTTTGTTAGGCTAAAACTGAAGAGCACTAATGAGTCTCAGGATGGCCTCTTAACTAGGTGGCTGGAATATTTTAATCAAAGTTATAGTTAGACATGACAATTTGTGGGCAAATGTTAGCCCTTGGTCTCAGCAACCTGAAAAAAGGCAAAGCAAAAGTTGATACTACGAAATTGGTGGAAGCATCCAACTAGAGAATAGTAATAGAGAATATTACAAAAGAAGTTTCTCTGTTCTGTGGGACTGCAGCAATCCTGATGGAGCGTACAGTACACATTGTTTCCCGAATTTCTTAGGTTTTGCGTGCTTAAAATCATGAATGAAAATTCCTACAATGGTGGGCTATTGCAGAAAGGTCTGTAATCAATTCTGGATCATCTCTTCTGGCATGAACTTTAGTTTTTTTCCTTCCGCAGGGAACCTGTATCTGTTTCCTGCATCTGTTGTCCGTCTTCTTTGTGAATGGAGAGCAAGTAATTAATTTTTGTTGTTGTTAGCAATTATTTATCCTTGCCAAATTTTGGAGGACCTATTGTCTCCTTCAGACACAATGTTCTTGGGAAAAAGTCTTACTTATTGTAACCTCTTGTGCAATCTTCACTTGGATGATAAATACATCTTGGCAAGTAGAAGCTTTCTGAATGAAAAATGTTGCTGGACAACCCGGTAGTGCAGCAAGAACGCAAGCCCCTGCCAATGCTGGTGGAGTACAGCCAGGCAGGAGGGTAAAATGGGGAAAGCCTTTCATATTGCCTACAGAGCCCAGAGTGAATTGAAGTCTGGATATGCACACATCCAAATATCTGTTTACCTTCAAACAAGGATGTTCCCTGTTGAGCATCTGAGCAAAGGCTCAAAGCCTTCCTTCTAGCAAAAGCTTGAAATCTCTTGGACAGCTGCCTTCTACCAGTGCAAGACTGGGGAAATAACAGAGAATGTGTTGACCATGCAGCTGTCCAGTTAAAGTAGCCCAGAGCTAGCTGGGAAACACCACCCTCCCCGTATTTCACTGTGAATCCACAAATCTGGGACCCTGCAGAGTTGCCTCAGTCTGCTCTGTGGCTCGTGGCCTAACTTAATGTTTTCCATTGGATATGTCCAGAACCACAGCTGACCACTGAAATCTCATTTTAATACTTCAGCTGTAACATCAATTACAAAATTGTTAATTGTAAATGCACATTGTCCCCTGTAGCATTTCACCTTTACTTTTTCTTGCTTATTTTTCGACTAGCAGCTAGTGGTGTCTGGAAGCAAAAGGTGCATAAATATGTTTGAATCTTCCAAAGGGAATACACAGAATGCAAAGAATGAGTTTGGGCTGGGACCACTCTGGTCCCTTGTGGTTTATGTGTGCACTGCCAGTGGCTTGTGTTCCTCCTTAGCCTGACAGCTGGCTGTGGGGTTAGCAGAACAGAGCCAGCAGCCAGGTTTCCCAAACCATACTCTGGCTGACAGCTTTTGGCCTGGTGAAAAGGAAATGATCCAAAGCAGAAGGCCTGATGCAGTGTACCTTGCAGTTAGTGGAATTCTTTGTCGACCACTGTGGGAGCTGGATTTGATCCTGTTCCTCCTTGGAATGTTTTGGCATTGGATATGGCTCTGAGTGGATTTTTTTTTCATGTCTCATTTCTGATATTTTTTTCCCCTCTCTTTCTAAAATGTACTTACCTTAGCATGGTGTAAAATCAAGATAGCTCTACCTAGATCAGTGTAGCTGTGCACTTTTATCCTCACCCAGCATCTTCCTCTGGTTTCTGCAGCCTCTTCTGCTGTCCACAGTTTGGAATACTTGGGCATTTATTTCTCTCCTTCTTGAGCCATTCTGCTGCTTCTTACAAACACCCTCCAGCTCACTTTCACTTAAGCCTGTGGTCTGCAACAAGTGTAATGACTGACACTGCTTAATTTGTCTTCTGCCCTTCATCCCATCCTTGGAAACAGTTCTTGTGTCATAGAATCACAGAATGGTTTAGGTTGGAAGGGACCATAAAGCTCATCTCATTCCAACCCCCTGCATGGGCAGGGACACCTCCCACCAGACCAGGTTGCTCAAGGCCCCATCCAGCCTGGCTTTGAACACTTCCAGGGTGGGGCTGCCACAACCTCCCTGGGCAACCTGTTCCTGTGTCTCACCACCCTCACAGGAAAGAATTTCTTCCTAATGTCTAACCTAAATCTCTCTTCTTCAAGTTTTAAACCTTTTCCCCTTGTCCTCTCACTACACATGTGTGTAAAAAGCCCTATCCCAGCTTTCTTGTAGGTGACTTCAGGTATTGGAAGGTTGCTAGAAGGTCACCTTGGAGCCTCCTTTTCTCCAGGCTGAACAACCCCAACTTCTTTAGCCTGTCTTCATACGGTAGGTACTCCAGTGTAGTGGGTCTCCTCTGGTCACATTCTAGGAGCACTATGTCCTTCATATTCTGGGGATTCCAGAACTGGACACAGTACTCCAGGTGGGTTCCCACAAGAGCAGAGAACAGGGGCAGAATCACCTCCCTTGACCAGCTGTCTGTGCTTATTTTGATGCAGCCCAGGACCTGATTGGCCTTCTGGGCTTCAAGTGCACATTGATGGCTCATGTTAAGCTTCTGGTCCACCACCACCCCCAAGTCCTCCTCAGGGCTGTCTGCAATCCTTTCTCCTCCCTACCTGTATTTGTATCAATTTGCAGCAAATGCTGACCAGGCTCTGGCCCCTGCTGCCAGACAGAACCCACTTTGCCCTTCCTCAGGCTTCTGAAGGGCAGTCCATTGTTGTGTTGTTCAAATTGAAAGAGGGTAGATTAGATTAGATATTAGGAAGAAATGTGAGAAATTTTAGACAGTGGCACAGGTTGCCCAGTGAACTTGTGGATGCCCTTTCCCTGGAAGAGTTCAAGGCCAGGTTGGCTTTGAGCAACCTGATATGGTGGGAGGAGTCCTTGCCTGTGGCAGAAGGTTTGGAACTAAATGATCTTTAAGTTCCCTTCCAATCTAAACCATTCTGTGATTCCATATCTGATCTGCCTCTGAGAAAAAAACCTTTCCTTTTGTTTGTGGAATGTTTATTTTTTGCTGGCTGTTCTCCATTTGCTTGGAGATGCTGTGAGCCTTTTGAGAACCAGCATTAGAAATGGGGTTTACTTGTGTCTTGTGAAAGTACAGGGGAAAGGGCCAAAGCTGTGGGATGGTGTATGGGGGAATCACAGGTGTTCTTTTGAGCCACAAGAAAATTTACTTCATTTTTTCCAGTAGTAGTGTAAATGCTAAGCAAATAGGGTATGTAATGAGGAAACCCTTTGGAGGGGGAGAGCTGACCTAATGAAAGATGAGAGGCAGTGAGATGGAGCACAGGGCTGCTGCTGCACTGGGAGCTTGCAGGAGTGAGGTTGCCAGCAACACATATGCTTATCCCATGCTCTTGTTGGCCCCTTTACGTTTCTGTACTGCCACAGCTAAGGGTGTTTGGCTTTCTCCCTCCTGTTATTCCCGTGGAAGTTTATATGTGAATCCCCTAACAAATCTGCTGAAGGTAGAACATGCAGCTTCAAATAGACCAATGTAATTTTTATTCTGCTTCTCTGACAAAATGGCTAAAGAAGAGAAACTGGTGGCACAGTAATCAGTGGGAGGCAAAGGATTCTTTTCAGAGATGATATCACTGTTCTGGTGATAAAAAGCTAGCCTATTCTAGCCCCTCTGAATTGTATACAGCCAACATGGCTAAGAGAGGAAGTGGACTACATGGGCTGTTTTGTTAAGCATTAAGATAATTGTTTACCAAGTGTTTATTCTCTTGGTACTCCATTGCAGAGAAAACAAAAAAAAACCCCAACATCTAAACCAGCCCAGAGATTTATCTATCTTGCATACTGAGCACATTTGATATAAGAAACTGTAAGACTTGTGAAATAAGGCTAGATCCAGTTGGCGTGAATGGACTTTGTGTGTCAGCAGCCCTGTGGAACTGGATGATGAGAATGCTGAGCACTAGGATGTGAATTTGCTAATACTTTAGAAATGTATCCAGAAGAAGAAAAAAGAAAGAAAGAAAGGAAAAAAAAACATTGTGGGAAATTCTTTCCTTAGTACATAATAGTTTTCTGTTGGTTTAAAATTGCCCTTAGTAATGTGTTGATACCAGTGAAATATTTCAGCTATAGGAAATGTGAAACCAGCTACTGCCTTTCTATGAATTATGAGTCATAAATTGTATGAAAAATATTCAAACTTGCTATTCCCCAGGCAGAACCTCTGAGTAATGGAGAAAATGCTGCCATTTGGGGGGAGTAGGAGGGGACTGAGCTAAGCAAAGCACCAAGTGCCAGCATGTGGCTCTGTGCTAAGTGTGAATTAGTGTCATCTGAGATGGTCCTTGCTAAGTAAACAATTAGCGAGTATGTTACATGTACCTGCAGCTCAGTTGAGAAAAATTGCTCTTTGCTCTAGATGACAGAGGAGAGGGGCACACAGGTTGGGGCTACCTGACTGCTCACAGGTGCACAGAACTGCTGTGGGAGAGCACTGGGCTTGTGCCAACCCAGTCACCACATCTGCAGTCAGTAATCCATGCCAAGAAGGCACACACTCCATCTGATTCTGTGCTCAACGGGCAGGTTGTGATAACAGAATTCCCCTAGAAATAGCACTGCAGTGGCAAAATAATAGGATACTGCCATTTGCAGCCAAGTCCTTGATAGTGACATTTATTTAATCCAACTTTAGCCATCTAAGAGGTAGGAGTCCAGTTCAAACTAGTTCTCTTCTGTCAGCAAAGGTCAGTTTATCTCCTGCTACATCTTTAATGAATTGCCTTTTGGCGATGATTATAGAAAGGTTCTCAGCAACTATTTTCAACTAAGAAATTAACTTTGACAGCTGAAGTTCAGTTATGTGAAGTCAGCATTAAAAGTCTGGATTTCACTCTCTCCATTGTTTCAGAAAAGGCTGTGCAGCCTTGCAAGGATTTCTGATTTCTGCTTTGCATCCACAGTCTAGAGTGATTATTGAAAGGTATTCTGTATACCTGAGCTAAAAGTGTATCAACAAACTCCAGGAGAATGTGACTCGCTGAATATAGAGCAGGGGACATGAACCATGGTTGAGTTGGAGTTAACTACAGTATTTGTATTTACCCCAGCTTTGGTTTTCAGGTTGTATGTCTGGCACCTGTATTAACTTCTCAGTGATGGATGTGTGCTTAGTAAGATACAGCTAAAAAGACTAATAATGTGAAATGCAGTTTGGTGTGCAAGTACTTTTCCAAACATATAGTGGAAGATGTCCCAGTTGTACAGAAATCTTTCTTCCTCCACGACAGTAGGAGTGCCACTCTCTGTCTACTTAGCTTCCTGTGGCATCAGTGACACCTTAAATCCTTTACTGTGTTCAGGGGTGACTAAAGAGACATGCTCTCAATCACCAAAAGCTAAATTTTTCATTCTGTTTCATCCAATGTAAGACTACGCTGCCTTTTCCAGACCTGATTCAAAGATTATTTTAAGGAATCTTAAATTACACATTTCAGTTTGATGCTTCTTTGATTGCCAGAGCCTAGATAGGTTGTGGGTTTTGTTATTTTCTTCTTTTAAATTTTTGTATAAGGCATGCACATGTTTTCAAAAGATGAGTCCATTTGGCTTCAGGCAGCTGTGATCTGGTGTGAACTATAAAATGTTTCTATAAATATAAGAATGCTTAGCACTTTCTAGCCTGCAGTACAGTGCTTGGGTTTTGTCTCAATATGGTTCTATTTTTATTTGCTTTGTACAGGAGATGGCTGTCCGAGCACTGAAGCAGACAGGAAGCAGAAGTATTGAGGCTGCTCTGGAGTACATCAGCAAGATGAGCTACCTGGATCCTAGAAATGAACAGATAGTACGTGTAATTAAGCAGACCTCACCAGGTAATCATGAACTTTTTTTTTTTAAATGGTGTTATTCTTTCTTGCAATAAGGTATTTTTTAAGGTGGAGTTGTTGCTGATGAGTAGTGGATTGGTATTATGTAGCAGTACTCTTGTAGAAGACAGTGACATGAACTGCAAGTCCCTGCAAGGTGAACTGTACTGAAGCTGAACGTAATTCACCAACTTTGCAAGAGCACTTTCATAGTACCCATTCATAAACATGAAACTATCCTACAATGCAGATCACCTCAGTCATCTCAAATTACCACAAAGTAAAAGCTTGCACATAAGCAATTGCTATGGAGTTGTGAGGTAGCTCATTTACCATAAATTTTGTGATGTTAACATCCTTTCGAGTGCACCACAGAAGTAGCTTGGGCCAGGATTGCAGAAGCTTTTCCACTCATCCCTGCTACTTTGCTTCAGTTCTGTTTCCTGTAAATTAGAAAGTGGGAAGACTTGGGGCTTGCATATGCCTCATCAACAAACATCAGACCGTAGCTGACAAAAGGCCCTGCAAGAGTTGTTTCCATTGGGTATTAGCACTTACAACACAGCAGAATGCTTTTGATCTGTGATCAGGATACACTCTGGTTTTGTCAGGGTCTGTTCCTTTTATCTTCTTTCCGTTTCAACAATTGATCCAGCAGACAACCATCCCCTGATTGGCTGAACCTGCCTAATCACAGTGTTACATGTTGCAGAGGGTTTAGTGGATGAAGGGTTGAGTGGATTAGAGAGCTGCTGTCAGGTGCCTGTTTTGGCCAAGGAACTTCTCTCAGTGACAACAACATTTAGACTTAAAAGGTCTCGTTCCTGTTGGACTAGTTGAAGCTAACAAATCCATCCAATCACTCTGATTACAGTAGTACAGACCTCTAAGTTGGTCTTGAGTTTACTGTGTGTGATTTCCCCATGGCATATTTCTTGGACACTTCAGCATCATGAAATGTAAGCATCATGCAATTAATGCTTGTCTGCCTGAAATGCCACAAAATCATACTGATTTGTTTGATATGGCATGGTTTGTGTTAGGACAACCTAGGTCTCCTCTAGTTGATTAGGAAACATGTAGTGCTACTTGGGAGCTTTCCATTTGTAGTTTGAGAATTTAAATCTTTCATTTTAAAATTCTGTATACTGGTATATGGAAATAGGTTTTCAAATTATTTTTTTTCCTGCTTTAACTTCAGTAATAAAGCTAACAGGAGTTTCAGCATACTATCAAGACTCAAATAAGACTTATCATTTACTGTGGGACAGAGAGCTATGAATAAAACCAGATGATCCCCTGAGAATACACTGATCTAAAACCTTCACAGGCAAGAGACAGTCATAACAGTTACCGTGTTGGATAGGAATGCATGAAAAAAAATTAATCTGCAACTGCCATGTTTGGTGTCTTTACAAGTCCAAATATTCCTCCATCGGACCAGAGTAGACTTACTGGTATACAAATCTAGAAGGTGGACTTCATATCTCTCTTGACATCAGGAAGATTTCGTGCCCCACTGAAGGATGTGTCCCAAAGGAGGACAACTTTTTTGTACTAGTTTCCTGCATGGCCTCTGATAGGGAAAAATAAAGTCAGTTTGCCCCAGAGGCTCAGCATGAATCCTAGTGACAGTGATGACAAGTGAGTTTTATTGCTGCCTCCCACCTCCAGGCCAGAATAGCCACTTAGAATACTTTGGATTGCCACAGCCTCCTCTGTACATCTCACTGTGTCCCAACGGGTGAGCTGTCGGGGAGTGCTGTTCTAAATACAGCCTCTGTAAGCATGGCTTTGTGTGTCAGAAACAAAGAGCTGTCAGTTACAGATTTCACTTTAAAGAACATTGATTATTTGTTCAACCTGGTTCCATTTCAGAGCATTGCATTATTTGTTAAAGTGTAATTTAGAATGGGGGCAGCCTCTTCAGTGTGGAGATGGTGCATAGACCTGTCTTCATAACATCTATGTCCTTGTGTGTCTCTATATAGCAGAGTTCGTGTCAATGCAGGCAAGGAGTCAGCAGCTGTACTCAAGTGTGCTGCATCTGGCTGAGCTGGGACATGCTGTAATATAAACAGTGGGAAAAGCTTTCAGTGCAGTGTTCAAGCCTGTTGGCTTGAAGGCATTCTTGTGAAGTCAAGATACTAAAAGGAAATTGTTCAGGCATACATGGGCCAAGTCCTGTGATTTGTGAGAGCTGAAGAACCAGAGAGGGAACAAAAAAGTGGTGATGGCACAGAGTATCCTCTTCTCTTTTTAGCATAGTCAATGCTTTGTACACCTGCAATTTGTCCTCAGATTGAAGAACTGATCAAAAGTGCCATTGATGCTTCCAGTGTAGGAATGCTGCTATCTTGTCTCTACACATTTTTCAAGCTAAGATTAACATGTTGACACCCTGAAAGATTTGCCTTCCCAACAGTCAGAAGATAAGTAATATGGGGGGATACTCTGTGTCTGACACATTGGGAAGAATACAGGACAAACTGTGTGATAGCTTTGTTGCAAATAGAGAGGGAAACAAGAAATTTTGAGGAAGGTGATAGAACAGAGAAATGTAAACAGAAAATGTAAACACTGTGAGCAGAGAGCTCACAGTACAGAAAATGTGGACTGTGTGATGACCTAGTAACTTATAGTAATGTTGACTTTAAGTTGTATGGGTAGTCCTTCCAGGATCCTTTTTTCTCCTGTTGATGCTGTACTTAACCCCCTGCTCTGCATCTTCCTGCAGTCTGTGAGTGATGACTGGTAATACTGGTCCAGCTTTAAAAACCATGCTGTAGTGTAGTGGGATGATTTCATAGTTAAGGAATTTGTGCTTCTGTTTTCATGATTTGGTAAAAACTCCCTGATGATTCCTGGCACAAGCAGTGTTGTGGGCCAGTAGCTTGTTATCATTAATAATACTTGGCACCTCTAAAGTGTTCAGAGTGCTTAATTTAGATTTTGAAAGGTGTTTCTGTAACACATACTCCCTACTCAGTGTGTGTGCATGTGTATGTATGTACAGATGGATGAATAATGCAAAGTAATTGGTTCACCTGAGTTGTTTCCTAACATTCTTCTGTGTACTTTTTTTAAAGGAAAGGGTATTGTGCCAAATAATGTAACCCGCAGGCCAAGCTTTGAAGGATCAAACGAATCTTTTCCGTCCTACCATCAGATCAGTAATGCAGCCTATGAAGGGACAGGCTTTGGAGCAGAAGGTGCAAATATGCTTACTGAAGTTCCAAGGCCATATATGGACTATTTAATCTCTACTTCACAGTCTACTGCTATGAATGCTCCTGTACAGAGACCCTCTGCAGTAGGCACTCACAGCACACCAACAAGCCATCAGCAGAAAACATACCCTGCAAATATTGAGTCTTCTGTGATTAATTATCCAGTGGCTAATCACAGCAATCAAGCTTTGCAGCTGCAGGCATCCCACGGCTCCAACAGTCAGCATTACAGCAGACAGCACATGATGGTGCAGGGAGAACCTATGGGCTATGGTGTTCAGCGGAGTCCATCCTTCCAAAACAAGATGCAGCAGGAGGGAGGATACACCAGTCTCCCAAATAAAGGGGCAGTTGTTCAGAATAATTCTGGTCATGCATTTCAGCAGGCACCGGCCAGCCTGTATATATCACATTCTCATCACAAACAGACCAGTCCTTCTTCTCATCAAATGCATGTGATATCCAGAGGTCCAGCCTTTGCGAATGATTTTTCAGACAGTCCACCACAAAATCTATTAACTCCGTCTAGAAATAGCCTAAATATGGACCTCTATGACATGAACAATCCTCAAGTGCAGCAGTGGCAGGCATCAACACCTTCACGACGAGATTCTTTACAAAATCCAGGAATAGAAACATCTCCACGGCAACATGTATCCTTCAGACCCGATGCTACAGTGCCGAGCAGAACAAACTCCTTTAACAACCACCAGCAACAGCCGCAAGTGGCGGTGTCTATAAGACAGGTTCCTCCAGGAAAACCTGATCCCTCAATTACATCTCCAAATACCATCACAGCAGTCACATCTGCTCATATTCTCCAGCCAGTGAAGAGCATGCGAGTGATGAGACCTGAGCCTCAGACTGCAGTGGGACCTTCCCATCCCGGTTGGTTACCTGCACAGGCACCAGCTGTGGATGGCTTGGAGATAATGGAGCAGCATGTGCCACCTGTAGGAGCAGCTAATGCCTATCAACTAGATGTGGATTATGGTAACCAGGAACTGCGGTGCCCACCACCGCCGTATCCCAAGCATTTGTTCCTTCCCGGTAGCTCCGAGCAGTTTGATATCAACTGCTTATGCATGGGTGTAGAGCAGACCCTCCGTGTAGTCCCCAATTCAACATGCAATAAGGCTGAGGAGAACAGTGAGCGAAATGACAAAAGCAGCAAGAACACTAAAGCTGAAAAACCAAGCAAGGATAAAAAACAGATACAGACATCTCCGGTGCCTGTGCGAAAAAACGGCAAAGATGAAGAAAAGCGAGAATCGCGAATAAAGAGCTACTCACCTTTTGCCTTCAAGTTCTACATGGAGCAACATGTAGAAAATGTCATAAAGACCTACCAGCAGAAAATTAACAGAAGATTACAATTGGAGCAAGAAATGGCTAAAGTAATTCTTCTTGTTTTGTTATAATAAAAGCTAATGGGGTCAAATAGATTATCACTATTTTTAATCGGTCACAAAATTTAAAAAGGCAGACTCCACTGGAAGTAGTAGGTATCCAGCACCTCCCTGTACCAGACTATATTCACTTAGGTGCAGGTCTGGGAGGCTGAAAAACCTGAGATTTAATATATCTCCATACTAGAAAAGTAAAATTAAGCCAACACCCCATCCCCACAGTAGGAAAATATTACGTTAGCCTAGGAAAAAACTCAGAAGCCAAATCTGAAGCTGAGATAGCACTGGCAATACTTTGGCAGCTCTTAAAAAACTCTGAAAAGAGTCTGTTTGCCCCAGTTCTTCCTCCCTGTTCCACCATAGCCACTCATTCACAAAAGCTACGGTTCAACTTGGCAGTATATTCACTGTACCATATTTTCAGGCAAGTATGTAATACTTGACAGGAAGTTGTCTGTTGGACACATGTAAGTAATAATATTGTGCAAGTAATCATATCTTGGCCAGCTTGAACTAATCTCAGGACCCTTGCTGGAACTTGTTCTAGAAACAGGTCTCAGGGAAATGCACTTTCAAGTGAGAGCTTCTTTCATGCCTAATTGTAGCTCAGACCTAAGGTGATTCACTGATAGGGCTACTTAAAACAGAGCTGCCAAGCTTTGATGGTTGCTCTGGCAGTTTTGTTTCTAATTTTTAAATGTGAAAGAGGCTTTTTTCCCAGGCATGAGTAGAATATGACTAGTGTACTTTTGTATTTAAGGATAAACTTTGAGGAAAGCTATTATTAACACATAATGGATAATTACCAACCCAATTGTACCTAGTTTGTCAGTTTCCAGAATCAATTTGATGCTGACATCGCTCCAGAAAACCCAGCTATTCGTTTTGGGGATTAAAATGAAACGAACATACTAATGAAAACTCCTGAAAGGTTGTTTTAGTGACAGTTAATAGTTTGTCCTCAGTGCAAGTACAGATTGTGTTGCATTGCTTGGATGGAGTGAATATTTTCCTGACATTGAATTAGGGGATGATCTCTAGAGAAGTAAAACAGCAGTTAATTGCTTTAGTTTTTCTCTTCTGACTCTTCAGTTTTCCCTCACTTCATAACTCAGTGATAATTCAGCTATAAACAAAAACAACTCCTTCCCCTAGCAACCTCTTAACTGGCTGGCATAATACGCTATGAACCCAGGAGATTTTGGCTGTCTGCATATCACATTATTCTAGAGTTAACCAAGAACACAACACACTAATTATTTTACCTTAAACCAATAAATACTTCCTTTTAATGGACTGATATACTTTCCTTACAATTTAAAAATGGTATTACTTGATTTGGCTGTTGTCTGAAAATTCATCCTACCTGTTCTGCAAGTTTCTGCAGTCTTTCTCCATCTTTTATTCATAGAGATTTAATTTTATACTGGGAGGATCTCACTGCATAGTCTGGCAGCCCACATTCATCTTTAAAGACCTGGGCGACAGATGTGAAAATAAATCAATCTAAGCAGCATCCCTGTGGGCGTATGCTTGGGTTTCCAGTCTGCAATATCAGTCAGTTTCAACCCCCTCTGCCCTCCTCCCCATTGCCCCTTCCCACCACACACTAATCTTCCTCTCAAAGTGCTCCAGTTGATGCACTGGTGGAGGGTTTGTTATGTTACATTCCCTTCTCTAACAGTATTGCCCCTCAGTCAAATGAGAAAGGCAAATTAATCTCAGATATGGCAAATTCAGGTGACAAATGAGGGCACAGTGAATTTTCCAGTATTTGAGAAATACCTCAACAGGCAGCCAACAGGATAAATGTCTCATGAATACATCTTTTCTTGTTCTTGCTTATTTTTTCTGAGAATTGCATTTTGGTAAAGTTTGTTGTTCTCTTGCAATGAATGTAACAGTACTAGCTCTTGTGGTTTGCTTTCCTTTGTAAAGGCTGGCCTTTGTGAAGCAGAACAAGAACAAATGAGGAAAATTCTCTACCAGAAGGAGTCCAACTACAACAGACTTAAAAGGGCTAAAATGGACAAGTCTATGTTTGTGAAAATCAAGACTCTGGGTATTGGTGCATTTGGAGAAGTATGCCTGGCCTGCAAAGTGGATACCCACGCCCTGTATGCCATGAAGACTCTGCGGAAGAAAGATGTGCTGAACAGGAACCAGGTGGCTCACGTCAAAGCAGAGAGGGACATACTTGCTGAGGCAGACAACGAGTGGGTGGTTAAACTCTATTATTCCTTCCAAGATAAAGAGAACTTGTACTTTGTGATGGACTACATCCCTGGTGGGGATATGATGAGCCTACTGATTCGAATGGAGGTCTTTCCAGAGCGTCTGGCTAGATTTTATATTGCAGAGCTCACTTTGGCTATAGAGAGTGTGCACAAAATGGGATTTATTCATCGAGACATCAAGCCTGACAACATTCTGATAGACCTTGATGGGCATATCAAACTGACTGACTTTGGACTGTGTACTGGATTCAGGTGGACTCACAACTCCAAATACTATCAGAAAGGTAGTGTTCTTAGGATTTATTTGTGATGATGTTGCATTATTTCTTTTGAAACAAACAGGTACCTCCTGGCAGACATGCCAGCTCAGAAAAGAGAGGTGTGTACATTGGTAAAGGGTCAATGACAATATGATGGGTCTGTTTCTTGGTAACTGTCACAATTACTTAGTTTCCCGTCCTTTGTTTCAAATATTATTTAAGCCCCTGCCAGTAATCTGACCAACCACTGCAGTAGCAGCAATTTTTCAGTTTGGAAAACTTAAATGTAAGTCCTCCCCTTTAAATTGGAGAGTCTCTTGGTGAAGTAATTTTAACACAGATTTTAAGTAGTCCACACACCTCCTATGTGTGCCATTGAGAATCATTGGTCTCTGTTGGCAGAAAGACCATAAACAATGGTTGTAGCTAATCCTAAATATACTCTGTTGTTCTGTATCTCCCATATGAGACCGTGCTTCCTTGCACTGAGACAGACACGTTTGGATGGCTATGGAAAACCATTTTTGAAGGGGAGAGCACAAGAAAATGCCTTGGGTTTAAAGTTCAAGTGGTGTTCTTCAGCGAGAATCGAAGATGATACTACTAAATCAAGATACAGTTTTTCTCTTTGTGTTATTTTTTCTCTTTGTGTTATTTCTCTTTGTGTTATTTTTTATAACGTTGAATATAAATTTTCTCTCCCATCTGAAAGGGAGCCATATCAGACAAGACAGCATGGAGCCCAGTGATCTTTGGGATGATGTGTCCAATTGTAGATGTGGAGATAGGCTGAAAACATTGGAACAAAGAGCTAAGAAGCAGCATCAGAGATGTCTAGCCCACTCATTAGTTGGAACCCCTAATTATATTGCTCCTGAAGTCCTGCTTCGTAAAGGTAGGCAACCTGTGGTAACCTGTGTTTTTCTCCTGTTTAGGTAAACACTGATGCTTTGAAATACTTTTTTTTTTCCTTTTCTGACTTAAAGAAGCTTGCTGCTTGATTCTGGAGGCCAAAAACTCTTAGCTCAGATTAAGGACAACAGATTTCTCTACATGCTTCATTGTTCAGCATCACATTGTTGATGGTGATGGTGATCATAGCTTGTGTGCCTTTGTATATCTACACTCAGAGGCCTTTGAATGACTGATAATAAATGTGTCAGATGTTTTATATATACATATTATTGAAACTATAAAGGTTGAAGTATAAAGCAGATTATCTGTCTTCATGGAGTATACCTGTGACTGCTAGCAAGTTTGCATAGACCAGTGAGTAGCCAGCTGATGGTTCCCTATAGGTGATTCAGATGGGCCATTTAAATATGGATGATGTAAATTGCTGGAAACGTGTCCTCCAGATTCCCAACCAATATCTTGGTGAAACCCAACAAACATTCTTCCACAATTACACTGGATGCCCTGCACTCCATAATTCTGTGATTCTAAGATTACTTTAGACAGTACTTGGTGGCTATCCATGCAGAACAGATGTGGTCACTGCAATAAGGATATGAGTTGTTCAGAGTTGTCTACAAGTCAGATCCTAAGCCCAGTCTTTCTAAAGTTGAGATATTTGACATGTTGAGATATTTGACAAGCTGAGACAACATGTCATGTTGGACCCTACATCACCTGACAACACAAATCTCTGTTGAAATTAATGTTTGCATCCTGTTTTTTCAGAGATCTCAAACACAACCTTATTTGTTTGTTACAGCAATTAAGTGATTGAAATTGCTCCTCTGCTTGGAGCTTGCATGAGGCATGAACTTCAGGTCATGGAAAAAATAAAGTATTCTTTCTAATTATATTGCTTCATCACTCACTTTTATGGAGAATTAAATTTATTCAGAAAGATTCCCAGACAACAGTATTAGATCTTTTCCTGACAGCAGTAGAATTCAGGTCAGCAAGCAGAAGCAATGTTATGATGAAGGTGAAGTGGAGGTCCTTTGTTTTTAGGTCACAAACTTTATGTCTAAGAAAAGACAGAAATCTATGCTGTATGTTTTGCATTTAACTCTATGCACACTCTCTTTGGTTGGTGGAGGACAAACTTTTGACTTGCCTTTTAGGATACACTCAGCTTTGTGACTGGTGGAGTGTTGGTGTTATCCTCTTTGAGATGTTAGTGGGGCAGCCTCCTTTTCTGGCTCCTACACCCACAGAAACCCAGCTAAAGGTAAGTTGAAGCAAAATTCCAGTCTGTGGTAGCAGAATTTTAACCTTTCCCCTTCCCTTCTCAATGCACAGACCTATTCTCTCTTGTTTTACTAGAGGAAGGAGTAGTGATTACAAGAGCCAGTTTTTCTAAATAGTTCTATGTAGGGACAAATCCTTTCCCCATCAGTGAAGATGGTAAATATCAGACTTAGAACTGACTTGTCCAACTGCATAGATAGTTAATAGTTTTTTAAGTCTCAGCAGAAGTTCACCCATTTAAATTCCTTAGAGTGAATATCAGATTTGAGTAAGCTGGTATACTAGTGATAATTAGAGTTGGCAATGTGTTTCAAAGTGTCAAGCAGTGAGTATATTTTTATTAGAAAGGGTGTATCTCATGACCATTTTTCCTTGTTTACATTTTGGAGATGAAATGGTAATTTCTTGAAGTCATTCCATGAGGTCATTCCATGAAGTCATGTGTAAACTGAGTATGTTCTCAAATCAGATGAGGAGAGCATTCAGGCAGGAGTCTGCCTTCTTTTAAAATGGAATTGCTGCTCTTATCTGCTATCTAACAGTGTTTCTTGGTTCATTAAAGACACTATTAACAGCTGATGCAATCTAATCTTTGGGTTCTTGAACCTCTGATCTAATTATATAGACTGTGAGGTGGTTGGTTATGTGTATGTTTCTGTACAGCTAGTGTTGACAATAGGAAGGATTCTGTTGCTAGGATTAAAAGTTGTTTAATCTTTTTTACCTCCAGGTGATAAATTGGGAAAGCACACTGCACATTCCCTCACAGATCAAGCTAAGCCCTGAGGCAACTGATCTCATCACGAAGCTCTGCTGTGCTGCTGAGGACAGGCTGGGAAGAAATGGAGCAGATGATATCAAGGCCCATTCTTTCTTTCACTCTATGGACTTCTCTACTGATATTCGGAGGCAGCCAGCTCCCTATGTTCCGAAGATCAGCCACCCGATGGACACTTCAAATTTTGATCCAGTTGAAGAGGAAGGTCCGTGGAACGATGCCAGTGGTGACAGCACCAGGACATGGGATCCACTGGCCTCTTCCAACAGCAAACACACAGAGCATGCTTTCTATGAGTTCACTTTCCGAAGGTTCTTCGATGACAATGGGTATCCCTTCAGGTATCCCAAACCTTCTGGAATGGAAGTTGGCCAGTCTGAGAAACCTGATGTGGAAGACAAAGGTGTGGTGGATCAGACTGGAGCTTGTCAGCCTGTATATGTGTAAATTATTGTATAGGAACTCCAGATAAGACTAATCTCAAATCCATTAGGGCCTTCAACTGATCATTTACGAGCTGATCCTGCAGCTCTTGTTCAGTTCTTGTAGCTTCAGCTGAGGCTGGAGTCGTCCTGGGAAGTCAGAAACTCGCAGGGCCAGGTCCTAAAAATGGCACTCTTGAAAGTTCAAGTTAGTTTTACTGTAAATAACTTTGTTGATAACTTGAAATCCTGGTCTTCACCAAAATCTGCAAGGCCAGCAGTCTGATATTTCTAGGACTATTTTTATTTGAGGTTACCATCCCCCTACTCAGATTAACATTTACAGATTTCTGCAACTGTCAGCGTTATTTTTTAAATGAATAAAGAGCACTTATATTTTGTTTATAGCAGGGTTTTTTTTCCTACTAAATTATAGGGATTAACTTTGACAAATCATGCTGCTGTTCTTCTTTTCTACATTTTTATTTTATCCATAGCACTTATTTCACATTTAGGAAGAAGCATAAAGCTGAAGAACATGTGATGAAAGGTCTCTGTGCAATAATATAAGAAAGAAAAAAAAATTAAAAAACCTACTCTCTAATTTTCTAAATTTACTTATGCCATTGTATTCACACCGTGATTTTTGTTTATTATATGTATTTTCCACATTTCAAAATTGTGACATAACCTGAAAGCTGCTTTATTTCCTTCTGCTTATTGGAGTGTAATAGAAAGTGTGAGCAAGTGACAATTTGGGTGTGATTTAATTGTCTAGTGTGTGAAGAATGTTGCATGAGCAGTGTTTTTCTATTTGAAAAGGCCTTTTCTTGCCATTCACAGGCAGGTCCTGTGGATCAGTTTTTACTGAGGGTCTAAAATTAGACCATTTTAAACCGTGTGTTGATAATGTATTGTGTGGGTGGTTTCCTCTTATGATTGTATCCAATATTAATTTTGTAAAACAGATTGCAAAGGTTATAACTGAACAGTGATTTTGTGGCCTGATGTAATAGATTGTTTTAGTGAACAAGTGTCATCAGCACACACGTTTCCCCACAAAGGATCAATAATAACAGCAAGACCATTATTGCAGAGCTGATTTGTGGCAACAGTCAAGATGGGGCTAATTCACGTAGCACGCAGCGCGGTGTCCATGGTTGATACCAACAGTAATGCAGAGCTCCTGTACCTGGAGCTCAGCATCTTCAACACAGAGCTCTGTGTTGTATCCAGCTCTGCTGCTGGAACACAGCAAGATCCTCAGTGCAGTGAGGCTGGTGCTGAGCATGCACAGCTCCATGGACGTCTCCGGAACCTGGAGGTACGTGGCTTTTCCAGAGATGGGACCCTACACGTGGGTGGCCACGGATCCACTTAGTATCCTGATGTTTTGGGCACTGACATCTGAAAATGTTGGTGTTGTTCATAGGTCATCCTGTCCTGTTGCCTATAGGTAGAAGTGTTGCTGTGATGGAGCACGATAGTCCTGCATTTCTGTCAAATTATAGGCATACTTTGAAATATCAATTCTTAACTATGTTAAAATATGCTTTTTTCTTATATGTATAAGTGAGAATTATTCAAGGTGATATCAGAATACTAAAGATAATTAAGCCATACATATTTGCATATATATTATATATAACTAAATAAGTAAACACACACAAAAATCCTTAATTCAGATTAGTGTAACACAGTCCTATTTAAAGTGATTGACATATAATAACATTTGAGGAAAGCACTCCTTTAATGTGTTTTTGCTTTTTTTTAATTTTAAATCTGGAGCTTCATTATTTTTTCCGTATATTATTCCACATATTATTCCTTAATGTTTTAGCATATCCTATCCTATCCATTGTTTAGATATCTAAGCAACAACATATAAATTCATCAGCCTAAACTAAACAAAAATGATTGTGTATTTGTTTACATTTGTATGAAAGGAATGTTCTGAGGTATGCAGTGCTTGTGTTGTGACAGTTCATGTAAGATTCAGTATTACTGCTTTTTTATATAGTAATGCCATTTTTTGTTATTTACATCTATCTGACATTCTTTCATGTGGTAGGTTCTTTCTCAGGAACTCAATTTAACTGTTATTTATTGATATATCATTGCCTTTGAAAGCTTCTACTGGCACAATTTATTAAAAATCTGAATCAAAATCTAAAATGCGTTATATGTTCTTGAAAGGGATAATATCTGCCTATTTTAAGGCATAATTTTTAATTGGATTTTTTTTTAAATAATAGTAATGGAACTGAGTTTTAAACATGAGATCCAAATCTCACCTCTCCTGCAGCATTTGGCATAGGATCTCTGGGTACATGAAGACCATTTCTTCTGTGAATAAAGGGCAAGATTCCCAGGCAACACTTGCTTTGGTGTGTGTGATCTGGTCAGTAGGTGACAAAAAATTCAACACAGTCAGTTTCTCTGCAGTGGTGGCTCTTCCAGAGCAACCAAAACCTGTGTGCTTGCCCCCTCTGGCTGTTGCTGCTGATGTATTTCTAAAATGTAAATAATTCATCTGCAAATACAGAGACTTTGCAACTGAGCAAAACAAGAGGACCTAGCCCAGAAGGAAGCAAGTGCTTCTATAACCAATATTTTACTCATTTAAAGTCCAGGCTGCAGGGAACAGAAGCCACCTCCTGTTTCACCTGAAGAAGAAAACATTCAAAACCCAAATCTTTTCCACCTTATCAGATGCTGCCCCTGGAAGGCTCACATCCTTTGCAGAAATTTTGGATGTAAAAAAAAATGTGGAGTGAATGTTACAAGATTTGGACAAGGAAAGAATATGCTTTATATAGGGACTGGCTCTAAGCATTCTTGGTTCTGTTGAGCTTCTGCAAAAAGTATTTACTGTCTTCTTCTGAGAATTTGTATTGGTTCAATGTTTGTTTAAAAGTATTTTCCTTTAAAAAACAACAAACAAAACCTAACCCTTGGATATATTTATTCTTGAGTGAAAAATAAGTTTATTAATTCTAAAGTAGTGTTCTTAGTTAAGGCCACAGGTGACATTTAAGATGCAATCCTAACCTTACTAAGTCAGTGCTGAACCTGCTGCTGATCTTGGCAAGACAGGAATTTCATTCCTGGGTTCCAGCAAGGACAGGTATGGGCAGGAACACCACTTCCCATGTCTATGGAAGTCTTAAGTAATTGCCTCAAAAATGTAAGACCCTGCTGTTTCCAGAATGGAAACTTGACAAGACAAGGGTGCCAGTGGCACAGGCAGGAAGGGCAGCCTTGCTCATACATTTATCCTTCAGTATGGACAGATTTGCCAAGAAGCAGCAGTGATTCTTGATAAGCAAATTATTCCATGCTGGATGCAAAAGAGCTGCCAGTAGAAGTTACAGTCGGGTACCTAGCTTGAATAATGTGAAAGATAAAGGGGGTAGAGAAGCATTTGACTTCTAAATGGAAATAGAAGAATGAAGTTATCTATGCCAGAAGCAGTCCATTGCCTGGAACTTGATGGAAAATCAGTCTTGTAAAGGTAGAATTCTGTTATTTTCCCTGTAATTTTTGACATAGGAAATAACTGCCTTAGAAGCTTTCCTAGGAAAATTGTAACGAGAAGAGGACTTTAGAACATATAATTTGCTTCTATCCCAAACTACAGAAACATTGGCAGAAAATGGCAACTGTTACTGTAAAATTATAATTGGAGTTAAAAATATTAAATCTTTCCCACAGGAAATAATCTCAGGAATAGATAATGTAGAAATAGCAACCATTAAAGCACACACACAAAGTGTAAAAATGTTTTTCCTGGCAAAGAAGTCTACAGCAAGAACATGGAAGTTGTGTCTTCCTCTGGTTTCTGTTCTCAGCACTGGATGAGCAGTGAGCAGCACAAAACAGAGTCCTGGGCTCGTTCTTATCAAAACAGACTGAGGATTTGATCTATGAAGTGGTGCCCACCTTCTGCAAATGCAGCTCCAAGGCCTGCAGAGGAAACTGGAACCTGGTGACATGGACAATTTAAATTCAAATGGACCAACCAAGACCCTGACTTGTCAGCTCTCATGGTTGGAAAGGTGGTGTGCAGTCAGTTCCATGAGATTAGACATGCCTGTGGTTATTAATTTCTAGATATGTGAAAAAAATGGGGCATCATGGGGGATCCACATGACCCTGGAAAGCCCCAGGCACTTGTAAGAAACGGGGAAACTGAATGTGTGAGGGGTAGATGTGGGTGAGGGGAAATAGCTGATGCAGATAGACCATGAGTGGCAGCCAGGAAAAAGACCTTAAAGATGGCCCAGCCTTGCTGCAGCAGGCAGTGGTTACCCTGTGGGGGGTACATGTGTTGAGGAGAACCTTTATGTTGGCACCTCCTGCTTGTCTCACACTTTTTGGGAGTGCACAGCTCCCTCCTCAGAGTCCTGCTGGGCAGGAGGGAGGCAGCTCATGCAGTGAGCCAGACCCACAGCTTTGGGTCACACTGTACAGGGAAAAAAGAGGCTGCACTGCTGCCCCACTCCCACACCACCTCTGTCCCTGGGCATTAGGGCATCACATGAGAGCAGAGCAATAGCTCTCCAGGACGCTGCTGATGTGCCCAGCCATGTGCCACGAAGGAGCTCACCGTGTGCCACCACTGGGTGGAAAGTTTTTCCCCTAAAATCCTGACCCTGCTTCTCAGGATGCATCAACTGTTTGCAAATACTGCTGTCATAAGTAGTCACTTATTTTCCTACTTCTAAGCTGTTGGGTAGCTATGGGTAGGGCTTTTCCTTGTCTTTTTTGGCACAACAGTTGGCTGTAAAGTGTGATTTAAACTAGTGTTACAATGAAAGTCCATCAGAAGGATTTTTTTTAAAGAACTCACTCGGGTGGAAACCAGGGAGACTGCAGATCCCCCAACTGAATGAGGAATGACAGAAACAGCCATGCAGATCAAGGCTGGCTGTACAGCTGCATTGGCTTTTAATGGGGCCAGAGGTGAGTAAACAGTGGGATGACAGAAATGCCAGCTGGAAGGGACCTCTGGGCATCCACAGTCTGACCTCCCTTTGGCCCACAGTCAGCCCTGGGTCTGGCTGGTGAGCACTTTTTTCAGCAAAAGCCTCCAGGGATGTCACATCCCTTCCCAGCATGAGGACACTGAGGCTGAGCAGAGCAGGAGAAGGCTGTCACTAGCCAGGTCTGCTGCTCTCCAAGCCCTCCAGAGAAGCCTGGCAGTGGGGATTGCATGGTTGTTGTTGTTTTTGGCATGGTGGCACTGGACAAAAAGCCTCATATCACCACTAAGTGTTGATAGACAGCGTCTGGCCAAAAGGCCTTGCAAGAAAGTGCAGCTAAAGGGCTGCATGGAAGATAAGAAAGCTGAGATGTTGGTGCGCAGATTGTCTCAGCTTCATCCCTAGGCTTTGTTCACCACTGAACTGAGATGTGCACAGCCAGAACACAAATTACACCTGAAAGGAATCCTTCCCCCAAAATAGTTGTAGATAAATGTGTTTGGTGCCAGAAGCTGGACACCATTCCACAGATGTAAGTGCCAGTGAATGGCAGAGCACTGGTAGATGTGGCCACCGTCTGCTGCAAGTCTTGGGGGACTGCCATGGCACATCAGCAGGGAGGTAATGTCTTCTCTATATTCACCTTTTTAATATATGTATGCCTTGTCCTGGCTGTGCAGTAGGACTACAACACTGATACAAGTGCACTTCTCCCCCCCACCCCCAAATGCTTAATACTGGAAGAATTAGCTAAATAAAAGTATCTCCCAGAATAAAGTAATTTCCATTCCCAGGGATTGTTTTCCTCAGGGAACTCTATTTGTGTTGCTAAAGACCAAGTCACTGGGCAGAAAGAGGCAAATTCAAATCCATTGTGGTTTTGATTATCAAAGAAAACACTTCTCATAGTAAAATACTGGTTTGACAAAATGGAAAAAATTTTGGGGAACTTACTGGTGCATTTAAAATCATAATTCTGAAAAATTATAATATTTCCAAATATTTTTATTTCAAAAAAATTTAGAAAAAAATTACAAAAAAGGACATGGGCTTATATTGCATACAGCATATTAAATTCAAAATTTTAAAAAAACAAAAATTAACTGCTGTGACCTGGTCATTTTGATGTTTCCGGAACAGATTTTGGAAATACCATTTCTTGGAAATTTCCAACTGTGTGTTCTAATCTAGGCCTAAAGAGTATTTTTTTAATATTCAGTTTCCCACATAACAGGACCTGCCAATTTAATCTAGCTCTAAAAATAACAAAAGAGGTCAAACAAATGCAACTCCTATCTGGAATGAAGATGAACTTAATTGACAACCTTATTCCACCTCTTAACTCTCTGCAGGCAAGCGGGGCTTATGGAGTGCCTGGCAGATGTCAGCCTGGCAGCACATGATGCCCACAGCAAGCATCATCCTGGGGCATCTCAGCCTCTCCTACCCCCACAGCCTGTTCCTGTTTGACTGAGTGGCCTCCTGATGGTCTTCACTGAAAACAAAACTCACATATTCAATCCCCATCCCACACAGTGCCCGAGCCAAAGCCAATCTCATGTACCTTACAGTCTTGTGCTTTGCCCTGGTAATGATTACAGTCACAGCCTTGAAGCCTAATTACTCAAAGTCTCAGTGAAAAGAAGAACCCCAAGCAGGTTGGGGATGCTGCACTCAGTTGTCTGCTGAGCAGCCATGGTTGCAGTGCCTCTGTGCTTGCAGTGCTTCACTCTAGTGTTCTGGTTCTATCCAATTGAATCAACTTCAAAAGCTCCTGTATAGGGTGAGAAACTTGGTACCAAGCTGCAAAATTATAATTGCTTGGTGTGGAGATGGCTCGAAGGGATTTTTAACATCTGGTTTGGGAATCACCTGATTTAATGAGTGGTTTTGCCAGAGCAGAGTAAATTGCTTCCAGCACATTCCTGCTTTGGTTCCTGCTCCACCTCAGCCGTAAGACACCTTGAGATGATCTTACACTGTCCTAAGCAGCTCCCTCTGAATTCAGCCTGGACTAGAGACCTGCAGGACACTTCCAACACAGAGGAGTCTGTGATCTGGATCCAGGATGTCCAGAACCTGCTGGAGGCCCCCTTGGCCAGAGGGTGGAAGTCTCAGCAGCAGAGAAAAGGACCAGTAAGTAAGATGGAAAACAATCTATTTGGGGGAAAAAAATCCTCTTTTCTAGCAGCTGAGAATCAGCAGGGAAAATGAAGCACATCTGTACCCACTAAGAAGAAAACAGTGATGATCAGTGGGCTTAGGAATCACTTTGTGGTTCCCTGCTAAAGAAGAGGGGTGGTGCAGTACAGACCAGCCCAGTGACAGCAGCTGCAGCTCAGGAGACTGGGAGGAAACTTTCCAAAACAGATTGCAGAGCTCTGTTTTTCCCTGCTCTTTTCTAATATGTTGAAATTGACTTTGCAGCTAAATGACTGACTTCAATGAAATTATTAACATCCTCACTCTTACATAAAGCTTCCTCAACCCTTGATTATGAATTTAAATGTGGCTTTACATTTTCTGAGTGTCAACATACATAATCAGGCTTGACTTCCTTTTGAGAAATATCAATAAAATAACAGCTTCTACTGTCAGGCTCTGGCACAAGTCCCAGTTATTGAGCTACTTGAAACAGCATTTGTCATTGCTAAAACACCCTTGCTAATGTAACATTAAATAGGCCATAGAAGTTCAACTGCTGCCCTCTTTTGGGTAAGTTAATTATTGCTCATCTCTGTTGAGATAACACCACCGGCAGCAGATACTGCATTATTTCAGCATTTGGGAGCACAGTGGTGGAATGGTTTTGTAAACAGCATAATATCCTATTATACCCCAAATTCCACATGCTGTTTGTGCCTTCCTTTACAATTAGCAGTGGCTTGCCTATGAAGAACTTCAGCAGTCAGTGATGGTTTCTGTGTCTCCCTGTTCTTCTACAGTTCCTGTGGGCACTGAAATACTCCATGCTGCAGAACACTGTGGATCCCAAACTCATATTGTCAGCATTAGTTTTAATTGCTTACAGAATACCCGGGAGAATTGCATAGACTTATCCAGTCTCCATAGCCTGATTTTCAGATGGCTTTCTCTTGCACTGGGATGCCCAGAGTTAATAAGTGTTCCTCTTAACATGAACATATTGTGCTTCTATTAAAACTCTTTCCCCTAGTGTCTTATTTATTTTTAAAGTGAATATCAGCAGTTAAATGATCATAAGGGGGATACCAGAATCTGTCAGAGCAGGTACTGGTAAATATCCCAAGGCAAAAGCAGTGCAAGTGTAGAGGAAGAAAATGATGCTTAAACCTCAGGGAAAAGACATTAAAGAACACCTGTGCCTCTGCAATTCCACTTCTAATTTATTCTGAAATTCTGGGATATCTATCAAAGGTGAAACATTTGAGTTCCTTGCACAGGATGGGTGATCAGGCCCCATCAGGAGAAGCAAGAGGTGGCTGGTGTGTTGGCAGACTTTACTTCCTCTTCTACACTTGCTGTTGGTAGACAAAATGTTAAATGAGGGGAGACACAGGTTCAGAAAATGTGTTGTCATGTAATCACTCCAGTCTGCTTTTGCCTTTGGCTTCATTTCTATTACTGAGGTTAAGCAGAGGAGATACAGAAGTTTATCACTGGGATTATTTTCCCTTCTCCATCATGGCTCTCCCTAACAGTTTCTTGAGCAGTGGGGTGAAAGATGGATGTTTCATGTGTCACAACTTTGAAAGGAGCTGAAACCCAGTTCCTAAAGACACATACATGCACCTTATTTCTTATGTGCCTCTTGTTATCATTTAGACCTCTCTGACAACTCTAAGGTTGCTGCACAGATGCCACAAAAGCCCCTCTTAAGTTCAAATCCATGATGCCCCTGAATTCATGGGACAAAGACACTCAAATACCAAAACTTACCCCACTCTTTACATGCTGCTGAGAGTCCTTCTTCAAGCTGATTCCAGGTTAGCACAAAATGAGATTCTCAACCTGGACAAGGGAGTTCTTACCTGGCCATCAAAGCTTGTTTTGTTAGATGTGTTCTGGGCATCTCTAGGGCGAAGTTTGTCTAACTGTGTCTTGCTCATTACGATACTGGGTGGGGTGCAGGGTTTCTGCTTCAGAGACAGATTTTTCAGTTTCTTTCTTCCATACCTGAAGCCAGTTGCTACTGTATAATCTGTATGAATTTATGTGGGGGGTTTTGCAAAAGATTTTTGGGTGTGTGTATTCATCCTTTAAAGGAGTGTCTTGTAAACTGGAATTAGAGTTGGTCCCTCTCTAACTTAATACTGCTATTTATAGAAAATAAAATATCTTAGACATGGGAAATAAAGTTAGCTCCCATGAGATGACAGCCAGTGGTCTGATGAAATGAACTCTCAAAGGATGGGTAAGAGAAACCTCTGGCTCCAGGGGAGGCAAAGATCTAACATGAGCCTCTCTCTGCCCTCCAGCCAGAAGGCCACTGACTACACTCAAGTGAAAGCAGCTTCCTATTTGTTTATAGATGAGAATGCTGGGGTCTGTGTGTCTACTGCCCATGAACAGAGGCAGATCCCTGACCAAAGGTGCCAAATGGGTGACATAAGTGCTGTTCTTTTTCTCTGTATCAGACTTGGCTGCCTCAGATGGCTCCCTCAATGAAGGACTGTATTTATTACAAGCTTCTAGTAAGATATGCCACTCACCCTAAGAATTATTTATGGGACCTGGCCGTGTAATTTAAGCCTACAGAAGATAAGTAACACCATAAGTTTAAGCACTGATGTTCCTTCTGTTGATTCACTCTTGGCAATCTTTAAGATTAAGGTCTGGATGTCCTCAGCAACCCCTGATGCTGACGAGAGGTGAGAGCACCCCATGATCTCACTAGACTAAGCACCAACCTTAATAACTGCTGTTCTAAAAGCTCCCACTCCAGCAGCCAAGGAGAGGAAAAAATGCTCTGGATATCTAATTCAATCTCTCAAGATGAGCATCCCATGTGCAGCTTCAAACCTGCTGCTGGAGCATCTCCTCACAGAATGTCTCAGCCTCTGCTTTGAGGGACCTGCTGGCATGATGTTGAAATCTCATCCTTTAAAATCGATTTAGACATCGAGTCTTCACATAACTACAACCAAGTCCACTGTGTAAAGGATTCAGTTTTGTGATGTTTATTACCTCATGAACTTGAACTGGGCAGAAAGTACTTGGACTTCAGAGTAGTCATGGTGGAGCTCAAAGGTAATCACTTCCCACAGGCTTCGTACATTGGGAAAGCATTTTGTAGCAATTATCATGTAGTGATAATAACTCCCAGACTCTGTAAGAAACAGAAGTCAGTGGTCAGCATTTCCACACGCTGCCAGGCTGCGATCAGACACTGCACAAGCTGTGGTTGGTAGGGGCCACCTCGTGGTGGGACCTTTCTATAGTCACCGTAAAACTGTCCATAGGGACGTGTGGTCAGGTTAGAAAGAATAACTGGAGCCTCCCCTTACCTTTTCGTGTTACCAATAGTATTTCAGAAGGCCAAAAATGAAGATAGCTGACTAATAAACTTTTGCATTAAAAGCAGACTTAGCAAGGGCCTGCATATGCAGTTATGTCAGGCCCCAGCAGCAGGCTGAGCTGGACTGCAAAGAGAAATGGGGTTTATCTTTTTCAGGTAGATTTTAGAAACTTCTCAGGTTTTAAATTTAATTGCCAGCCAATATCGAAAATGGTGTCCAAGAATACTTTTGAAAATAAATACCACTGTTATGACAACTCCAGGGAAATGCTGGAACAAAAATATAAAAAAAGTTGGGGCCGTCATCTTCTCAACAGAGCAGAGTATGGCAGGTGGTCACACTGCCAACTGAGGAATGTGAAAATGGTGGTGTCAGACCTGAACAACCTTTGGACCTCTGATGCAGTTGCTCCACTGCTGCGTATTTTGGCCAAAGCACAAGGATGTGTGCAGCTCAGCTGCCTTTTCAGCAGAACCAACACAACTGTCACTTAAAGTAAGTGCTTAAACCAAAGTTAACCTATTTTGGAAACAGAAGTAAACTTGTTGTCTTCTGGAATTTTCTGAATATTAAAGAAACAGCAAGAAGAGTCCTTTTCCTTAAGTTTACTGATTTTTGGTAATAAAGCTTTGAAACTGACCCACATTATGTATTACTCCTACAGTGTTCTCACTGTAGGCTGCATCATTACTTACAATTTAATTAATATTGATGCATAACAAGTGACACTTACCTGTTTCTTTAATACTTGATTTTCAGAAAACCATCCATTCACAGGTAATTCTCGGCTTCAAATGACTGGTAACAGCAAAATATTTGAAGAATAGTTCCAGTACAAAAGAAAGAAAAAGACACCTGGAAAGAGCATCTTATCTTCATGCCAGAGAAGCTGGATCAATCACTGTCTTACTCTGGGGACTGCTATTGCTTGAAGGCTGAGCACTGCCCTGGTCTTTCCCAGGCTGGACCCCAGTTTAGGGGTGATTGTCCCCAGCTAACTCCCTTTCCATTCATGATCATATAACAGGACAGACTGATGTTGGGGAGCTGCTCACCTACAGGCAAGAAGGTGTATGAGAGAATTGCTCAAATCAGATAGGAGGAGACAATTTTCCTTTTAGAGTGGCTTTTCTGCCTCCTTCCACTGCTGCAAATACAGCACCCCTGGGGTAAGCACAGCAATACCTTTCAGTACATGAAAGGACAACACGAGGAAAGGAAGGATGGGATTCAAATGTAGACAGTTGGGGTTCTTCTAGGCAGCTTCTGGTAGCCCACAGACAAGTTTATGTGCAGTGTCTGGGTACAGTCCTGAGTTAAAGAGGTCATGGAACCTGAACTGTGCTGTGGTTTCCAGAAGAGATTCCTCCAGCTGAGGATGCCATTGATCAGCTGGGAAGCTTGTGCAGCTGCTCCTAGCATGGGAGGGAGCATTTTGCTGCAACCACTTCATGAATAGAGAGAAGGTAGATGCCAGGGTGGGATCCCATCCAGCCCCTGGGATCCCACCTCTCCCTGAAGAGCACCAGCATTCCATGAGAAGCTGCCTCCAGCAATGGCAGGGGATCCCTCTGGTGCTCCTCATGCTTCATCCTGCCTCTGCATGCTCAGTCTTGTCACTCACCACAGCAACACACAGTGCAGCTGCCATCTCTCCAAACACCCTCTATGATGGCCATGGCCAGTACTGTTTCATGAGAATTATCTTCACCAAGGTATTTGGAGCAGCGAAATTAGATGCATTCCCTCTAAATAAAGGTGGCCCCAGTTGCAGGACTGGCTGAAAAAGAGGAAATTGGCTGTTCTCAAAAAAAAGTTCATGCTGTTGCCATCATTGTTCCAAGAATTCGACAACACTGAGAGAAGATGACTGATACACAGAGCTATGTTGGAGCTGGTACATTGACCTCCAGTGCATTTCCTGCCGATTTGGTAATAACCACTTCCTGGCTAATAAACACGGTCTCAGAGTGTATTTGCCTTAATCACCTTGGCCTTCCACTTCATAGTTCACCCAGCCCAAAACAATGCTACTGCACTTTTAAAAAGTTTTTTTTAAACACATCCTGATGTCAGAACTACAGCTAGCAAAAGGTGAGGACATTGCACTGCTGGATCTCAGCAAAGGAGCTCCAGATGGTGGCATTTCCTGGGCTGTTGAAATGTTCCTGTGTTGGATCCTACAGAGCTGCTATTGCCCATTGTGATGTGTGTCTTCTCATTTTTCTGCATGGTAGCACCAATACATGTTTTACTCTGGATAGGTTATTCCTAAGTGCTGCTGCTAACAAATTACACCTATCATAGCAAATAAAATAAAGTCTGTACTAACAACCTTGAAGAATGGGGGGACTCAAACCACTGGGAATAGAAGAAATCAGAGACAGTTGTAATGTGACTCCTGTCACACTGTTCCAGCATCCTGGCAGAAAACTGCCTTCAGCAATTTTTTCAGTATTTAAGTTCTTTGAAAGCACAAGAGCAAAACCACCATATCTAACTCAACATTAATACCTTCTTGTTACACATGAGACATTTCTCCCTCTTTTATCCGTATCAGAAGTCACATTTGGTTGATACCATTTTCAAAGTCTAACACAAGGTAAAAGACAAATTCTATTCAATATTTCTGTACAGAAAATGCACAAGCCTCAGAAACATCTGGCTCCACTGCATTTTACTGTGCTGCCCTGAAAACCTGACCCCTCTGGACTCTTGAGCAATTGGAATCCAAGGCAAATCATCTACTGAGTAAATAATCAATAATACTATCTTTAAGACTAACAAAATTGTTTATATGTCAGTTGGTTTAGTCCTTTAGGCAGACTGTTTACTCTGATGCTCACTTTCAAATGAGACATTATGTAGAATTACTGAAAAATGTGCTGGCAAATGCTACAGCTGGGAATAATGTGAGGCAGTCAGGTGATTTGCACAGGAAAAACTTTTACTTATGAAGTTGAGTAATTAAACAAATAATCTTGTTTTATTACATTAAAATTCTATTTGGGAATATTTTTCTGATAGGAAATTATCAACTTATGCATGGCTGCACATGATTCTGCAATGTGAGGGGCTTAAACTCAGAACCATAAGGCACTTCTGATATTTATCATCTTCCTCTCATAGATAATATGCAACTGTTTTTTTTTTAACACTCCAGTTTTCTGCAGACAGGAGGAAAACTTCTGGGTAGAAGTTCTCAGCTTGTGTCAGAGGTACTTAAAGGAAACCTCCAAAGCAGCAAAGTAGTGTTCCCAAGCACTACAAGTAGAATAAGTGTATGAATGTATGTGTGTGTGTGTGTGTTTTAGGCTGCAAAGGCTTCCTTGGCCTCTTCTGTGAGCTAGCACAGACTGTCACCCATTAGTTTCTCCAAACCCCACTCTTCTGTACCTATATAACACATGGGAAGAACAATATATCCAGGTTAGGACCATGAATTCCCCTAGCAGGGGGGTCTTACCTAAGGGTCTTCCTGAGGACTTCCACTTACATCCTTGCTTTTTATGCAGGACCAGTGAAAACTTGGCTGTGACTTGTAAGCTACTGAGTGGAAGGGAAAGCCACTTCCTCAGCCTTGGGAATAAACTATTAGGAGAAGGAAGCTCTTTGCTGGCATCTTTAGAGCAGGGAGAGAACATAAATTCAGAGGAGAGACTGAAGTGTCAGTACTGTAGCCTATGCTAATTAAAAGAATGACTTAATCCTGAGTGAATTACACTATGTGAAACAAGTATGTGTCTAGAGACAGTAGCCTAAAATACACTGGTGCTGCACTAATGTCTTCTGGGTTGGCAAGTTTGCCTTCACAACAGTCTTGAGATGAAAGAGGCAGTAAGCTGGCAATCAGAGTTGGCATTTTGTGTGCTTGAACATAGATATCTGCTGGATGAAGATTTTTTAAAGTGTTTGTTACAGACAGCATGAAACAGGGTATATTAAACTATCACCCTACCATTTTCTGTACCAGTAAAATGTTCCTGAATAACAGAGAAGACCACGGCAGAGGCAGCACAGAGGCTGTGTAAAGGAAAGCACTTTTTTTCAAATACTTAGTGTAAGTTATTGCTGATAAACTTCCAAGTGTGGAAGTGTTCTGGTCAACCAGTCATAAACCCTGAAGATAACTTTGAAGGTCAAAATAGCTAAACTGAGTGGCTGTTATGTTCAGCTCCCCCTTTCTCGGTGGTTGCTGGACAAGCAGACCCAGGAAGAGACAGAACATAAGCAGATACAAAACCGAATACAGCATGTTTCCTGTAAAACAATTAATGCACTCACTGGTTTTAAACAACGCTTATGTTCTTACTATTATAGCTTCAAACACAGGAATAAGTGTCACAAGATGCCAAAGGTCTAGATGGAGTAGCACTGCACACCTAACCTATATGGTTTTCTTCTATTAACGTTTTGCCTCCTGGTGTCAGTCTTATCTACCCAAAAGAAATGCCTTGTTTCTGAAAAGCTCAATGAAGTGTGAAGTGGGTGCCTCAGTAGTTTAATAAATACCGGGTGTGACTCAGTCAACTGTGTGCCTGACATCCTCTTGAATTCCCCTTCTGCAGGTTGCTGAGGGAGAGAACCAGAGCCACTGTTGTGGCAACTCAGCTGCTTCTCTGGGTGTGCCACGACTGCTCCCGGCCACGGTCACTGTTCACTGCTCTGACACTGTCACTGCTAC
Organism: Heliangelus exortis; assembly: GCF_036169615.1. Classification (NCBI taxonomy): domain Eukaryota; kingdom Metazoa; phylum Chordata; class Aves; order Apodiformes; family Trochilidae; genus Heliangelus; species Heliangelus exortis. The sequence continues at coordinate 17,822,204 of NC_092422.1, read as the reverse complement.
TGCAGACACACAACTACAAAATGCACCAGTCCTCTACAACCCTATTCTTATCCCCTGTACCTCTACCTGTGTACCACTGGTGGTTATGATTCATACCTTCTTTCCAGTAAGACCCAGTCTTACAACGGAGAGGTTGCTCACTGCAATACCTAATATTTTACCCCTTCCCAGTTAAACTCACTTATGACACACTCCATTCCTAGTCAAACTCCCTTCTTAACAAAACTAAGAACTTGAAATTAATAATCTGAATGACTAATCTGGCTGTGCAGCATTGTGTAATGTTGCATTCTAAGACATAAACTGACAGAGACAATGTATAATTAAGAGAGTAAAAAACCTGCAGGAACAATTCAAGTACCAACTAAGTTTATTTTTAATTATGCCAATTAAGTTCTTACTGTCTTTACTTGCAGTTGCAAATCTTCAGTACTAGGAGTAGACCTCAGAATTCAAGTTAAGCCCTGTAAAACAAGACACACAGTAAAAATATGAAGCCTTGTTTAAACCCCTCACAAGAGCGATCAGGCATGGACAAAGACAAGTACTGTCCCAGAAGTCCTAGAACCTGCATTCATACTGCACCTCCACAACAAGAAAGGTAAGATTCATGCTATGGAAAAGCTGCTTCTACCACAGAGCTTTGATTTAGAGTTGGATCTTAATTCATTAACAAAAAAGATTTCTGGGGATAACCAGAAGAGTACAACTCCATGCATACTAAAGGAAAGCAGGAATAAGGGAGAAGTGGATGGTGATGGCAGAGACTTCAGCCTTTTGGCTGACTTTTGTAAACATTGTGAGGGGCTGAGGTGTGCCCTGGAGAATGAGATGTACAGTCCAGTCACATGTGAAAGCTGTGAAGGGAAAGGATTGTTCTGAGATCCTTCATGAACATGAATTGTCATTGAGAAGGGAAATCTGCAGACTCCTTTTGCTTTATCAAATCAAACAAGTATCAGCCTTGACAGTATAGTAGTTCAAATGCAGCCTAACAGAAAGTGATTATCAGGTATGGGAAGAGACACTTATTTAAAAAATATGCTCTTTTTCAAATTTTAAGACCATTAAAAAAAAAAAAAAAAAAAAAAAAAGCTTTCTGCAAAAGCTTCAACTCAATCTTTCAACTTTATTTTTTTCTAGCTTTCTTCTCAGAAGTGACTACCATTTTATCACAAGTGTACATATTCTCTAAACTTGTAACATATTCTCTAAACTGTACCTCAGACAGAAAGTTGTATTCCTCAAAATTTAAACCTTGTGCAACTTCTCAAGCAATGGAGAACTGGGTTCATAGTAGGAAGTACAGACCAAGTGCACTGAGCGGTGCTACCAGATTTGCTTACAATAATTTTGGCAGAAGCTTTTGCTCAAGAGGGAAGAGTGACTTAGGTGTCTGTGTGACTTGACTGAGGCCATTGGTACATTAGTATGGAAATCTGTCCAGGATCTTGGAAGGAATCACACAGAACTGTTTGAAGTGACCCTCTCAAGTGGTTCACACTGGTCAAGTGGTTCACTGTCTGGCCTCACTGGGGCTGAGCATCACAGTACCACTGGAGGCACTACTCTGGACAGATTCCTGCTGCACACTGGTTTTTGAAAAGCTAGCAATAAATCAGAAACTATTGCGAAAGTGTATTGCATAATTAATTTGCAATTTATTTGCAGAATTTGTTGCGGAATGTGTTGCAGAAATCCAGCCTGTGAAGGCAATGTTAGGAAAAAGGTGCCTGGAAGAGGAAGCAGACTGGACATCCTGGACAGAGAAATGAGATCTACTGAAAAAATAACTGGGGGCTATGTGGGAAGAGAGCTCTTGAGCATATTTGGGAAGCAGCAGTGAAACAATCCTAAGACCACCAGGAAATCAAGAACAGGAAATAAATCAAGACACATGTCCTGATAGGAGAAGGTGGTTTTGAAAGCTTCTACCTAACCAATGATGAGAGATCAATTCCTCCCAAGCTTGACACTGAAAAGCTTGCAATTGTCACTGCTCTTTCATACTAGTGATCCACTTCCCTACTTTCATTTCCTTATCTTCCTTAGTGCTTAGTCACTCTATTTCATTACCTTAGATTTGTCAGATGCTCCTTTCTACAACAGATCTTTCCTAGTGTTATTGTGTGTGTGAATAAAACTATCTGATTAATGCATATTTAAACCAAAACAACCTAATTCTGACTGGTTTGCTTCAAAGTGTTGTCTCATTTTCCTTATCATTTTCATCTTCAGCGAAAAGTGGTTGGATGTTTTCAGCTCTAGAGGAAAGCAAGTCAGAGAAGGACTGTTGGAAAAGGAAGCACAGGCTCCACTGTAACAACACTTCTTCTGGCAGTGAGTCCAAAAGCTTTGAACTATTTTAAGAGTATTAACACTACAAAAGAGGGAAGCGTTAAGGAAGAATGTGATGCATCTTTTTTAGCCAACAGCAGAAATAGCTTCAGTGTTCACCCTGGCAAGATAAATGAACAACCAGGTTTTCTGAGACTAGCCAAGAGAACATTAAAATTCTTATATAGCTGAGAGAAAATATGACTACTTGGACATGTTCATTTTTACTGCAGATTACTCTACTCAGCCCTTCACTAGAAATGAGAATGAGGCACAGCTGCTGCTGATATCATAAAATGCAAGATCATGTCTGCACATATTGTATACATTTGTGAAAAAAAGAGTGAATATCATGAACATGCTACTTTTGCAGTATGTTCGTATAGACAGAAAACTTTAGGGGGAGAAGGGCAAAATACAGATTTATCAAACCACTACACCTATTCAGGGAACTGACTGGTGGATCCTAATGTGTCATACCCTACCTGAGATGGAATAACCAACACAGCATAGGAAATCTGGAGGTCCTGGTGGACTCTGTCACAGACAAGAGCAGGGCCACTCCATGGTGGTGGATAAACTGGGAATGGAAGCTGACCACAGACAAGCAGTGCCCTCACCAATCAGGGTGCAGTCCCACAGGACTGAGGCAGGGGTTGGTGACAGGTCTTCTTGAGAGTCCAAGACAGGTCCATGGTCCAGCCAGAAAGTGCAGGCAGGAACAGCAGAAGACAGAATCAGATACAAGATCCAGACAGGAGAAAGGACTGAAGTTGCATTACGTAGGTCCAGTAAGGCAAACTGATCAGCCAAGACACAGGAGGCAAGAATTGGCACACATGAACATCTAGTACTGACGTGATGAAGTCCTAAGTGAGGGTGTCAGAGCAATTAAGGTCCAGTCATGCACTGCATTTGACCCTGACAGACAGCAAGCTAAACATAAGTGACCAGGATGCCACAGTAGTGAGCAAGGCTACCTTTATAAAAATACACCTTTATAACATACAAGCTATTAAATATACCTTTATAACATACCTTTATAACAAGTAGATTGTTTTTAGAGGCATTAAGCCTTTGTTGAACACAGAACTCAGAAAAACCTTCTTTTCATACTCTTCAGGGTTGTTTTTTTTTGCCATAACCTCTTTGTTTACAAACTTCTAAGTCTTTAGCTCTTGTTCTGCTGTTCTTTAGAGCAAGATTTATTGTATTGCACTGTCTGCCCAATATATACACTTCAAGAAAGTCTGCTGCTATGAACTTCTCTACCTCTGTCTATTGGTTAAGTTTTCCTTGTACTCATCTCTACTTCCAGTGCAGTGCTGCTGATTTCCTCCCTTCTTCAACTGTGAAGTTGAATGTTACCCAGAAATACATGTAATATTTTAGCATGAATTACATTACCTCATAGGTGAACAACAAACTCACTTTTACATGGTTCTGTTGCTACTTCTAACCTTGTCAAGTAGTGAGCACTGCCCATGCCCCCTTCAGCACTGAAAGCTGCCATTTCTTGGGAGAAAACCACTTCTACTCTGAGTAGGAATGATGTATTTCTGTCATCCTATTTCATTGATCCTTTCTTCTGCCTTGGCTGTTACTTTGTATCACTGGCATGGAAACATTCCACATTTTTACTCCGTTTATTTGAACTGTCCGTAATCATGCAAGACTCTTACCAACCTGCTTAGTTAGCTCGTATTTTCCAAACTTTGCATAAGTTCAACTCCATCGATCAACTAATGTCTTCCCAAGGTTGGAAGGATGGGAACATGGCTGGAAACTCCTGACCATTGTTAGGAGCAGAGTGGTGTAGCAGGATGTGGGGATGCTGCTCAGTGATCAGCACTGCAAGGGAGCTCTGGAGGAGATCTAGCCTGGTCCTACACACTGAATACTCCCTGTTGGTTGCAAACCTTCAAATTTTGCTTCAGCCAAACGTATTAAAGTGCCAGGTTTGCTCCAGTGTACAAACTGAAGTGGAAACCATCAGATTCGTTTAAAAGGCAAATTCCTAACCCAAAACAAAGCACCAGTGAAGGCAGTAATTTGCTCCTACATGTGTAAAACATTTTCTCCACCATATTTTTCGGATGTCATGCTGTTTTGTAACTCACAGCCAGTAAGGTGAAGTAAGATCTAGATGGAAGGATGTGGGGAAAAAAAAAACAAAACAACACATTTCTGATCCGTTTTAGACCTTGGTTACTTTATTTTTTGGGTTTTTTCCTTCCATTTGGAACTGTTGCCAGCCTTGTTCAGTCTCCACCACTTTCTAAGTTATAATTTAAAAGCCTGTGCACCTCATCCTCTTAAAAATCTGCAAGCACGGCTAAAGACAAGGCCCGGCAGGTAGCGCCTGAGGTCGCATCGGAACGGAACCTAACGGGGCAGCCCCCACGCAGAGCTCACACTGCGGCCTCGCCCTGCCCTCTCTCAGCTCTCTGCTCCCGACCCAGCCCGGGAGGCCTCGCAGCCTTCGTCCGCCCACACTCGGCCGCCGGCAGATGCGGCGGCCTCGACCCGGCGCCGGGCCGGGCCCCGCCCCGGGGCTCCACAGGTTCCGCAGGTCCCGCCGCGTGGGCCGGGTCGAGCCGAGCCCGCCTCGAGGGGAGGGAAGAGGAGGGAGGTGCCTGTCGCGCAGGGGCGGGAGCTGCCTCCACCGCCCCTCTGGCTGGCGGCCGGAGCTCACGCTGCGGCGGCACCGCCGCTTCGCCTCCGCGCCGGGGCCGGGATTGGCTGCGCGGCCGCCTCGTCCCAGAATGCAGCGCATGGCGCGTCATTGAAGAGAGACCATGATGGCGGCGGCCGCGGCGGCGGGGGGGGCCCCCGAGGTGATCGCCCAGCTGGAGAACGCGGCCAAAGTGCTGATGGTGAGGCGGGCGGCGGCACGCGCCGCCGGAGCGGAGCTTCGCGCCGGAGACCCCCGCGCCGGACCCCCTCCTGCCCTCCCCCCCAAACCCCTACGGCTCCCGCCGCCCCGGAGCCTCCCGCGCCTCTCAGCCGCGGGGTTCGGCGCCTCCGTCACCCCTTCCCCGGTCCCCCGCTCTCCGTGCGGCCTCCCCTGCCCCCGGAGCTCCGCGGGCTGCCGCCTCCCCTGTGCCACCTCCTCCCTGTCACCCCGCAGCCGGGCTCGGCCCCCACCGCGCACGCCGCGCCGGTCCTCCATGTGCCTTCTGCTCCCCTCCGCCCCGGGCCAGCAGCCGGCACCCTGAGCTCCCCGCCCCGGCGGGGGGTCCCGTCCCGTCCCCGTCCCCCCCCACGCCCCTACCCCCGCACCGCCGTTGTCCGCTGAAGTTACCGGTGAGCGGCTCCGCTTCCCTGCGGCGGGGGCCGGGGCGCCGGGCTCTTCCCAAGGCAATAGCGGGGCAGTCGTGCCCTGTCCCCGGCCCAGCAGCGTAGAGTGGAGCCCGGCGGTGCCGCGAAGGGTGGGCTGGGTGCCTCTCGCTTCCAGAGTGTTCGTTCTGTGTGGGGCCGGGAGCGGGCAGGGGGTGGCGGTGCCGCTGCCGTGCGGCAAGGCTCGGAGGGGTGCTTCGCGCCCTCATCTCTTCATTGCCGCTTACCTGATGTGCTGCCTCTGAATGTGGTGTGTGTTACTGTCCGTGATAGCGTCCACGCAGCAAAGGTTAGAGCTGCGATGGAGCTAAATGGCTGCAGTGGCTGTGGGTGTTAAACCATCCAGGTCACTCATCCTAAAAGTTTTTTGTTCTGTTGAATGAAAATGGTGTTTTGGCCTCCCTTTGTTGGTAGGTCTTGCTTGCAGATCTAAAACTGGATAGCTTAAAGCCCTCCCCACAAATTTCCTCCTACCAAGATGTGTTTCCAACAGAAATAAAGTTTGTAAGTTATTGGTATTAAAAGCATTTCAGGAAATAGTGGGAAAGTTTTCCTGGTATCAATAATTGATCAGTAACCAGAGTCTTTATGGTTATGAGTATAATGTCTAGCCCAGGTGGCCCAGCTATAAGGTGACAGGCAATTACTTTTACTTGCAAGTGTCCTTATCAAAACATGTGTGTGAAATCAAAGTCTGAGAAACACTGACTGTTCACAAACAGGAAAGTAAAGGCAGATAGCTTAGCAACAAGCACTCATCTGTTTAGGGAAAAACTTCCTGAAGTATGCAAACAGTGTAGTGTTTCAAGCTTTGAGTTGCTTGTGATTTATGCATGCCTTTGCAGAACATCACTATGTAGATTATTGGACATTCTCATCTATGTGTATCTCAGTTTTAAAAATAATTCAGTTGCTGTAATTGCCAGAAATATTTGATTGCATAAGGAAAATATGTAATAAGTATTATTATGAGACCAAACGCGCGTGGAATCTTCCAAACAGTGAGGTATTTTTCAGTATCAACCTGATAGGATAGAGAGTGGTATGTCCCAAGTTTTGCATCTGTGCTACAAAACTTAATGTTACTTGTGTTGGCATTGTTTCCCTAGCCTGGCCCTGCTGCCATAGAGAGGGAAATGCAATTTGATGTGGAGTTTAAGTAAATAAAAATGTTAATACTGTGGAAAGATGGAAGCCTTTTATGGTATTGTTTGTGGTTCTGTTGAAGAAGAAGTGCTGAATTTGCTGGTAAAACTTAAGTCTCAGGCGTGTAAGCACATGATTGTTAGGATCCTTGCTGAATTTCTAGATTCCTCTCTCTCTCCAGCCTGTTACAGTATGAAAGCTGACTTGTTGCAGTCATTAGCTTCTTCTTGGTTTTTTTGGTTTTTTTTCCACAGCTGCACTAGGAAGTCTCATAGACAACACTGAACTGACAAGAATTAGTTAGATGCCTCTTCCCGAGGAAGTCACAGAAAACAGACACATGTACTAAAGCTATCCATGAGGCTAAGGGCCTGATATCAGGCTTTTAGGCTGGTTTGGCTATAGAAAAGCTGTGAGGACTGCATAGGATTATTGTTCTGTATTTCTTCTTCTCAAAAATCATCTGTCCTTCAGACTTAGGAAGGAGAGGAGGATGCAGCTCGCCTGGTGTGCCGCCTTACAAAGGTGGATGTGAGACCCCAGAGGCTGAAAGGGTTATGCCTACTCCTTTTCTGCTTTCTCGTGAGCAACTGTGGAAAACCAAGGGCTGAATCCTGTTTGAGGGCTGCACCTGGGCAGTGATGCTCTTACTTTAGCCAGAGGAGTACACTGTTTGGTAAAATCTGGTAAAACATCTGCTTGGGGATGAGAGCAAGAAGTAACTGTGGCAGCTGGGAGGTGTGAACTGCTCAAGCAAAGTGGTGGGCTCACTTAGGTTTTTCTATAAAAATCTGAGTACTTGGGGGAGGGTCGTGAGCATGGTGCTGGTAAGGGAGATGATGAGGGAGGCTTGGCATGCTGCAGAGGAGCCATACCTGAGGCATGAGCTGTGAATGCTCTGACAGGAGATGCACTGAGTTTTAACTGGGTGGGAAGTGGTAGAGGGATTCAGTGATGTTTTCTTGTGGCAGCTGAGACAGTAGCAACCCATGCAAAATTCAGTTGTCTAGGGAGGCATCAAAGGTGATGCCATTGTATCAGAGAATGGAGCAGGGAGCAGTGGTGGCTTTTGTGGTACTTGGCTTGATTTCAAACTGACATGGATGGACTGAAAGAATAATGAGCTAGAGGAATTTGACATGCTAGTGGAAAACACCTGAAAGTGTTTAAGTTGCCTTTAGAGTACGTACAGATTACTTACCATGAGAGCTATGAATTTTTGGTAACTGCATAGCTGTTTTTTGTTTGGTTGGTTGGTTGTTTTTTTAATTGCTCTGCATTAGTTGAATTTTCCTTTGGAAAATGACTTCTTATATATCTGATTCTTATATACCAGTTAAGAGACACATTAGTTCTGATCTCATAAACTGGTGTACTTTATGAACTTTGCAAACTATGATGTGCAGTGTATGAAAACTAGAAAGATTCAATCTGTGCTCTCACCAAGCTACTCTACTGGTATATAGAAATGTTTTTCCTTTGCTACCAATAAAACCTTTCAGCAGGGTCTAGGAAGCCCACATTTAAAAGGCTTTGTTTGGAAAATAATTGGAATTTGATAAAAGTTGAAGAGTTGTTATAAAAAATGAAGCTTGAGTTTTCATTAGATGGCAAATATGACTTTGAATGCTGGTTTTCTTTGGTGCATGTGAGAATATTTCCTATTTTTAAAAGTATGCACTTTTTGGGTACTTAATTCCTTTGAAACAAATCTAATAGATTTTACTTCAAGTTAAGTCCCCATAGTGCCTTGTAACTTAACATATAAAATGCCATATGGCATAGTCTGATATACACCTTTGAGCTGTGAGACTGGCTTGATGGAGACCATATACGAGCATCTGTATGAACCAAATGAATTTACTTCTCCTCCATTTCCAGCTGGCACGACATCCCCAAATCAAATGTATATGGTTCCTCTCTGTTATGTTCTGTTTATCTCAGGTGGTAATAAATACTGAATAAAATTAGTATCAGTTAAAGTACTGTTTTAATAACTGTCTTCATGGATGAGGGTTTTATTATTAAGGACAGAAATATAAATGTCATCCCATAGATGAGAGAAGAAATGAAGCAGAAATGCACGCATAACTGTTAAATTATTGCTGTGAGTTTATTAAAGCAGGTTGAAGGTTTTTAGCATGTGGTGTTCTGTGACATCTAAATCTAAATTCACAGGTTGTTCCTCCCAGCCATTTCCAAAAAGGGATGTTCTGTTCCTACCTGCACCTCCACTCTCTCCCTTGTGACTCTGTACTGGTCATATTAATACTGCTGAGATGACATAGGAATTAAAACAAGGGAATGGATTTCTGTCACGTTAGCAAGATGAATTGGCTATCTGTGCAGCCATTGACGTTGCAGAGCTAGCACAGCAGGACTGAAATTAGATTGCTGGACATGTGCAGGGCTGGTCTGCTCCTGTTAGCAGTGGTGAGCTGTCAGGTTTTCTCAAGTGTATCATATACCTGCACTGTACAATTTACTTGCTAACTCGGACTGTCTTGATGTTAGAAATGCCAGATTTTTTTCAGAGGTGCACAGTGAAAAGAGAAGAGATTACAAGTTTCAAAAAGGGAAATGGAGCTAGAAAGAATGCAGAAAAAAAATCACAGTAATATGGTTGGGGAGGGCAATGGAGCATGTTACCTGGAGAGGCTGTGAGATCTCCCATCTTTGGAGATGAAGGGCCTGAACAACCTCATGTAGCTTTGAAACAATTTCTCTTTGGGCAGGGGTTGAGTGAAGTGAGGTCCAGAGGTCCCTGCCATCCTAAGCTATTCTGTGCTAGGCAGTAGGGCTCTGGGTAGCTTAAACAGGTTCAAGAACATGTCCTGCAGTAGAATTGCCTTCTTTAAAGTTTGTAAATGTTCTTGTTTCACTGTTTTCTGTTTTGGGGGTGATGGGGGATTCATACATTACTGTCTTTGTGGGGTGCTGCTTAGTTTGTGGCTTATCCTGCCCTTCTGAGGGTGGTTTCAGGGTAAAGTTGGGTAGTCTGGCACTAGTCATACAAACTTCCCTTTAAGATGTTAAAATAAGCTTATAGAAAAATATCATAATGCAGCACATTAATATCCTTAAAATTCAAGAATAAGCTGTTTATATCATCTGCCCTGACAATATGTATGGCTGGCTTTTTTTATGACCTGTGTTTTTGAGTTCAGGACCATGACAATCCTCCTGCCATGAAGTTTGATTTCTCACTGTAGCCTGTCTTTACTGCAGGGCAGCTTTTCAGATTGCAAAGCATGACTCATAGTAAGGGTGAAAGGAAGAGATGGGTTATCTCTTTTTCCAAGAGGTTACCTTATGAAAGAAACCAGACAAATTAATCATTCCAGTGCTGAGAAGATTTGTGGAAGTCCTCCAAGTCATACTCCAGCAAAACAAGCTGGATGCGTGCTATGTTATGGTTTGGACCAGACATCTGCCCAGCTGAGTTCTGTTTCTGGTAATGACCTCTAGCTGCTGCTTTAGGGAAAGGGTCTGAAACATACGAATCATCCATCCTTTCCCTACTGTGCATGTTACCTCTTTGTCTGGAGCAGTATGAAGTTACTTGGAGTCCATCATGTTTATGTATAGTTTTTTTGTCCTTTTGCTTCAGAATTGGTATGGTTGGTACATTTTACAGGCACACAGTTCAGATTACAGCTTGGGAGATAAGTACATGCTGTGTGTGGCATGCTAATCAAATTTACTTGGGAGGTGAGGACAAATGTTCTTGGAACATATCAGAAGTTCACGGTACTATGGGTTAGGAGTTAAGAAGAGGAATCTCAGGATTGATACAGATTGTGGTATATTTGAAAAGCAGACATAACATCTGATGAAATTAAGATCTAGTGAAATGGGATTCTTTAAGTTTAGGGTGTATTTCCCCTGATAGTTTCACAGAGGGAGTATTCACCTTTGAATGAAGATGATGTTTCACACATCTTTGACATGTCACTTTGCATTAGCATATTTCTGCATTTTCTTCTGAGTTGTCAATGAAAATACTGTGTGTCTGCTCATAGATTTGTTCACTGGGAAGCTTCATTAGTCTGTAACTCCATCTGGATAATTCTTCATCAGGCACTACCTACTGCTGTCTTCCCTTTAACCTGCTTCCTAAGAGTCTTATCGTTGTTATGCTAATCTGTGCTCATTAGTTAATTAATAGCTTTTCATATGGAAGAGTGGAAGAAATCCTCTTGATTATTAAGTTGAGCTGATGCTGTCATAAGCAGCTAAGTAATATATCCCTTTTCATAAATTTCTGGTACTGTTTGGGTAATAAAAGGTCTGTATTAGGCATAGATATGATCTCCACTTCTGTATCCGGGCTTGATGTAGGGATGGAATTCTGGGTTTTGACAATCATGTAATCTTCTGTTTTACCAGGGGAAAATGTATTCCTGGTATTTCCTTTCTGGCTTTCCAGCTTTCCTAAGCTTCCCCGTAACAAAAGAAAGCGGAACTGATGTCTGTGTTGGGGCACAGACCTGGTAAAGGGAATGTGGTAACATTTGGAGCCATTTCAGTGCATAGTGTTGTTTATAAGTCGTGTAAAACTGTGCATATACTGGGACATGGGGCATGGAAGCCAGGCTGTGAGATCTGAGCTGTAGGAGGCATTGATTCAGGTCTTCAATTCATTTTCATCCCTGTAAAGTCTAAGACATCCTGTTGAATAGAGTAGCTGTTCAAATAGAGAGTTCAAGAAATGGGGGAAGATATAATGTCAGGAAGATATATTTTAAATAGTTCCTATTCTTTCCCTTTCTTACTCCCCAAAATGGAAAACCACAAACTTTGCCACTACAGAGACTTATCTGATGAGTGTCAGCTGTACAATGCTGCCTTTGGCTTTATTGAAGTGTAAGAGTGGGAGGACACCCCCGAGTGCCTGCATGGTGAACTGGATTGGCAAGTGGATGCAAGAGGAAAAGTTCATTAAATTCTGGTAATTCTAACTATGATGCATTATGGACAATTTTTCTATCTCAACTGAGATGAAAAAGCTTGCCTATGCTCCTAAAAAAATTTTGGTCAAATTATGCTGTTTAACCACTTGGGAACTAGCAGGTACAATTTTCTTCAGATCAAGACTGATTTTTTTGTTTGTTTGTTTTAAACAGAAATACAGTTAGTAGGAGAAGCATAGGAGCAACAGAATGAAGTTTTATTGCTTTTGTTATTCTAGAAGTTGTTTAGTGGAGCCCAGCAAATTTAAATTTTAGAGAATGGAAGTAAATATGAAGAAAGGCTAAGGATGTATCATGATTGTGCTGAACTGATTTTCAGTATTTGTCCTTATGCAGTCCAGCTATGTTACGTGCAGCCTAGCAGAATGGGAGATGTACAACCGTAGTAGTGTTGAAAAAAAGCCTCGTGCCAGGATCTCTTACGTTTTTTGTGCTTATTAGTTTGTCTCTCTAAAATGAATAAAGTGCAGAAAGGTGTTTTGCCATGTGTGGTCTTGGCATCACATGGACCTTTCAGTCAGGTCTTCATTCACCTTGCCATGACTGTACCCTGGCACTGTTGGTGCTGTTGGACCCTGTGGGCCTGATGTGGGTATCACCATACAGCTCAGTGTTTTATGATACATCCCCCATCTTAAAGCTATGTTTTACATGATTGTCACTCGTAGATTTTAGGAGGACTTCTCCACAGCATCTGTATGTATATATGTATTAACTGGAGAGCCCCAAATGGGAGACTGGATCAGTGTCTCTGTTGCAACAGAACTGCAGCCCTCAGGTGGGAAAAATGTGTTCCTCCTTGTAGCTACAGATGCTGGTTTGGTATTGGGTGCCTTGAAGTTGAGTTTGTGTGGTTTTAAAGCAGTGACTGGAATGCATTGCTTTAAAACTTCTGTGGTCTCATGTGCAGAGTTTTGGGTGTTTCATGCACTCACCAGTTTGGGGGATTGTTGTGGGTTTTTTTGTGTGTGTTACTAAGGTCTTAACAACTCACATTTAGCTTTACTATCTCTTCAGTCTCTGACTTCTATACGTTTTGCTAATTTATGTTGGTGCTATTTGACTTTTCTTTTGACCATGCTTTTTTGATAGATTCCCAGATGGCTGAAGTCCTGCATCTTTACTAAGAAAATGTGCAAATAGGTTTATCAAACACCTACACTCTTCTCTGGTGTAGAAATCGTGAAAAACGTTTTCTTCATCTTCCAACAACAACAACAGAAGCACAACGTGGAAGGCTTAGCTGCAAAGCATTTTGTGAGGTGGTGTTAAGTAGGATTAAGAACAGATGCTGGGTGGCTTCAAGATGGTGATCTATTCAGTGAGGAATATATAAATATTAAATTCTAATATTGAAAGAAATGGCAATGTTATTTCTGAAGCTAATCTGTTCATGTTACAATAACATTCCCTCTAACAGTGCTAAAAATATAATATATAATTATGACCACATCACTTTTCACTAAGTGTGTGGAACTCTGTGACTACTCAGAGCTTGAGTTTTAGCTATGTAGGTCCTTAAGAGTGAACTTGGGCCCTTAATTTTAAGGGAGTCTTAAAAAATACTAAATCTAAACAAAACCCCAAAATATGTGTATATGGAATGAAAAAGAATTATTTTCATTAAAAATGCTTTTTGGAAGATGATCTCTCAAAATAGGTGTATTTCTGCTTCTTTGTGTACTGGAGGATGAATACAGAGATGTAACTTCAGTAATGTGGTTCCGGCTGTATCTGCAAAAATGGAACAGACTCGTGAAGGAAAGTAAAAATGAGTGACATCCTACCTTGTCAAGTATGTACAATTCTATTCTTGCCGTTTCCCAGCAATAGACAAAATGTTAACAAAAGGAGCTTTTTCTGTGTGTTTAATGAATGTCCAGCGTTTTCTCTGGTTTTGAGTGAAAGAAGTTACTCACTCTTCAAAATTATTTTTAGTTTTGCAATTCCTCTTTGTATTCTTATCCTGCAGGTTGTCTTAGGTGATGAGCTTCCTCCTCTGGCCTCTATTCTGTTGCTCGTTTTTTGTTAAATCTTGATTTCATGTTTCCTGTAGTTACATTTCTGTTTTCAGACATGATTGGGTATTGCATTTCATGTGTATTTTACTTATATCTGTCTGTAAGTTACCATTACTATCTTAACAGCTAAAAGTCTTTAACAAAGGTAGGTGTTTTAGGCTGTGCCATTTTTAAAGTACTCAAAGCCAAGGGAGTTTTCCATGTCACATTTAGGTGAACTTAGAAAACTTTAAAAAATCCTTAGCTTGCTTTTAATTAACTCTTTCCAAATAATTATTCTGGGACAAGATGGTTTTGAAATTTCCGCAAGATTGATGGAGGAGGAAGTGCTAATAGCTGAATTTTAGCAGGGAATCTGGCTGCCCTATGTGCCTGCCTTTCTTCATTAGTTTGGTAAAAGGAAGCAATTTTGTGATAAGAGATGAAGCCTAAAACTCTGAGACTAAAATGCATCATCTCAGTTAAAATCTTCACAGTGATGACTTTCAAATTCTTTGTTGGGGTGTGTGTGGGGCATATGGTGGATTAGCTGTGTGGTGTCCTGTTGCTCTTGGGATGTCCTGCTCCATCTACCTATGTTACTGTAGAAGGCTACTTGTTAGTAAAAAACAATGCACTCCCTGCAACAATGCCATAGCTGTTGTTTCAGCAAGTTTAATTTGAATTTAGACAATAGGACAAAATAGATACTACAAGATATTTCTTCACGTAGGGCTAATGTTAAAGTTGCTCTTGCAGAAAGGAGAGAAGTTGCTGACAATATTTGATATACAGTGAACCTGATAAATGGGTTATGTATCACCTACATCTGCACTTGTGAGCTTTGGAAAATGAGTATGGGTATTACTGGTAGTATTATGATCTCCTGTTTAGTAGAAGAGGGATCACAGTGGCCCTTCTTGACTTAAACTTTGTCTTGAAATGTACTGTCACAGTCCTGTTTTTTTTTTTTTTTACTTGTCTGTTTGTTTAAAGCTGTGCCTGTTCTGTCTCATAGATACAGAAATGGACAATATCAAGATGAGCTTCTCGAATCTTGTGGTTGAATTGTAGCTGTGATTTCAGGGGCTATGGATCCTCTCTCTTGCAGCAGATCCAAGACCTGTCGTGTTGGTAGCCCACCCTGCAGTGGGGGCTTTGGTGGGTGCTAATCACAGAATCATAGAATGGTTTGGGTTGGAAGGGACCTGAAAGATTATCTAGTTCCAACCTCACTGCCATGGGCAGGGACACCTCCCACTAGATCAAGTTACTCAAAGCCCCATCCAGCCTGGCCTTGAACACTTCCAGGGATGAGGCATCCACAGCTTTTCTGGGTAGCCTGTGCCAGTGTCTCACCACCCTTACAGTAAGCAATTTCTTCCTAATATCTAATCTAAATCTACACTCCAGCTGAGATGCTGAGACTCCCCTTGTTCCCATCCTCCAGGATAAAAGACACAGAGTCTGAACTTAGGACTTAGCTTCCATGCCTGCTTGCAAGTAAGAGAGAAGCACTTGTAGGAGCCCAGGGAAAAGTTTAGTTGATTGCCATCAGTGCTTCATCTTGCTGCAGGATGAGGAGGCCAGGTTCACTCCAGCTCCAGGAGAATGGTCAGAAGAAGGAAGCAGGAGAGCAGGACTAGAGACTAGTGCAAGTGCAGTTGTAGTAAGGGCACTTTTGTGACTTTTTGTATCCTTCATGAATGTATGTTTTTAGGATCCCTGTGCTACTACAGTAGTGATGTTTCATTCCTGCTGAAGTCCAAAGCAAGGTAATTTTACTTGTTAAGTTTAAAGGGTTTAAAAATCTACTAATTGAGGAGGTTTTTCATAACTATTCTTTAAACAGAGCTCCGCCTTTGAAATGTTAGAAAAATGAATGTGGAGATTAGGAAATAATGTTTTATGTGAGGGTCTGAACTGTAGCCTTGTGTCAGCATTGATCCTCTGGCTGTTCACAGCCAGACTGCCCTAAGCTAAATATCTGTAATAGGACATTCCTCAGATTTCTGTTGTCAGTGTACTTAAACCGTTGTGCCAACTGCAGTTACGGAAGAAACAGTAACAAATAGGCATAAAGCAGGCAATAAATTTTCTAGAGTTTTGTCTTCACTATTGTGTTACACAGTATCCTGATTTTCATTGCCTAAGCTTATAGAAGTGAAATATAATTGAAGTTTACACTGAATTTTCTTGAAATCAATTTGAAACAGTCTCCTGACCCAGAGATTATAAAGCATTGAGATATAAAAAGAAAACAAGATCTTGATCACAGTGTATGCATGGTCTGTGAAAGTCATGTGTGCTGCTATTGTGTTTACTTTATATGTAGCTGTGTTAATTTGGGCTAGCCCTGAGAAGTTTAAAGTTATAACTCTTCAGATATACAGAATTTCTTGTGCAGAATCAGTCATGTTTCAGAATTCTGTTGGAGCAATCATCCATGGGGTGGATGGAGTCTGGGCCTGATCCACGTTCACAAAGTGCTTCCAGAAGTTTGGCATGATAAAAAGTGCTGTTTGGATGAATTTGTGGATTTTCTTGCTGAGCAACGTGCACAGTGGTCAGAAAAGAGAGTCTAAATGCATTCTATGAGGAGACTGCCAGTAGTCAGAGGTGACAGTAGATGAGCAGCTCACATGGATACACAGGGGCTACCGACACGTTTGTCGGTGTCTACCCCAGCTACCTGAGGGCTCTGCCTTCATCATCCTTGATTCTTTCCTTTTCCTTTTGCTCCTCTATGGTCCTGCTTCCTTGATTCCACTCCACCTTCCCTCCCTTTTGCCTTTAAAGTCCTACTCACCCTTATTCAAGCTGCAGTTCTTGGGTTCCTGCTTTGATACTGAGAAGCAGACACAAAGAGGGAAGCAGCATCCTCCTGTGGTGAGGGCAGATTCTCTGCTGACTGGCTACCACAAATTGTGTATCTGAAGTTTACTGTGCATGTAAAAATGAATGGTAATTTCATGGAGAACCTCTAATAGTCTGTATTTGAGGGTCAAATTGTTCAGGAAGTAAAATCTCACTAGTTTTTGTAGCTTATCTTGGAGAGGAAGTTTTATCTTAAAACACAGTTTGATATTGATGGTAATGATTTACTTGTCTTTCTAGTCAATGAATATGTAGGTATAATGTCTTAAATGAGAATTTCAAAACTGAGAATAGCCTTCCCACAAGCCACAATTTATCTCCTGTTTTATTTGCAGAAGACTTAATAAAATACGTCAGCTCCAAAACACAAAGCAAAATCTGATGTGAAGAAAAATTCTTTTTTTCCCTGTTAAGTCTGCATGAAAGCAAGACATGAGTGAGCAGATGTGTAGGTGGTAATTCCTCCAGTAGTCATACATTTATTCCAAATATATACTGAAAAATATTGGGTACTCTGAGGTCTAAATAATTCAAATCACAGTTACTTTGGGGAATTTTTTTTTTCTTAAATCAGAATTTTTGTTCAGAAAATCTTAAATCTCTACCATGTCGTCTCTCTTGCAGGTGTGGTTGGAAGCTATCTGTTTTCTTTCTTAAAAAATGATCTTGAGCTTTTAAACTGAAGATGAGGTCCTGCAGTAATTTAAATGATTATTCCAAAAAGCGGGTGCAAAAGACCAGAATTGAAGTTGTTTATTGTATTGGCTTGGTTTCCTGTAATAACAACTTAGTTTCTACTCAAGGCTCTGGTAGTCATGGAACAACAGGTCCTGACTTGCACAGCAAAAGCTGCTGTTGATACCAGTTGTCTAAATGTCCTTCTGGCCTGGTGCCCGAGGCAGGAACCTCTGATCCACTGTGAAGCTGTTCCTCTACAGCATATTTAGGAATGCTGTAGAGCTGAGCATCCTCATGTAGCCTCAAGTATTGGCTGGTGACATCTGCTTCATGAGTGGCTCAGGCATCCCTGTGTTGTTAGGTATCAGCAACTTCTAGACACGTAGGGTGAATAGCTGAGAAAACAAGTGTCCTAATATCCATCTCTTTCTTAGCTATTTTAATAAGACAAGTGACAGTTATTGAATGTGCCATGATATACTGTAGGAAAAAGCTCATTTAAAACTCTTGAAAAGTGCTACTGGTAAAAGAGATGAAAACTGGTTATGGCTTGACACTACACAAGTCAGGGTAATGCAGTCTTGGGGCATGTTGCTTGTCATAATTTTGGTAGAGTTAAACTTGGAATCTCCTTATTCTGAGAATCTGATTCTTTTCTAAAACTCACCTATCTAGCAACACTGTGCTGGGGAGTATTTTTCTTAAGGTGTTTTGTTATTTATGATAAAGAAATCTGGTTTTTGGGGATTTTGAGTGTCTTTGTAGAAGAGCACAATAAGTTAACATTTCATGACTTTAGTATTAGCTATGTTGCACCCCTAATGATTGATGTATGGTCAGAGTAATAAATTCAGGTGTTTAAATGCAGTATTTAAAATTAAATGCACTAGTTAAAAACATTGCTTGCTCTTGTGTAAAATTATGGTGGGTTTTTTCCTTTTTTTTTCCTCTTTCACCTTCTTTTTGCCCATACTCCTCAGTTCCATTATCACTGTCACATGGTGTTCCCCTGCACATGCTTTTCAGTTTCACTTGATCTTTCTCCTTTGCATATGCCTCACTGTTACTTGGTGCTGGGATGTACTGGTGTGTCATCTGGCCTTCCATAACTCCTCACTCCTCTGATGGTGACTGTCAGCAGGGTCCAGTCCCAGCACCAAGTGGTGCCATTGCTGTCTGTGGTGGCTTTTGCTTATCCTTGTGTATTGATATTCAGTTCCCTACCCTTCTCTCTTAGGCTTCCAGGCTGCCTAGACACCATTCTGAAGAACAGCTAATGTGTTTGTTTTTTCCTATGCCCCTAATGGCCCAGGGCTCAGAGGTTGGAAACAGTTTTGTTTTACCTCTTGACTGCAGGGAAGGCAAGATTCCCCTGCTTATTTGGGGAAGCTCAATTTGGGAACTTTGTGGGGAATTTTATGAAGTCACACTTCAGTAGAAGTCTCAGATTTTTATTTCTACCCTTGTCAAGTTTGTAATGTGCTTTACTTGGAGACATAAACATTGCCTTTGGCAAGAAAGTTCCTTCTTGGCTTTGGTTATCGCAGGTACAAGCAATTAGATATTTTTTCTTTTTTCCAGCCCATGAAAATTCTCTTAGCTAGGCATGTTATCTTTTCCATAATCCTACGAGTGTTTAGGCTGTATTGTTTGTAGGGGACCTTTTTTGTAGGTGAGGATACTGTGGGTGTCAGCTTAAAACATGCTGGTGCACTCTCTGTGTTCTCCTTAAGCTCCAAGTCTGGAGGAGTGGGTGACTGTTCTTTGTGACATGTTATTTGCAGATTGCCCCAGTGCAATTGTGCACTGGATGATGGTGAATTTGGCTGATTTAGAGCTGTCTTACTATAGCAAAAGACTGAAAAAACAGAAATTGTCTCTGGCAAACTTTTCTGTCTGCAAGGAATGAATGCTGTTCATCCCATCCTTACTTATGTTTACACAAAATCATGGGCAGGACTTTTCTTAGCAAAAGTATGATGCAGAGATAACAGTGCAAACAACTTGCAGCCCTTTTACTACCTTTTTCGTATCTCTATTACTTCATTGCTTGACAGCCTCCATAATGACATGTTCTGGTTCTATCTGTTTTTTTAAAGGCATGTTACTGAGGTAAGAAATGCTTGTACTAAGCATGTGATTTTGAATGCATACATGTAGCTTGAGATTCTCTATCTGCATCTAACTACTACTTCTATTTAAAAAAAAAAAACAAACCCAGGCCCCTTATTTTTACACCTTAGTTTTTCATGTGTACCTTTACAAGATCTTCTGAGTCATGTGTGTATTTTCCAAAAGACAGCTGGTCTAACCCTTTCTCATATCTATTTCTGTTCCAAGTGTCATTCTGAATTAATATTTTTAATTATTTTTAGTATCTGCTTGTGTTAATCAGTTTCTGCCTGGGTTACATACCAAATTATCAGCCTTTTTAATTGTTTCCAGTTGTGCTGCACTTTATCTTATAGTATCAGTGAATACTATGTTATAATTGAAACTGATGGTTTGCCATCAAGGGAGGAGCAGAAAAAAATGGGGTCAGAGCTAGAAACGAGAAATCTGTGCTAAATAAGGAAGAAACAAAGATGGCTTATCTTGAAGAGGAAAAAAGTAAGGGGCAATACATAAACTAATGGAGTGAAACGGTGCTGCTGTATCAGGTGCTCTTCTTTGTCTTCCCATAGTAAAAAAGGATGGGTGAAGGCAGTAAGAATGGGAAAGCTGGTTCAAACCTAGCAGTACTCTCCTGGCTGTCAGGAGTCTCCTGCTGTTTGGAGAGTTTAATAATACTCATTCTGACAAGACCAAGTGCCAGATCCTTGGTTGCACAGGACAGTTGTACAGTCTGGTGGCAATAGTCCCAAGCCACTCTTCCCGCCAAGGCTTGGGGAAGAGTGTCTGGAAAGCATCCTGCTGGAGAAAGATCTGGGGGTACTGGGAGACAGCTGGATGAACATGAGCCAGCAGTGTGCCTGGGTGGCTGAGCAGGCTGATGGCATCCTGACCTGTATCAAAACCAGTGTGTCCACCAGGACCAGGGAGGTGATCATACCCCTGTACTTGGCCCTGGTAAGGCCACAGCCTGAGTATTGTGTTCTGGGTGCCACAGTAAAAGAAAAATATTGAGGTTCTGGAATGTGTCCAGAGAAGAGCTGTGAGGCTGGTGAGGGGTTTGGAGGGCATGTACAGGAGTGACTGGGGGAACTGGGGTTATGTAGTGTGAAGAATAGAAGGCTCAGGGAGATCTTATTGTTCTCTACAGCTACCTGAAGGGAGGTTGTACAGAGGCTGCTGTTGGTCTCTTCTCCCAAGTAACTAGCGATAGGATGAGATGAAATGGGTTCTAGTTGTGCCAGGGGAGGTTTAGGTTATATACTATGAAAAATTTCTTTACTGAGAGAGTGGTGAGGCTTTGGGATGGGCTGCCCAGGGAGGTGGTGGAGCCTTCATCCAGGGGGGTATTCAAAAACCATTTAGATATGGCACTCCAGGATATGGTTTAGTGATTGTGGTAGTTGGATTATGGTTGGACTCAATGATCTTGGAGGTCTTTTCCAACCTTAATGATTCTATGATTCTATATTTTGTTGCATTTGTGACTTTTAAGATCAGTGGATTACTTTTACTAAGACTGCCAGAGATGGACAGTTGTTATGGAAGATGTTGGGCCACCCCCTAATTTGTTAGGAGGGAGAGGGGTGCTGGAGCTTCATCTGCGATACTGTTTCTTGTATCATCCTTGTAGTGGTAAGAAAGGGGGAGAGTAGGATTTAGAAGAAAACTTTATTTTTGATGGAAAACTGAATCCTGTTTTGTTTCTCTTGGGTTACACAGTGGGAAGAAAAAGTAATTGCATGGAAGTTTTATTTAGAATTTTGTAAAGTATCTGGTCTAAAAGTAAAATAAGGCTAAACCTGGTTTATTTCTACACAACAGTTCTGTCTTTCCAAAATAATTGCTTGTTGCTGTAACACCCTTGTAAGCTGGGATAGGTTATCTGCAGAGAGCAGTCTGGTTTTACTGGGTTGTTTAATGTACAGAAACTGAAAAAGCAAATGCAGAGTGATATGTGAGCCTGTGAAAAGAAACTACTTATCTGATCAAGGATATAAAAGCCTGATCTGCCTCTCTTCCTACCCAATATTGAAGATCACTTCCCAACTTCTGGAAAGCTTGCCTGTATCTGATATGCAGACTGAGGGCCTTGCTCTTGACAGAGTTAATCTTTGTGTACAGAAGGAGGTGTAGTGATTCCCAGTGCATTCAGTCGTTGTAAAGAAAGTGGGAGCATGCTTACTCTGCACCAGAAAAATGTGTTTGTACCTATAATTTGATGTGTTCTACTTTTGACTTCTGTTGAATTTTGACACTATTTTATCCTGATGTTTAGGTTTTTTGCTCTTACCAGAAATATTTTTTTCCACTCTCATTTACTGTTGATGGCTTGAGGAGAATCATCACATCTGTTTGGCTTTAAGAAGAGTGAGGATTGAAGCAGAGGTTGGATTTTCCATGCATTTTCCATGAGCAGAAAAAACACAGTGAAGGTTTTTCACAACCACATGGAGAGAAAGCATGTGATTTCTGTAAACATGCAAGATTGAAATATCTAACAAAAGCTCATTTGCTTTGTTGCAATTTTGTCATCAAATACCTTTCCACACTAGTGATAGCAGGACATAATGAAGTAGAAAAAATTGGGAATTTTTTTGCTTTTTGTTTTTTTGTTTCTTTGTTTTTAACTGGTTAACAAAAAGGGGAAGGCATGATATTACTTTCTTACTAGTTGTCCAGACTTTCAGGTAAGTTTAGTGGTCCTGAAAATATTAGTGCTAGCCTGCCTGTGTTTCTAGTCTTTTTTCAGTGTCTTTTCCTTGTATGAATATTCATTATTTGAGTTGGTAGTCCTGCTGGATCTTAACATTAGACACTGCTGTTGCTCCCTCTGTTCTGTATCCACACATCCTTGGTAGCTGAAACGGTGTAACCTTATTTAAAATGCTGTGTTTTATAGGAACTCTGTTCTTATTATCTTGCTATATTAAAACCACAAAGATGGTCCTTGTCCTGGAGAAGTCTTTGCAGGAAGCTCATAGGACAGAAGAGAGAAGATGGGTGTTCATGGTAACATCAGACAGTACAGAAAGGAAAGAGAATAGCTGGCAACAGTTTTAACATGCCAAAAGAGCAATACCACACTGATTTTTAAGTCCCTGTAAGCTGGATGGCAGAGAAGTGTATGAAGGAGACAGTTAGAAAACAGTGAATATGTAGGTATTTTGGGGGGGGTTTCCAAGCATAATGGGTACTTGGAGTTCATTTCATTTCTAACCCTGTTTTGCCCAGGGTTTATTGGGCAACAGCTTCCAGGGCTCTCAGGCTCACGTAAGCCAATGTTCTTGTAATATGGCTTTTGAAATGTGTACACATAGTATGTATATCGCGGGCTTTCTTTCAAAGCATTAAATTAGCTGCGTTTTGATTTCAGTGAACAGGAAAC
This sequence comes from Heliangelus exortis, assembly GCF_036169615.1. Classification (NCBI taxonomy): domain Eukaryota; kingdom Metazoa; phylum Chordata; class Aves; order Apodiformes; family Trochilidae; genus Heliangelus; species Heliangelus exortis. Next base: position 17,799,354 of record NC_092422.1, on the reverse strand, counting down.
TACTGGGCTTTGAGCTCCCTCTGGTGGCTGTGTAGTACAGGTTAAAGCTTACATGTTACACTCTTCTGGACGGTTGAGCCTGATTGCAGAGTGTAGTATTAAGTTATTGTGATTCTAAAAACTTGTACAAAAATATGATGTGCCAAATGCCTTTTTAACGTGTCAAAGGTCTTCTATCACACTTCAGAGAAACAGAGGAGTTAAAATAAGGTAAAATTCTACCTGGGGAAATCATTCCAATGGCTGATTGTTGTTGTGAAAATTTTTCCCCTTGTGTCTAACTGGAAACTCCCCAAGAGTAACTTGTACCTGTCACCCTTTCTTCTTTTTGTTGTGAGAGTAAGAAATTGGCTGTGTAAAGAGGGCTCACAGGTGTTTATGAGAACCCACTTCATCTGATGATCAGCATCCTCTGCTGCATTTAGTCACCTTGTTGAGGAAATTATTAAAGCAGCTTTAATCTGTGGTGTTATTAGCTTATATTTGAATTTCCTATTGCCTGTGATTTGGCAAGGATGAATGAAGTCAGATTTGATATATTTTATTTACTGGAATATATTTTTCTTATGTTAAATATGCTGATATTTATGCTAAGATCTTCATGCTTTTATTCCCAAAGCAGCAGGTATAAAACTAAACCAAAAAGTATGTGGCACATGCATTCTCCTTGGGTTGCCAGGGACAGGACTCAGACTTGAAGTTTGAAAGTTCAGCTGAAGTTCAGTAACTATTCTGTCACCTTACCCTGTCTCTGTAGTTTGTATGCAATTTTTCTGTGACTGCACATTCATTTTTCAGCTCTTCAGCTTACGCTTCAGCTTATGTATCAGTCCCCTGTATGAGTGTGTTGTGCCATGTGCTTGTTTAGATAAATTCCAAATAGCAGAAATTACTGACAAAAGCAGAGGGCCTGTGAGCAGCTGATGTTTTCTGCAGGGCTGTTCTTACCCTGTGGGGCAGGGGGGAGGATCTCAGTGTTGCTCAGAGATATGAGGCTGCAATGATGGGAGCAGATAGCTCTCATCTCTGCTCTGTAGCCAGTATCCCAGCTTGCAAAGGTCCAGGTTACTGCATAGTTTCATGCTTTACCTACATGATAGAAGCCACTGTGAAGCTGTTTTTCAGCAGTGGTGGAGCAGCAGGTGCTACCTGAGCAGTTAGGGTGCCCATGGTGTAGGGGGATGGGTTTATAAGGGCAGAGGTGCAGGCAGCAGGGGAATGGCTTTAGCCATCCCCAAACAAGCTGATCCCTCCCAAATTCAAGCCCACGGTCAATTCTTTAAGAAGTCAATTTTAACATGAAACACTAGAGGGTAGTGTCTTACTGACAATAATTTAGAATGTATCCGTAACTTTTTTTTTCTTTTTTCCTTTATGCCTTGAATTTATTACACAATTTAGTCTTTTGAAACAGATTTAGAACTAAAGAAAAGTTAGGGCTTTGTTCCTGTGATAGTGAGTATTCTTAGCAGTGTTTAGTGGTGTACATTGATATTTTTGATTTGAGTAGAAAAAAGGTTAGGTTGAATTTAGATCTGACTTCTGTCTTTCTTCAGAAGTGTCATTAGGAGCACAGTACTTAGAATTATTCACTCTCTGCTTGGTGTCTCTCACTTACATGCACATGATATAAATTACACAGTGGAATGTGAGAGGAGGCAGTGACTGAGAAAAGACAAGCAGTTTTACATAGAGATTCTTGGTTTTGATGGTTAACAGGGCAAGTATGTGCAAATTCACGACAGTGCTCATGTATCTTTACAACCAAGATCAGTTTTTAATACTTTGATATTTTTTTTCTTTCAGGCACCACCTTCCATGGTCAATAATGAACAACGCCAACATGCTGAGCACATATTCTTATCATTTAGAAAATCAAAATCCCCATTTGCTGTTTGCAAACACATTTTGGGTAAGTAGTAAAGGAGGTTAAGCACTTACCTGGTTTTATACCTGGAACTGTGGCATTCATCTGCAGCTGAGAATATGAACATCAGTTCTGATTTTGATGAGAGTGAAGCCTGTTGCTGCCCTTTGGTTTTGGTTTTGGCAATTTTAAAGCTGCAGGCTGAAACTTCATGTAACCAAGTTCCTAGGCTAATTTAGTGGATTGAATTTTCCCCAGCTACATGATTACTGGAATACTGTCTAATCTGTGGAGCTTTTTGGACTGCCTGTAGTGTGCTGGCTTGGTGCTTCCTATTAAATCAGTCAGCATTACAATTTTATTTGGCTTTGCCAGGTTTTGAACTGATGCTGAACTTTTCCATGGTGAGAGTTTTTTAGGTCGAACATCATAGTTGCTGGTAACAGCTCAACTGCTACATTAGAAAAAAAAGTTTCTGTCCCCCTGGTAGAAGGAATAGAGTATTCATTCAAAGTTGTCTGAGATGATACCTTCAAAGGTAGGAAAGGGTTGGTAGGTATTACCTTTTATCAGAAATTTATTGGGGTTTAATGGAAATCACGTAAATGTGGTTGTCTTAAAAGTCCTTCAGAACAAATCTGTTTTTATAGGTACTATAAAGATTTATTAGTTTGGCAGCTAAACAATCTGAAAATCTTATGTAAAATTCCTGCTCTGCACTGCTCTACTGACCAGATGGGAGTGTTGGAGGCAGGTGAGGGAAAAGTTTCATTGAAAGCTGTCTCCTGAAACCTGCTGAAGGTAACCTGGAAATTTGTGGGGAAAAAATGTATGAGAAAACCCAAAAAGCAACTTTTCTTTCAAAGAATTTGCTAGAATGACCAGAAATATTGGATTATTTTCATACTTCATTAATTCCACAGTATTTTAAAAAGTTATTTCTATATTTACTGAATTAGATAAGTACAGTTTGTGAATATTGTGCTTTCAGTATTGTAGACCTACTACTGTTTTGTTAACTTGCACTGTGATATATATAGCAGGGCATGGTTCCTTTCCTACACCTGCTCCCCAACCAAAATTTTTTCTAAAAATCAGTTACTTCTGGGTTTAGTATATTATAGTAGTACTTCATCTCATCCTGAGACAGTAACTGTACTTCTTGCATTATAGGTCAACAAAATTGATGCTTCGTATTTTCACATTGATTTTTTTGAGTATTTTAATTGACCAGAGAACATATTTATTAACCTTTTCTTCCGGAACATTTTGATTTCTCCTAAGTGATGTCACTGTTTAGAAGTAAATAATGGAAATTTATGGAATAAATACCTAGCAGTACTGTCTGTGCATCACTTCATCTTGTTCTAAAATAATGAGAGTACAAATTAGCATTAGTAATTTACTATCATTGCAGATATTTTTCTTGTCTTATTTTTTTGCTTCTGAAATGTGGCTGGTTGGGAGAAATGTGATCCTGGTTTTAACACCTTTTGGGATTCTGAAAATCCTTAGTCTGCTCCTGTGGTATTGCCACTGAGAAACCAGCATGTTTACACATGTGGCACAGTGGCTTCTCCAACAGACAGTGGAGATGCTGAGAACTGGAACTGAGAGACTTTTCCCAAAACTGTGCTTGTTAAGTAAGTGTTTGTACAGTCTGGACAGAAAGAACAGCTGGTTAGCATCTGGGAGGTAGGAAGGCAGAGGTAGGGATTATGAAATCAGGAACTAGGGAGAGAAAGAATCTGTTCATAATAAAGAGTAGAAATGTACCAAAGGGCTATGTGCAGGTAAAGATGGGCAGGAGCCAGAGGATCAGAGTAGATGGGTTTAAAAGGATACAGTAATGGTCAAGACAGGAGTTGGAATGAAGAGGGATGGGAAGTGTACAAGCTATAGAGAGAGATCATGGGCAGAAGAAAAAGGGAACAGCCATTACCATGCAATTTCTTCAGAAACCTGGAGTTGAACCCAGGAAGCATGAGGGTCTCTCTTCCTCTGCTGTAAACTTATAGCTCTCAAATGTACTAGGAAAACTTGTCCTGTCTTTAGTAACTTTATGTAGAGGATAATGGTGCTCTGGATAGAGCTTACACTGTGTGCTTGGACATCTGTGCTGTTAATGGTTGCAGTTTTTCATCTGTGGTATTTGAAGCAAAGAAGAAATTCCATCCTTTTTTTTAAAAGGATGTGAGCTTTGCACAGTTTGAAAAGCCAAAGACCCAAGTTAAAAAATGGCAGTATTAAAATTCCCATGCTGGAATAATTTGGCTCATTTTTATGTGTGTCTTAAGCGTACTCATTAATCTTTTAATTAAGAGGTTATTTAGTTTTCCAAATTCAGCTAAATAGATTTAAAGGTGGTTTATTTTGATTTAGCCCATGTGGAGGGCTTCGATTTGGAGCCTGATTAAATTGCTTTGAAACATTTTAGCAAATTTGCTGCAATCTTGGATGTAGAAGTGTACATTACAATTACAAGGAAGTGTACATTACAAACGTGTGTGTATGATCAGAGGAAGAAAGTCTGTTTAGTAGTCATTTAAAACCCATCATCCCATGACCCAGGCTTTCTCAAACAAACCAAGTTTTTCTGGTCCTGGCAGGCTGCCTTCTGTTGCTCAAAGTCTGCTTCTTGTTTGGGAATTAGATTTCACTGTTTCATTTTTTATACTTCTGTTACCTGTGGCTACAGCTTTTCTGAATAGTTTTCTGTGATTTCTACAAAACTCAGAATGTTTTGAACTGGCTACTGAGATACTACCTGTTATTTCTAAGTTAAATTTTTAAAAACAAAGGAACAAAACAACTAAAATTTCTCAGTACCTGGACTGTTGTCATAGCTATGAAATTGTAAATGCTAGGGTTTTGGTTTTAAGTTACATTTTGTCACCTTTTTCTAGTTTCCTTAGCACATCTATATACAAAGTAATGGAGATTCAGATAACAAAGGCTAATAATTCCTACACTTTAGTGGGATGATATATTTGGTTACCTTAAGGTAAATATAGAAGCTTGAACATAATGTAGAAAACCTTAAATACAACAGTCTGGAAGACTTCTGCTTTGGTAGTTAAACATAAGTGCTATCTTTAGGTGTAAGTGGACTTCCTTCTCTTTACCATCTGTAAAATAAATGTAAGTTTAGGCACTTAATTCCAGATGCAAGCACCTGAATGATAGAGGAGCCTTCACTTCTGGCATGCCTGTCAAGTTATTCATGTGTTAATGTATTGGGACTAAATCTGTATTGTTTTGTTGTGTTTCCACAGTCGTGTTAGCTTGCTTATTCCTGATATTTGGCTCAGTCTCCTGGCACGACTGACTTTCTTCCCCTGAGGGTCTGACTCAAATAATATTGGACAATTAGATAACTGGGTTATTCATTTATTCCCCCCCCCACTTTTGAGATGTAAAATCTTTGTCTGATTTTATAGCAACAAAATTCCATTTAATAATATAATTATAGTAAATTCCATTAATTTTTTTCTTAGAAATACATACAGAATAAATACATGTATGCCTATCTGATACTCAAATTGCTTTTGTTTTTCCCCACAGAAACTAGTAAAGTGGACTATGTCCTTTTTCAAGCTGCTACAGCAATAATGGAAGCAGTTGTAAGAGAATGGATTCTTTTGGAAAAAACTAGCATTGAATCACTGCGAACATTCCTTCTAACCTATGTCTTACAAAGGCCTAAGTAAGTATAGGAAAAAAACCCCTGCACGTGTAGGATTCTGCTTGAAGTCTGGGTTATCTTTCTGTGTCCAAGGGTAGTGGTAGAAGACCCATTTCAACAATAATTTATCTTCCATTCTGAACACTTGGTTAACTTCTGTAGAGTTGTCAGCTGTCCCTTATGAATTCACAGAAAATGTTTGTAAGAGAAGCGAGTTGGAAATTTTATTGAGCGCTGATGTTCGAAATTGTTTGCAAACTTATTTTTGCCATGTTCTTTACAGCCTACAAAAGTACGTTCGGGAGCAGATTCTATTAGCAGTAGCAGTGATAGTGAAACGGGGATCATTAGACAAATCAATCGACTGCAAAAGCATCTTTCATGAAGTCAGTCAGTTGATCAGCAGCGGTAACCCCACTGTAGTGAGTATTTCCTTTTTTTCTTAACGCTGAAGCAATGTCTTGACAGTGTGACTTACATACATGATGATTATAAAATCTTGTATATGTCTCTTCTGAAGATTAGTAATTAAATTGATGGCTATTTGAGCAGTGACTCCTCAAGTCTGAGATTCTTGAATAAGAATGTTTTGGGACTGGTAGTAGTGTGTATAGTTTGGTACATCAAACTTTTTTTAGGAAATGGGTGTCTCTGAATAGCAAATTTAAGTGCTCTGAGGATTTTTTGTATTCTAGGCTTCTTTGATAAAACAACATGATCTAAAATGGATTTTGATGGGATTGGATTTTGCTGGCAGTTTCTCTACACACTGCTCTCCTTCCCTCTCTGCAGTGCTTGCTACCCTCCAGTGGCTCAGCTGTTGGAATAGGCTACTCAGCAAGAGGCATAGGCCTCTGCTGTTCTCTGAGAGACATGTAGGTGGAGAGAAAGGGGTGTGAGGAAGTAAAACATGGAATGGAAATACAAAACTCACTCTAGATTTAATGTCATACTACTAGGGGTAAGTGTTACCTTCCATACTGAGCTCAAAGTGGAAACAAGGTGTCCAATATCTATCTATGCATTTAGTGAAATTCCGTTTCCTATGCCAGGAGATAAGTTTAGAATAGGTCATAATAGAGGCATGTAACTAGAGATTAAAGAGAGGTGATTTTTCTCCTACCAAATGCAAATTGAAGATTATGCAGATTCCATGCTGATACTTTTAATTGAAGCTTTTCTAAAGCGAAACAAACCTTTATGGAACCAAACCATATTGCTGCTCAGCAGCAGTTGTGCTAGATGTGAGCAGCAAATGTTTAACTCTGAAAATTTGATCAAAGTGTATTAGAAGTAATGCAGCTCATGTCATGGTCCTAAAAATAGTGTGTCACCTCTGAGCACAAGTGATATCCCTCCAGGGTATGGAGATTTCAGTTACACTTCCAAACCTTAATTTTGCTGTTACTTATTTTAAGAGAACATTTCAGCATTTTGGTTGTGCATAATTTGCATAGAAATGGATATTGGTTTTGGACAACAATGCTGAGTTCATGCTTTTTTCATGCTGTGTTCAGGGAACTCCATTAAAATGGAGTTGAAACTGAAGTTTTCAAGTTTTATGCATGCCAGTGCACATGCTTATGTAGTTTGTATGGTCATTCCATAAAGATATAAAAATTGAGTAATATAGATGATGACAGAGAAGTCTTCTCTGAACTAATAACTCCTGCACAGTCCAACTTCTGCAGTTGTGTTCTGTAGATGCACTGATACACAGATGCTGCACTGACTGCAGCATACACCAAGGGAAGGCTGTACAAGGGAAATACATCACCCTGGGTTGCTGCAGAGCATAGCATGGCACTGAGAGGCTCTGGCTGGAGGAAAGAGCAATATTTCACTCTCCTCTTGTCCAAGTTCCACTTGCTGCTGCTGTACAGAGGCCAGCTTTTCACTTCCCTTTATCCACTGTCTCTTCATAGCTATTACTTTATCCATAGTTTTTCCAAAGTATTTGTGTTCAAGTTTTAAGAATGGTATCAAAAATGACTTTGGTGTGTATATATAGAAAATGATGTTTTCTATTCTGGTAGCAAAAACATTACACATGATGCTGCAGGAACACCTTTAATGCAAAGTGAAGTATTTGCTTATTAGTCTTTAGCAAGCTGGTTATAAATTCATGCTCCCATGGATGTATGAAGTTCTGCAGTATAGAATAATTCTCAGTCATAAAAATGTTCTTGTAATCATAGAATACCAGATTGCAAGGGACTCTTAAGATACAACCTTTCTGGGTAGGAACATGATTTAGATGAGATAACCCAGCACCCTGTCAAGCTGAGTTTTAAAAATGTCCGGTGTTAGGGAATCCACCACCATCTCCCTTAATCTCATGAGGCTTAATTGCAAGTTCTGGTACTGCTACAGCTTCACATGACCTGGGACTTTCCATACACAGTAAGTAGTAATAAAATCGTGTATTAGCACAGTACCTGTCACAACTGAGCTCTGAGTGGGTTCAGGGCATGCCTCCTGTATAAATACATAATAACTTTGCAAGGTTGTATGAAATAATTCATACAATGAGTTATCTACCTATTTTTAAATATGTGTGGGAGTTTTTGCTGGTGTCTCTGTAGTGTTCAGCTGTGCCCATCAGGCTGTGTGGAACTGGGGTGGTACAGCTGCCTTGCTGCTGAGTTAAGTCTCAGTGCAGGCTGCTCCAGGGTGCATTGTGAGGCTGAGGGAATGGTGCTGCTTTCAAGATTGAAAGTGCACTGTCAGGACAGTGCCATGCAGTGTCACAGGTGCTCCTGCATTTTGCTGGAGATGTGTTGATACAAGTTATTTATAAAAACAGGCCTCGAGGGAGGAGGCTGGGATATGGTGTGTTGGGAGAAATCAGCAGATGTTTTCCAGCCTTCTGTGCCTCCCTGACTCCTTCCATTTTTCCAACATGTCTTTCTTTTGATGTGATGTGTGCTCTTGCCTCCAGCCTTTTTCACTCAAGTTTCAGAAGTTTGTCATACCTTGTCCCTTCCAGTTCTCTATTAAGAGTCTTTGTCCCTTCTTGTGTCTGTCACAGATTTAACATTTACATTAACATTTAACACTTCATCTTTCCTCTGACCTACCCTGTTACTGTCCTACCTGAGGTTCATTCCAGCTGCTGATAAATAACACTTGGAGTTAGTAGCAGGTTACTTCATATTTAAAAATGTTTAAAGCCCTTAAACATGGCTGTTAGCTGATCAAAATGGCTTTTTGCAGCAGTTCCTAATTGAGAGAAAGTTGTTTCTAGAAAACTAAAATTATCTCTTGTCTGTTTCCCACTTGCTTTCTCCTCTCTGCTGGCTCTGAAGCTTCCTGGCCCTTTGCCTTACAAGAATAAAGTAGGCACCTAATCTTATTTGTGTCCTCAGTTCCTGTCAGACATCTGTACTAGTCTTGTGTTTGTTAGGCACTTCTGCTCTATGAAATCTTTGAGACTATTCAGTAATATGTTGTCAGGGTCAGATCCTGAAGGTTGATGTAGTAAGGACAGCAACAAATGTAGATGGTACTGCATCTTCTAGTTGTGTTCTTTTCCATGATTTGATATGCTTAATACCTTCACTTCTTGAGTATTAGTTAAAAACATCTCCTTAAGTGGGTGTATTTTGAGGGTAGAACTTAGAAGGTAGGTTGAGTAATGCTGTGGCAAACTGATAGAGGAGCAAGACTGATGGATGACTGAAAATGGGTGAGACTGAAAGCAAGAAAAGGAGAAGAATAGACATGACAGGAAGCAAGTGGATAGGACATGAAAAAAAATGGCTTTTTTATCGAGCAATCTCTTATTAGTGGAATGCTGTGTACAGTTTAAGGAAATAACTTCTCCTTAGTGCCCTTTTGATACTACCAAGATGGGAAGGGTGCCTGATTAGAGCCAGAGTTTGAAACTGGGGTATTGGCTTATTGCTTTTTGCTGTATGGAGCTTTATGGATTTCATTGAATAAGCATCTGTCTGAGAAGGGAGAACAGACTACAGGGGGTCTGGCTGCCTCTCAATTTATAACTGGGTTTAGGTAGTAATCCTCTGAGAGGACAAGGATTTGCTCTTTGAGTACCTGGTTTCGTTTTCCCTGGCTCCTCCTGTAACATAGATAAAAGCCATGAAGGAGAGTCTGTAATCTCCCTCCAATAGCAATTTCAGGATCTCTTTTCAAAATGTTAATCTCTGGGGGGCAGAGCTGCTGGCAGCAGACACAGTTGCATGGGCCAATCTTAAAATCCTTAATACATGTTTTCTGTCACTAATTTCAAGATTTTTGACAAATTGTGTTGGCCAAGTTTTTCTTAACTGTAAATGTCTTCAATTTCTTGGCCTTCTTGTTTTGTGTTAGAATATTCTGCTTTTGCATAGCTCAAGGATTTGATTTGTCCTTAATCCCTGCCAGAAGGACGGGAATTCTGGCAGCCAAGGTGTCTTATTCCTAGGAGGAAGAACTGGTCTGCATGTGAACACAATAAGATGGACATTGTTTAAAACTGGTCTAGGGTATGGGTCACACCTGAATTTTTTCTAAAATTAAAAGTAGGCAGATGCAGATCAGCTGTGAACCTGACACAGATCAGTGAAGCAACAGAAACTGTTTTTTAAGATCTACAGTGCATACACAGTAGAATGTATTCTTATATAAAGCTTCATACCTGAAGCCTACATTTTACTCTGTGTGCAAGGAGATTTGTCAAGACTTACCAGAAGAGCTCTGGGATCATAACAGTTCCTTCTGTCTTAATAATCTGTAAATCTGTTGGTCTGTTGCCCAGTGTTCGTGATGGGGCCAGAGAAGAGACTCAGATGCTTCAGGTTACCTAAAACTGCTCAGGAATGTGCTGTGGGTGGATCTCATGTGAACAGGGGGAAATATTAACAAGCAGAACTCTTAAGCATTCATTTTCACTGAAATGAGTCTATCAATAATAATGCCTGTGTAGATAGCTAGTTACATTTATTTAGTATTTATGATTCTTATTTCTTTAAGAAGAATTTTACTTCTGGATCTGTCTACCTGTTGCTATCCCATATGGTAGGGTAGGAGTTGGAAAGGCTTTAATGACTTTCAAATTTTAACAAAAAGTAAATACTTTTCTCTCCCTCTACCCTCAGCTATATATTCTGGTCTAGTAAAATTATTACCTTGTCCTATGAACTTTACTGCCCTTGAGACATGTTGAGTATGAAAACCAGATGGTAAACCAGAATGTTAAAGCTGTTTCCTTCATGCTGATGAGTGCTCTATAATGGCCTAAGTTAGTGTGTTAAAGATTGGTTTGGGAATTTTAAGGATCCAGAAACTACTCAAATATGAGGTTAGAGCTCAGTAATAGAAATGTAAAAGAATTTTAAAACCTAAGTATTTTTAGTAGTTGTATTAGCCAGTTGTATTAACTCTATTAACCAGTTTTTCAGTCTTTCTTTTGAAAGAGAACCTCTACTTCACGCTGATGCAGTAGATCAAGACTCCAGCTTAGTCACTTAATAACTTCAATATTAAAAATTGATAGCTCCCAGTCTTGAAATTTACAATAGAGGTACAGTTTCAAGGACTGGGCTGGGAAGTAAGGAGGCATCATCCAGAGGAGAGCTGTGTGCCCCCTCTACTGTGTATGGCACCCAGGACTCTTAATTTCTTCAGTTCTGTTGTCTCATGAGATGTGCAGATGTGGAAACCCTCACCAAGATAGTTTTCAGACTCACTGGGAAGAAATGGTGCCTTTCCAAGTGTTATACCTATATTTCTCTTATTACTGTGGTTACACAAATAAACAGGCTTGAGAGGAAAAGCCTCTTTGACCCTGGCTGCTTGGTCTTTAGCCCTTCTTCCTCTCAGAGGTACTGTCCTGAATATATATATATATTTAGTAATAAACTGAATCTGTGTGGAGGTCTACTAAAAAAACAACCAGGCTTTTTCCTCCTAACCCTTTCTTGTTTAAAGTGGTTTTTTTGGGGGGGTTGGGTTTGTTTGGGGGATTTTTGAGTCTAAGCAGATCTGCTGTGGAGCACAGCCATACAATGCAGGTCACTTGGCATATCTGGCAGAGGCGAACCCCTACCAACCAAAGGGACTTGCCAGGATGTTGTATATTTAAAGCTGGATGATACTGATGGCAGGCTGCATGGCTAGTCTAACTGTTCACTCATTTGAATTTAATTGAAAGACTTGGATTTGTTTATGCAGCTACTGAAGGAGCAAAGATTGAACTGGTGCTTTTCAGAAAAAACATCAAAGTATGTGTTACTTCTAGATAAATGGTTTTCAGACCTTTGTTTTTTCGATGAGGTTACTTTTTTTTCCTCCTGATTTCTGCTTCACAATTTTGGCTGTCCCCAGAGGAACAAAGAAAAGTGTGTTTTGCACCCTAAGCTCCAACAGACTCTGCCTTGACCTCTTCCACTATTAGTGGAGGCTGCTACTTCCCTTCTCTCTTTGGCCAAAGCCTGCATGCTTCACATGCCACAAGATCATCTTCCTGTGGCCCCCAGTGATTCGCAGAGGAATTGGTTTTCTCTTTCTCAGTTCAGCCCTGGCAATTTCCCTTGCTTGGTTTTCTGGGTTCCCCTGAGGAGGGGAAGCAGGGTCTTGGCTGTTGTGCTGCTGTACGTGTGCTGTGTTAACCTGGTGCTGCTCTTATGTCTTTGCATGGTGGCAGAGGGGAACAAGTGGAGAGGGATGTGCTGCCCAGGCAGTCTCTTACTCCTGACAACAGAAAACTGCAGCTGTGGGTCCTATTCCCATCATCCTGTCCCTGCTCTACGACTTCTTTTTACCAGTTGGCTCTTTTGGGAAATTAAAAATAGATAAAATCCAAGCAGATCTTCCTAGGGCTTGTTTATATATCTTCAGCATATATTCTGGGTTTCTTTAGTTATGAACAACTACTTCAGCTCCAGGGGTTTTTCACACCCCCTCTCATTGCAGTAATCAGAAGTTGAAAGACAGGAGTCACCCCAGTTACTCTCTGTATATAATCGTATTTCTTTTGGGCCTTTGGCCATCCTGTTAACCCTTCCATTTGGAGTTGCAGCTTGCATTCTGGATGTTTAGGTTCTCTGAAAATGTGAGCAAATACAGCTGTGCTTATTCAGCAAAGTTGGGGAAGTATATTACAGCCTATATGAAGGTAGCCTAGCTATAAACTGTTTATTTTGGTACAATTGCTTGTGACGCATTCTCACTACAGAATTTTATCACCTAGGAGCACCCCAGCAAATCTATGTTTGATAAATGTGCTCTGATTCTTCCTGCTCTTGTACAAGTTAAAATTAGCCAGTTTAGAGATACTACAAAATGCTTCTTTTGACTTCCCTTGAGTTTCAGTGTACATTATACAGATGGAGACAAAAAGTCCTCTAAATGCCTGCTCAGGCTGGCAGTGATCTAACATAGCTGGGTAGATCTTATCAATAGCATTTGCTCTGTTGAGGTGAGATTTTTATTCTTTTAAATATACCTACTCATTCTTCTGTAGGAATAAATGAAAATACAAGGGAGGCTGCTTGATAGCTTGGAGTTTGTAGTAAAATAAATTATTTAAACAAGTTTCTAACAACCTAGCTCTATCTCTGCTCTGAGTTTCAGAACAGAGGAAACATTTTTGGTGTTGGAGTTCATTCTGCTTTGTCTGTTGGCTTTGCTGCCTTGGAGCTGGTGTACCACATGTCCCATTTTTTTCCTAAGCTGTATTTGAACTCTTCTTCCTTTCAGATGCTTTGTAACCTAACTACCCTCAAATGAAGCAGTTCACTTATTCCATGGGCAGTCCAGGCACAAGTGTGAAATCCCTTCAAACATTAGGGCTTAAACTTTTGTTATAGGGAACATTCCATTTAAAGGAATAAGTTTATCTTCTGCATCTGAGTTTTATGAAATATATATAAACATTGGTTACTGTTAAAATAGTAAATGGTCTTGCTGTAGTGTCTGTGTTTTATTGGAGTAATTTAAAAAGAAAATCCCTAAAATGATGTTACTACTGGGTGTCTGATTGCCAAGTTAATCTCTTATCACAAGTCCCATTGATCTTCTGTTTGAGCAGCTGAGAGTCTATTTTATGTATAGCAATCTTTCATAAAGTTTATTCCTGGTAATAAAGCTTACTGGGGTGAGTGCCAAGCTATTCTCAGAGGCAGTCCACTCTCAACAAGAGAAGCATTTTGTTAGATGGGGTTATTGTTTGGGTATGTACTTGTGGCAGAACTAGTGAAATTGCTAGCGGGTGAGTCAAACGTGGTTCAGAGGTGTACTCTTACTGGTATGAAGTTGATGGCATTACTGCACAACAGACGTGCAGATCTGACTTTTAATACAGTGCCCAGAATCATGTGCATTGTCTGCTTATTACCTTGTGATATTATTAAATCAGATAGTTAATCGCTTCTGTGGCATGGATAAAGCCCTAAAAAAACCCCACACTACAAAACAAAAGAACCTCTCTACCCTAAAACTTTACATCTGTTAAATGCAATCAATTTTATTATGTTTAAGAGGAGGTGGTTTTATTTATTAAGTCTTTCTTCTGATAGCTTGTGTTTGGGTTACGTAATATGTCTTCATACCAAACATACACATAAATTAAATTGTATTTCCAAATATTACTTACTTTTCAGAAAATTTTTTATAAAGTGAAATTTACTTTTCGTAGAGTTTCCTTGAGCATTATTCCAGGGTTTCTAAAGTATTGCAATGTATTCAGAAGAGTTCAATAGATGGTAAGGCACATGCTCTTTTATGCTCATTATTGTGTTACCATTCACATGAAAACAGCAATCTTACTGCTACGCACAACAATCTGTGTAAATTCCTGTAGCCTTATGGCAGTTTTGGGAAGCAGTGGTGGTTTTGTATGCAGCTGAGTGCAAATGTCTCAAGGACAGGTTACAGGTCTTGATCAGTTCCTCTACTGCTGTCTGTAAACTAAACTCCTGGGGTTTGGCACCTGCCTTCTAGGAAACCATTCCCAAGCAATCTCTCAGCCTGTCATTGCAGTAAATTTTAAGTTACTGGCCAATATCTTATATTTCGTCTGCTCCTGCTCTGGTCACCTGGGTATATAGGGGTGTACTTGCATCCCTGTGGATGTAAGGGGTAAATGCAGATGCAAAGAGTGAGAGGATGGCATGGATGTGTCTGCTGCACACAGTGCTCTTGGGATGGTAAGGAAAAGGGGCAGGATTTGCACCCCAGGTACTGAAATACTAAGGTGAAGGAGTTGGTGGGATGCTGGAAATTCAGTGGAAGAGTGGAGAGCAAGGGGATTCATTGTGTCCTGGTGTTCACTAGGCTGCTGGAGGGAATGAAGTGTGTAGATCTCTAGTAACATTATTCTTCTTTCATGCTCAAAGCAAGTCAGATGTCAGAGCCACCTGAAATAGCTGTTATTCAAATCAGATGGGCAGGTCACTGCTCAAGCTGCTCTTAGCAGAGTAAGTCAGCCTGGCTGCATCCATTGCTCTTTGTATCTTTGAAGAGATATCTGTAACTGCAGTCATAGATTTTAAACTCCTTTTAAATTTCTCCTTGAAATCAAGAGGAAAGCATCCAAAAAAATCTGGATACACTTTTAGCATGCAGTAGTACATTACTATCCAAACTGGAAGAATAAATTACTCTATACTGTGTAAGCAAACTGGAAGGAGAAAATATGTATTATTTCAATTATTATCAACTTCTTCTAGTCATGGTGGGAATAAACATTTTCCTATTGCTACTTACCTGTTATTCAAACTTACTGATTTATTTTCCAACAATTGACAGCAAACTGCAAGCAGTGGGTAGTGTGAATTGCTGCCCTGCTTGTCCTCTGGTGGTCTGGATGGTGGCTTGGTGTGAAGATCTTCATACGATGAAGAAGCAGCTTAACTTTAGAAAGGCTGTTGTACTCTTACAGTCATTAGTACCACATGGTAACCACAGTATGTTACAGACCATCAAACTGTACATATTTGAGATTGTAACTGCTGATGTCCTTACACTGTGGCTTCTCCAAGCTGTAAAGTATCAGTGAATCAGTAATGCAAGCATAAAATAAAAGCTTTCATTCTAAAGTATTACAGAGAGCCTTGTGAGACTCCTGCATCTCTTGGCACATAATGAAATTGAGCAGTGTTCTCTGGCAACTTTGCATTGTTCCTTTAAATACATATATTCTTATCTGAAGCATTGTTCTACTGCCAAGTATCAGGTTTTGTTTGTTTATGGTTGTTGTTTTTTTTAGTTTGGGTTCCTTTCCCAGATTAACTCTTTTCATATGAAACTTTTAATGTTGGATTTAAGTCATTGTTAACCTACACTAATTCTGTCAGATCAAATCTGGATTTCTTCTAAATAAAAATAAATTATTGCATAAATAGCTTACACAGAAACTTGGCAATAAAATCCTGAATGTTTGAGCTAATTAGACATTCTAGTGTAGAGTTAGTATAGAACTGACAATTTCCATTTTGTTGGAGTAGTTTAAAGTGGGATGCAGGTTTTCACTGCCTGAATGTTACTTTCATATATGTGGCATGTGACAGTGGTGACAGTAGTTGAAGAATAATCTATTTGAAATAAATAGTTATTTCTTTAAAATGGTAAAGCTAGGATTTAGCAACTGCTCAGCAATATTCTAGTCCACTGTATGGCTTTATTATATAGTAGAAGAGAAAACCCATATACAATCACAAAGCCACTATGGTTGATCTGTCTGGGACTTATTTAGCAAGTAAGAATGTTAATTTAGTGTACACTGGCTAAGACAACTCGTTGTCTGGGGGGTCAAGGTACTGACTTCATAGGCATTTCTGAACAAAGATGTTGCAGTTGGTGGGTGGATGGCACTGGTCTCAGCTGTTGTATGAGCTTGCATAAATAGTATCATCTCCACTTTAATCTTTCGGGTGTTCAGAGGTAGTGTGCATATTTCTGTTTAACCCCTGGACACTTGCTGGCATGCATGACCCTTTAACAATTCCTGTCCCTCTGTCCATCCCTGGCACCTTGGCTCCAAACAGTCTGGGAGGATAGCCAGTAATTTTGAAGTTTTTTGTAAGAACATCTAGTTAACAAAAAGTGTTTTCATTTCATCAGTCTAAGGTTTCTGTTCTGCTTGTTCCAGCAGTGAATGGCAACTTCTGAAGTACTTAACTGCATCTCCACTGTAGAAAATTTACTCCACTTTGTGTATATGATCAGTTAAAAAATATACTAAAACTGGTGACGGTAGTTATTAGACTTTGACATTAGGAAAGAAAAGCTTTTTTTAATTCAAAAAACAGCAACAGAAGCTGGAGCTGTATGTTTCATAAAGGAAGGTTGGCTTTTCAGTTGTTTTAGGATAAGCATTTGGTTTACCTTAAATTTTTGAGAATAAAAAAGATAAACCTTTACTTTCCACAGATCTGTTTCTCAAAAATCAACATGCTTTTTGCTCACCAATTTTTATATCACTAAAGAGACATTCTAATAAAATAGTTTGAAAGGTTCTTTGGAAGTATCCAAAATCTTTTTAAGAGAGCTTTCTGTGTATTCCTCTTTTTTTTTTTTTTTTTTTTTTTTTTTTTTATGAAGGGAAAGGGAAAAGATGTAGTAGATGGGTGTGTTGCAGGTGCTATTTTTGGCTAGCTTTTATCACTTTAAATAGTATAAATTTATTCATGATGGAATACCAACATGGTATGTGTAGCAAATCCAAAGAATGGCCAATACAAACTTCAGAGTGACCTGAACCATGAGATCAGTGGAAATGAGTGGAAACTGAATCTTACCTGAAACTAAAATGGGTAAAATACAGGGAGAGAAACTGAACAGCAAGACAGGGAAATGGATTGCAGTAAGTTTGTTTCTATTTAGTAGTGATGGTTGTATTGGTACTGAATTTTATGTTGCTCAAATACTTTAATTTTGTAAGGATGGAGCATGGATTATTTCAGAGATGATTCACCCAAGTACTCCTGAAAGTTTGAGTTGTTCTAGTTTGTATTAGAAGAAACTGAATTGACAAAGAAATACACCAAAATGGACAATGTAGGTGGTATTAAGTTATTGGATATCTTTTAGTTATGTTGTTCACCCTTTTTTTTGTTTTGTTTTGTTTTATAGCAAACTTTGGCTTGTTCCATTTTAACGGCATTGTTGAGTGAGTTCTCAAGTTCAAGTAAAACCAGCAACATTGGACTGAGCATGGAGTTCCATGGTAACTGTAAACGTATATTTCAGGTAAAATAGTTCTGTATCAATAAATGCTACCTGTCTTTCTAAAACTGAAGTATTGAGAAGCAGAAGTACTTTGTTGTACCAGGTGCATTCAGTTACAGTGTGTGCTTAAAAGCATTTAGTAGGACAAATATTATATTATAAATGCATATACTGGATACTTTGAGAAAGCTGATAACGTATTTTTAAAAACTTGTGTAAAGATGTTGCAGTGTCTTTTTACCCGTTTTATGAACATAGAGCTGCAGACCTTTATGTGGTTGGACTCTTTAATTCCTTGGCTACCAATTGCAAACAAAACGAATACTCTGTGGAACAATGATAGTCTTAAATATAGCTTTGGTTTAAAGCCAAGGAGAGCTATGTATTTAAAAATATTATTGCAGATGGTGTAGTCTGGTTGTCTCAGATGTATTGTTTGGCCAGGCAGAAATGTTTTTGTGAAGGCATTGCTTTAAACTGACTGTTGTGGAACAACTTACAAACTTTTTTTCATGCCAAAGACCAACCCTCTCCTTCACCCGTTGTTAAAAATATATTGTTAAGTTTTTATTTTAAAAGCTAGCATTTATGGTAAGATTTTTTTTCTTATTCTTTACAAACACGGTTATTAATTTTGGCAAATGAATGGAGGGCTTCCGACTGACAACTTCAGAATATTTTATGTATTAATGAAAAACAGGGTTAAAACAGGAAATTCTTTTCTCTTTAGAAAAGTATTTCTTTTTAATCAAAACTTCAGTTAATGATTGAGAGATTCTGTCAATACATTGGTTTTGTCCTGACTGCAGGAGGACGACCTGCGGCAGATCTTCATGCTCACGGTCGAGGTACTTCAGGAATTCAGCAGACGTGAAAACCTCAATGCTCAGATGTCTTCAGTGTTTCAGCGTTATCTTGCACTAGCCAATCAGGTCTTAAGCTGGAACTTCCTTCCTCCAAATTATATCCTTTTCATGTGAGGTCCTTGGATCACTTCTACTATGTGATAAGTAAAGTCTTTGAGGAGAGAAAACTGTAAAACTTATCAGCCCTCTTGATTTACATTTCCTTCCTTTAGTGCTCTTGGTCACCATGGTGATTGCAGACAGATGCTTACATACAGGAGCTGCTGTTGTTCTTCATCAAAGTATAAAAGGCAAAACTTGTTCACCCCCAGTTACGGGTTCTTAGTCTGTCTTGGCTGATAGTCTGCAGGAGAGAGGAAGAGTGTACTATGCTGCTTCAGTGTGGAACCAAATGGTAAATAGATCTAAGTTCTCTTGCATTTTTATGTGGGGATCTGATTTGTCCTGCTTTTCTCCCTCAAAGAAGAGGAGGGGGCAGGTAAATGCCCAATTATCTAGTGATGTGCCTGCTCAACTGAGTTCTTGTAAAAGACCACAGTCATATACTACAATATGTAGATTTTCTTTGGCCTAAAGAAAAAGTAATTGCTAAATGAGAGAAGAAATGGCAATTATTTTTGGCAATACACAGGTGCCATCGCTTCCATTTTGACATCTATGTAATGTGTGCTGATTATGAAAATCCAGAGAAAGGTGGAGAGGGAAAGTAAAGTAGAAATGGGAATCAGAAAGTCTTACTAAGGGAGAGGATAAAAATCATTAAAAATGGGCTTAAAAGACTTGCAGAAATAATCACATTCTCTGCTTAATAGGTGGTTAAGACAGCCCCTGCAGTAAAAGATTAAGTGCCTTTTTTAATAGCTAGACTACCTTTAAATATGGTCAGCAAACTTTCCAAGAACTAAATTTTTTATTTGGTTTATAAACTTTTTTCTTAAACCCTTTGCTAAGTTTACACACTGCAGGAATCTGGATGTTGCCTTCAAATCCACTGTAAATTATTTTATTTGCTTTCCTGGTTTGAAATAGAGCCTCAACTTTTTCACAACTTATGCTCCTCTTGATACCATCTTCGTGTTTTCTTCCACTGAACATTTAATTTTGCTCTAAGAAGTACAGCACCAGCTTGTGTCTCCCTCCTCTATGTAGCAGCCTGTTTCCACAGAAGTTGGAATGGCTTTAATCATCACAGAGAAATACACATCTTGCCTGGTGAAAATTTAGTAAGTTCTGGGGTTTACAGCACCATGTTGATTATAATGTGCCATAAATTTCTTCCTTAAGAAGACTGGTTTGAAAGAAACTGATTCTCAGGCAGTAAAACTTAACTTGGCTGCAGTTTCTGAGTGGGTAGGTAGTTACATAAGAATTGCTGTGTTGATTGATCAGTTGGTATCATTTGGTATCCTTTGGTATCCTCTTTCCAAATCTTGACAGTACATGAGCTGAAGCAATGAGCATAAATTTAATACTTGAAGCACAGAGTAAAATGATGCATTGTATCCCTTCAGTTGGTATTTCCTCTGGGAAGATAATATTGATTCTCAGTATTCTGTACAGCATAGCAGTAATCTGCTGTATTTTTATATAATCTTAGGCAAGATTCCTGTGTCTCCAGATAAAGGAAGGAACATAAATGTGCATTAACTGTACAAGTGACCATAGCCAAGAGGCACATTATTTAAATCACTAGGTTGAGGGACTTACATGTAACTTGTGCTGCTAGGGGGTAACATATGTGTTGCACTGTTAATTGTGCACTGTTGCCACCAATTGTAACAGAAGAGTTTTAGTAGATTTGTATTGTTGATTGCTGGTAAGAGCTGGCATGAAAGATGCATTCTGAAATAACCATCTCGTTGGAACAACAAGAGAAAACAGGCTGAGACATACTTGCTTTTTAGTTGGAATAATATTTTAGTGTCTTTGGATGCAGTGCCTGTGGTAGAAAGGACAGGGCAAGATGAGTTAGGAGGCCTCCTTGCAGGCATGTGCAGTTTCTTCTGTTTCATTTTCTAACACACGGGCAATAATCTATTGTTATTTTTATGTGCTACTTCAAGGTATTAGTTCACCTGGTGTTTGCAGATGCTTCAGAGGTTTTTGGCAGTGTTGTTGGAAATTACAATAACATAGGAATCCTATTTTGTGCTAAGAATGTGTGGCAGTCTGTTGTGGTGTCTTGGCTTCTATAGTGTGTCTTCTTTCAGTGGTGTTACAACATTGTTAAATACAGTTTACTTGGATAGAACTACTTTTAACTGCCATCTTTTCTTAAATTAATGTTCTAATTTAAGGAGGTGCAGGTGATCAGTAATAAGAGGAACAACCCTCTCTCTTTTACAAGAATTCCTTGTAGTGTCTCATTCCTAATATGCTGAGTGTCCTAAGTCTCCAGTTAAGGAGCTGAAAGTTGCTAGACTTTAATATGGTAGACCTTGACATGGACATAGAATATGTCCTGTGGAGTCAGGAGGTAATTACAATCTGTCTTTTATCTCCAGACATGTTTCTTGCTTTTTCTCGACTTTGGGATTTGTCTGGTTTTGGCAGCCACCTTCTAATGGACTTTTGATCCATGTCCTTACTTACAGCCTTAGGAGCTGTTTATCTCTAAACTGTTATCTAAACTGTTTATCTCTAATTCATTAACATATGTATGAGCTCTAGTTCTTGTTTTAGATTTGGTTCCTCTACTTGCTTGGAGGCAACCTTGCAAATTTTCAAGTGAATGTACAAGAGGGATTGGTTTTTAAATGCAGGCTACATAAACCCGATGGGATGCATTCCACTCGTATGCATTGTTGCTGTTCCATTGAAACTAATGGTGTTACAGTGACTGTATGAACTGACTGAAGCTTTTGTCTGATCTGAACTTTTCTTTTAAGTGTGTATGTTCCTCAGACACTCAGTGAAAGGAACAAACTCTTCATATCTCTGTTTTGAAGATGTCTTTTAAACCTCATGCCAGAATGAGACATCTTTCTGGGAGATCCTCTGAACCATATAGTTCTGCAGATTTTCAAAATCTGAACTCAAACCAACCCGGATTGGCAGCATGTGTTATGCATAGTGGGAGTGCATGAAAAGCATAGAGAATGCTCCAGAAGCCTTGGGGTTTGTTTTGAGGAATGATTCAAGTTGGCATTGCTGCTGAAAAATCATTCTGCTGTAGCATCTCCCATGAGCATGATACTGAGCAGGGAACCACCTGGCTGGAAGATGCTTTTTAGCAGATTGAGGTCCTCAGTTTGATTCATTGCAGAGCTACGGAAATTACTGAACCAGTACCAAGGAGTGACAACCCATATTTCCTTCAGCAGCAGGGCTGCTTTCCTTAGGCTTTGTGGTTTTTAGCAGCCTGGGATTGTCCTCTATTTACCACAGCAGTCTGTCCTTATCTAAAAGGTAGGGGTTGGGGTAATATCCTGGCTATTATTTGGGATATAAAAAAAAAAATGTAACTAAAATAGCTGTATTTATGAAAGTTCAAGACAGAGCTACATTTTACTTTTATCTGACTTTGAAATACATGATGTTTAGAAATTATTTCTGGGGTACTGTTTTCTTTCTAATGCCTTTTTAAGACAAAGTTAAGCAAAACCAAGAAGATTGTCAGATCCCCTGCATTTGGACATAACTGCACTAAACATGTTTGTATTGATATTGAGCTTTTAAAAGTTAGTGTTCCATCATTTTGGTTTCAGAATGAATTATGAAATGAGTTTGAAGTTTAAAAGCATCTTAAAAATCACTAGTATCAGAAGAGGAAAAGAGAACAGTAATGACCCTTCTTATGAAAGGGAACCAATAAAATACATAGGTTTTTTCCTCTTCTGTTCTCTTGCCCCACTGGTTTTAAGTTTCCAGCTTTGCAGTGCTTTGTCATCAGCTTCCTAGACGCAGGCAGAATACTGTGGAAAGGTGTGACTCCAGCATCTGTGAGGCTCTCACTTCTGCACAGGTTCTTTAAGTGTAAGTTAGGCTTCAGTGATTAGCTTGCTCTCTATTAGCTGTATATCCACAGCAGCAAAATGTAGCAGGAGCTGCAGAATCCACTTGGGTGGTCAACATGAGACTTGGTCCTGGCACGGCTACACCGCTAGCAGCTCCGGAACTGGATGGCTTTAAAATTAGCTTGGGTCTTCCTACACTTCCTATGCCTGTTGCTGAAATCTGAGTCCAGTGTCTCCAACACAAAGTAGTTGTTATATTCTCATGGCAGTTAAGAATACTGGTGTCTAATAATTAAATATTAATAATTAGATATTTTTAAGCATAACTTCCTTCTCCTGAACACTGGACGTGTTTGCTTGAGACTGAAAGCTCTGTAAAGGTTTGTGAAGGATTTCTCCCTAGGGGGCAGCAAGCCTCTGCCTCAGTTTTAGAGTTTCTCCTAGGCTCATCTCATGTCCTTGGCTGATTAGCTAGCAAGCCAGAAGAAGTTTAAAAATACAAATATAAGCAGTTAGGTTAGCATTGTAACACTGAGTGGCAGATTTCCATTCATTTACCTTTTAAATGCAGTTTTTTATTTGTAAAATGCAAGATTGACACAGAGCTCTCCAGAAATGTTCCAAACAACAAAGCTGAGGTGACTAAAATACCTTTAAAAATAAATATTTGTGCCTTAGCCCTTCAGGATTTTCCCCTCTAATTCTGAGTTGTTCTTCACTCCTGTGGACAAATTTGTGAGTGGGGGTCTGGCAGCAGAAATCTTGGATTTTTGAGTTCCCGGTTTACTGCTTTGTTGAGTTCCACAAGCAAGCCCTGCCTCTCTTTGGAAAAAGATCATGGGATCCATTCTCCCACACTGGAAATTTGTGGGAAGTCTTGAATTTGAGACATTAAAATCCCTCATGGCTGCTTTAGCATATGAAACATTTTGATGCTCATCTGTCACTTCCTGGGGCAGAGGGCAAGAGTGGGAGGAAAGCTGTACATGTAAAACTTAAATTTTATCTTGAGATATGAATGGGACTCATTCTTCAGTAGATCAGAAATTGGTAATGTTAGGGACATTTCTGTTGATTACCAAAAGTGATTTACAATTTTTTTTTTTGCTTAAAAACAAAGAAACAAAACCCCAAGCTGTTCAGCATGAGGTTATGCTTATCATAAATCTATATTATAGTTTGATTCTTCAAAATGTGTTGTGCTAGTTCTGTACTTTTTGTTTTCTCTAAGTATTGAGATGTCAATTTTTTATGGTGAAGACTGGCTTTCTTCTGCTTATACCCATGTGCTAGGTAATTTAGTGCTTTTTTTCCCCAGATTTGGCATAACTGAGCTGCTGCTAGTAAGACTGAACTATATTACAGAAGATGTTGAGGTATTTCACAGCAGCAAGGATCTCTAGATGCCAACTTGTGCTGATGGATCCCTGTATCTAGTACATGATGGGAAATGGGTCCAAGATCTCCATGATAGGTGCAGGCATAATTGGTATTGTTGGTGAACAGATATTTTACCGACAAATCTGCTATTGTCAGATGTGTCATCAGTGCATTAGCATGAGAAACAGTACTAAAAATAACAGGATAGAGCTGCTAAATACTAAGGCTTGTTAAAATAGTGACAGCAAACTGGCCCTTCTTTCATTCCATGTGAAAAGTGTTATGTTGCTGGTCCCCCCTCTGTAGACTCAAGCTAAAGAAAAGCAAATTGATTTTCAGAGACTGATAATGTGTCTGTCTGTGATCATCTTCTGATACTGATGCATTTCCAAGCCAACTGGATAGTTGCAGCAGAGGCCACTCCTGTCAAGAAAAAATTATAAAGTACTTTTTTCTAAAACATTTCAAATGAAAAAAAGATAGCTTGATGTGACAGATCTGATAAAATTAGTCTTAGTTGTTAATATTACTCCTGATAAAGGATGCTTGCATGTGATAATTTCACACCTCTGCCTTTGCTTTTTCCATGCGGAAGAACTGAGACATTTTTGATAATTTAAATGACATCCATATATTTCAGATGGAAGTAAAGTAGGCAATCGTGTGTTTGTTTTCCCCTGCCTGAAATAATGTAGATTCAATACCCATTGATAATTCTGAAAATGGTGCAGCTGGTTTTGTTTTGTATTTTGTGAAAGTCCTTGGTTGTTCTTACATGCTACGTGGCGCTGTCAGCAGTTCTGGACAGATACCCCTGGTTAAGATCCACTTGATGTTGTGCCATGGAAAAAGTTGCTTTTTAGGAATGTGGTTCTACACAGTGTTTTTAGGAATTCCTGCTTTTGACAGAAATCAGAAGACAACTGTAAATAAGCTAAAATTGTGCATCCTGCCTTGCACCACAATCCTTCGTGTTTGCTTTATATATTGTTCTCTCAAACAAACCTCATCCAAATTTAAGGGGTTTGCTTTCCTGAATAATACCATTCTGAAATTTATTTTCTTCTAGACATATAAATACTTTTTGCTACATGTTTTTATAGTATCTGGTAATTTACATCATTATGAATAAGTAAACTATGTGTAGCTGAGCGTGCTGTTACTTTTTTCAGATGGCTGGGTTTGAGAGGGGTCTTAAAAGATACTGAGAGATTTGAAAAGACAAATGGAAATGTAAGTTGCTGAGTTAAAGCAATTTTATTGCTACTTGGACTGGTGGTTATTACAGAGGGAAGCACATTCAAAAATCTCTAGTAAACACTTTCCTATCCGATCAAACTGACAAAGAATGTAACCTTCTTGTTGAAATGTTTTTGCTCAGGTCTCTTGTTTTTTCAGTACTGGAACATTTGAAGAATTTTGTAAACTGAGTTATTCCAAAACACATGGTAGAAACTGAGTGCAGCAAAATCATGGCTTCACACTGTGCACATTTTTTACATGTGTCTTAAATGAACATGTGTTTAATGTGACAAAGCCTTGTGGTGCCTTAGGCTTTTGTTCTTCATAGTGATTAAAAACTGTAGATTAGTGCAGGGCTAATATCTCTGCATTCTGTCACACATATTTGGCTATTTAGAAAAATAGGATATTAGATTTCAATGAGCTATCTTTAGCTATCATATGGCTTTTTTAAAAGCTGCCAGGAAAATTTTTTAGAAAATGATTTCCCATTTTGCATGAATTTTAACACCTGTTAATTGCGGTTCCTTTTTTCCCTTCTCGCTGTGTCACATTGGACACCCTGGTTATCAAAGTGATCATATCACTATGGTATGTCTCATAATTATGATCAAACTGTTATCTAACATTCCTGGAGCATTCTTTTTTTCAATACTTAATACCTTTTATTCCTTGGCCTCATGCATGAATTATGCTGTGTATGTGAAGAGGCTTAAAGTTTGTTTCCATTACATTCTTTCTGAATGGATCCTGTTGTATCTAGGATTTTTTTAAAGCCAAGTAGGAATGTTATTGTTGACCTTGACACCAGATAACTGGGCAGACATTATATAGCTATGTTTGAATCCTCACAAAATGTGATGCTAAAGCCAACAGAATCCTGGCGTGAGACCCTCCTGGACAGCAGAGTTATGGAGCTTTTCTTTACAGTAAGTTTCTTTCTTCAACTTTCATAGTCCAAACCACAGAGAAAGCAGCTTCTTCCTGTTCTAAAACTTTCTTGCGGGAATCTTCCTTTTGCACCAGGTAGGACTGACTTTGTTAACTTCAGTTTCATTAGCAAAACAAACAGAAGTACTGTATTTTTCCTTGGTTACAGAATAAGTATTTAGCCTACAAATTGCTTTAAATTTGTTATCATTAACAAAAGAAAAGGGTGTGTAGTTAAGTAAACTTTTATGCATTTACTACTTCTGGACATTAACTCATCAAACAAAGCCAAGCCTGATGTACTCTACAGTTGTAGAGTAAATGTTTCAGATAAGGTGTAACAGCTCTCAGGAAAAGATCAGATGAACAGTATGTTTTTGCTGATTTAAAAGCGTTTGCTCAATGGAACAGCTGAAAATAAGTACTGTAGTTGCAGTTTTCTAGCCAGTTTCAGCATGCAGAATTCTGCATGTGTTTCCTCAGCACAAAATTAAAACAAGTTAAAATAGATTAGGTTAGGAGGGATGGGGAAGAGGTGGAGTTGGGAGAGGGGAATGTTATACTCAACTTCTGTAATTTAATAAGCCAAACATATGAAAACTGGATAAAGCTAGAATTTTTTTTCTTTCTACAACTGTTGGGACAAGTTTATAGTTGCCAGCTAGGAATTACTGCAGCAGTAATGTACATCAGCTTATAAATTCATTTGCTATGCTACTTTATCTTATGTTACTTCTCTTGGGACCTGAGAATTCAGCATTTTTCCCACAGCAGAGAAATAGTGTGCTCAAAATTTGGACAGAGCTGTTATTAGGCAAAGTAAATGTAATTCTCCAGTGCGATTTGTCTGATACATGTTTGGATACATGTCCTTACTTGGTAGGAATTTTTTGTAAGTTTTTAAAAAAACTTTCTTAACTGCAAGTTTATCTGTTCCAGCAGTTTTGAAAAGGTGAAAAAATCACTGGCAGACTCTTAGCAACTACTCACAATCTGAACAGCTGTCTAGACTATCCAGACAGTTGCTACTGTCAGCTGTGAACCTCCACATGCAAATAACTTTTTTGGCTTACATATTAACCCTTCCTTGCTTAAGACTGTGATGTTACCAGAGCTGGCTTACAATTACTTATTCATGATAAGAATAATGCTTTGAATAACATGATGGACTCTCTTTTTAATAAATTTGTATTTTACTTAATTGTAACCAAAACTCTCGTGTATTTGATTATTGTTGCTAGCCAGGGCAGTTCACTGTCAGTTTTGGTTTTAGATTCCTGATTTGCAGTGGTTGAAGCTATAGTATTAGTTTGCTATTTGAAGTAATGAAAGTGAATGGTAGTATTTTATATTCATTTATCTTATCTGAGAAATTTTAATAACTGCAGGACTGCCACATTAAAAACAGAGTCTTCAGTTCTAATCTCAGCCTAATGTGGGACGTATCTTAGGAGGGGTATTTCTGTTGCAGGGTTTGTTTCTCCTGCTAGTTTGATCTTTAAGGCATTAACTGTGCAGCTAAGCCAGCCAGTTATGACTAGGGTGAAGTTGCAGCTATGATACCCCTGTGTTCTAACTGTACTTCTGTGTATAATACTGCTGGAATAATTTAACTAGATTTGCTTCTGGGTGAAAAAGCTACCCTCTATTTATTTATTTATTCAGTAAATCTTGTGTGAAAAAAATTGGAGACGTGAGCCTAAGAAAATTCTTTAAATCCATACTTCACAGTTAAGTAAGTATGTGAGAACATGATTGCTGAAATACTAAGATTTGAATCTAGAAAGTCTCACCAGCATAAGTAATGACACAAAGGTTGGCAGAAAAGTGTGGGAAATTTACTGTTGGCCTTGTATAATGTGAGGGTGTTGCCAAGGAAGTGATGTGTTCATTTTTTGTATATGTCTTCAGTGTTTACCTCTGCTAAAGAAGCATCTATATAATCTTGATTGAACTTGTTGACTAACTTTAGCAAGACTCCGTAGCCTAGGCATAGTTAGCATAATAGGGATGACTGTCATTATTGCTGTTTTTAGAAGGAGCAGTATGTCTGACTGCCTGGCATCTGTTTCTCTCTAAGACATAATGTTCAGCAGACAGTTCAATTTTCAACATGTAGGTAAGACTGAAGGAAATGGTAGTTTCAGTGAGTTAGCTCAGGGCTTGCAGTTTTGTGAGCTGAGTCACGGTCTTCACATTCACTGCGGTTCACCCTTGTGTTTCAGACTGAATGGAAGTCATAGTAAGCTTTTTTTGGTGTGTGTGCTCTTTTGGATTGAGAGCCATGTGACTGTTGTAAGAACACCCGATTTTCCGTGTATTATTAACTATCTCACTTCCTGAAAGGTACATCAAAAAATCAGAGAAGATACAGATATGGCCCAAGATTCATTACAGTGCCTGGCACAGCTGGCATCTTTGCACGGGCCAGTCTTTCCTGATGAAGGTTCACAAGTTGATTACCTGGCACACTTCATTGAGGGATTACTGAATACTATCAATGGGTATGTATGCTTGTTCTCTAAATTTAGATGGCATCTTTTGATCTTTAGTTTGGAGGGCAGCATATCTGTGTGGAGAACCGGTGTGGCTTGCTTATTCTGAGTATAATTTATGCTTACTCTTGGATTACTGAAAATAACTAAAGGCTGTTTAATGTAGGTGGTGCTTAAATAATATGTAATAGATTTATTGATTGAAAATATATATTTTTTTTTAATCAATTCACTTTTTACCATTTTGCTTATTGGCAAAAAACTTAGCTGTTTATGTTTACAGAATTGAAATTGAAGACTCTGAAGCTGTGGGAATTTCCAGTATTATCAGCAACCTGATAACTGTATTTCCTCGCAATATTTTAACTGCCATTCCAAGTGAACTTTTCTCTTCATTTGTTAACTGCCTCGCACACCTCACTTGTTCTTTTGGAAGAAGTGCTGCTTTGGAAGAAGTGGTAAGTGTCCACACTTAAATAGTAGGTAGTATTTTTTGTTTCTTTTTATTTGTGATAAGCTTACATGACATGAGAATTTGGCTGTTGTATTAATAATGGTAGTGAATTTAGTGGGTTTGTTCTAGGTGTTTCTGAAATCACATTCAAGAGGATTTAATTTTTGTTTCAGACATAGTTAACAATTGCTCACCATGCATATTTCAGATTTCTTTTTGTGTTTAAAGCACCTGTCTCATTTCTATTTTCAAAATAATAGGTTATTTTAAAAATATTAAAACTTATTTGCTGACTTGCTCTTGTACAATGTGTCTCAAAACTGTTGTAGATAATGATAGAGCTACAGTCCTGAAAGCTTAAAATGACTTTGTGAACATATGGACAAACTGAAACTTAACTGCTATGAAGAGTTCTGAGTCAGGAACTTCTTCTTTTAATATAACTGTTAGGATCTGTTGTTAACCCTGTACTTGTAAGCTGATCAAATCATCCCTTCATTGCTGAGACAATCCAAATGGTAACTCTGTACAAAGCTGGTATAGGAAGTCAGAAGTTTTTAGCCATTGGTTTCAAACTTTGATTGTAACATTAAAGAGCACTTGGGATAGTCAAGTCTTCTACTTCTAAAAATTACATTAAAAATAAAATCTTCTAAGGAGACCTAGTTTAAGGAAAAAAGACCATAAGACTTAAGGCACATAATCTTACACTTGAGCTTTTTATGTGCAGTAGCTATTGATTTAAAATGAGACTATTGAGACGTTAGCCAGTATTTCCCCATTATTATTAAAAAGTGTTAATTTCTACCAGGTTTGCTATGTTGACTGGGCTTATTTAGCTGAGATTGAAAGTAATTATAGAAGTATTTAATTATAAAGTTGATAGATATAATTACTTTATCAGAGATCACGGGTATATTAATTAGCATTCATTGCAGAGCATTATATCATGTCTTTGCTGCAAGTTTAAAATTACATCCTGTATTACATGTCTTCAAAAATTGGTGGTTAATTTTAGAATCTAAAATACAGCAACTTTCTATATTTTATTGGTCAAAAACTTGCCCTGCTTTTGAGATTTTCTAGTAAAAAAGTAAACATACGTTCTGGTGCTCACAAATGCATTTAGGAATGCTCCAGAAGCTTTTATGGAAAAGATACAGCAAAACCAAAGGCACCTGTTATTTAAATTAAAGGACTAAAGGGATTTTAATTGCTTGGTTAGCCTTTGTTATTTGAGAGGTAGAATATGCAACCATGTTTAATGAAAACAGTGCTCATGATAAGGCCATTCAAAACACTTCATCTCCCATCAAAAGTGTACAGTAACTTATACCACGAGCTGGTATAAAGTTTGTTTTGGAAATGACTTGCAAATTATGCCTGGTAAACTATGGCTGCCTACACTTTAATGATCCCATAGCTGCTTCTGAATTCTTCTCAGTACTAAATTTACAGGTTCTCAGATCTGAGAGAAAAACAGAGAAGATAGATACTCAGTTTTAAGAAAGAATTTTCTCACTGTCCTTAAACATTTAAATCATTCCATGTGAAGAGAAACAGTACACTTTCACCCCTTCCCTTCTGTCATAGCTCTTATTGGAATCTCAACTTCATGCTGATACTCTTGATTTTCAGGATGATACAGAATCCTGTGGTTTAATTAATTCAAAAATTAATTCTTCTATCTTAGTGTGTCAGCAATAAGGCATGCTACCGAGGCTTATAAATTATTGCTGACTTAATCCATGATGGTGTAATGACACTGTGTGTCGTGCCTGTAGAAATAAGTACTTTGTATCCCTGAAAACAATCTTTTAGCCTAGGAATGTGGCAGCCATGGTTAATGTGTTCTCTGAGCTTCTTGCTCAGACTGTATGTAGTGACACCTCCTGCAAGCTCTTGTGCTGTCTGTAATTGAGAGCTTCTGATAGATAAAATACCATATGCATTTGGCTCGGTAGAATCCTCAGATAATATTTCTGGAACTTTTCAGAAATCTGATGTGCAGCAGAATGCAGGCAGGCATACTCCTTAAGCTTTGCTGGTTGGAAAAGCTGTTTTCCTCATATTTCTGTGAGTTCATATGCCAGGAAAATGTTTCAGAACATTGCAGAAACCCCAGGAGGCACAAGGGATCTACTTAGCTGAAAACCTGCTATGCATAATCAGCTAGTACTGATATTAAGCCAAAGGGGGGGAAAATCCACAATGCAGACATCATGTTCAAATGCTGTTTTACATGAACCTGCCTGTTGAAGTTGGGAAGATTAACTGAGGGGGATTGAAACATTTTCCTGAGCAACTACAGTGGTGGAAGGCAGTAAGATTCAGCAATGCTGGTCATTAGTTTATTGTGCAAATTGGTGGAAGTAATCTCGTCCTTTAGTAGCACTAGGTCTGAGACAAGATGCTTGTCCACACTTAGCCTTTGGCTTGCTCAATACTTAGTACTTATGCAGAAGTTGAAATCTGATTATGAAGAGAATGTTGGGTGAAAAGTCAAATAGAAATCATACTAGAGGCTTTGTTTTCTCAAAAATTAATCTGAATGTTTCTGTTTCATGATATTTTTCTAAATGTCATGTGATGGGAGTGATTGTTCTGGATTTTGTCCTCTCTGTTGTGCATCCAATTCTTTCCAGCTTGTTGCTGCTTGACAAATTTTAGCAGTGTTCTGTCTAAAGCTCAGCAGACTGTGAAGGAAGAAGTATCGATTTTCTTTTTGTTATCTGTACTAGAGAAATGAAGCACTTTTGCTTTGACTTAACTGGTTGTATCTTGCCTCTCCTGAAGGTCTGTGTTCTGAGATGGGGTTTCTGTTGGATGCATTGGAATGATTCAGCTTCCATGGCTACAGCATGTCACTTAGTTTACCTTCATGACAACCTTTCATAGCCTATCTGTAGCTAATCTGAAATAGGGATTGGCAATTTTTAGTAAGGTTCCTTTGTGACCAGATTCATTCAATATGGATAAATTCTTTCTACTGTTTGGGCACCTACTTTATGGAGGCAATTACTAATCCTAGATCCTAGAGTACCACAAGTATTAAAAACCTTTTTTTTTTTTTTTTTCCATGATCTTAACTTCTGTATTACCTTCTGACATAAATTAATTGGATAGGTTTGTGTTCTTGTTCATAGAAAGGTGTGTGTTTATTAGCTTATGCTCTGGATTCTTTTAAAGTATTAAAAGTTATATGTCAGTAATATATGGAAATATATTGCACACACACATCAGGATATTTCAGGACTGAATGATTGTTTATGTATTCGTGTGTCCTTTAGACAAGTTTTAAAAAGACACCTTGCCATGTCCATTCGAAATTTGTGGCTTATGTTATTTTTTAATACATTTTTGCCTCTCTCCTTTTCAGCAGCCTTTGTTTTCATAATTGCATCTGTCTCACTCATTTTAATTTCTGTAAATATGACCACTTTGCAGTTAAAAAATGGTTCTGTGAAGCTATCTTGAAGTGTTAAGAATGTGATACCAATTTTCCCTCTTAATCAGTCATCCTGCCAGTGTTTTCTTTTTCTTGTCTGTTCATCCAGTCATGATCCTAAATTCACTGAAAGTCAGGAATTCTTCTGTCTGGAGCATGAATAAGCTA
Organism: Heliangelus exortis; assembly: GCF_036169615.1. Taxonomy (NCBI): domain Eukaryota; kingdom Metazoa; phylum Chordata; class Aves; order Apodiformes; family Trochilidae; genus Heliangelus; species Heliangelus exortis. The sequence goes on along the minus strand of NC_092422.1, from coordinate 17,766,692 downwards.
ATTTTATTTTCCTAATTTTATGAAGGAATTAATTTATTAAGCTCTACTAACTTTCTCAAAGTAACTTTTGTGAGCAATCCTGGTTTTTAAAATTTGAGAAGAATTTTTAGAGCAAAGAAGCATCCTGCTTTAGCAGCATGCTTACCCATATAGTCACAGTTATTTGAAGTTGGATATAGTTGCATTATAGTTCAATTTTTGTATCACATCAAAATATTGACAGGTACATTAAAATGTTTCTAAAAAGTAACAGTCTTTTTGCAGTTTGTGTTTCATTTGTTTGTAGCCCAGGACATTGTTTTTCAGGTATGTAATTTCCTTTTGCAGCTTATGTATATGTAGAAACACATATAACTAAAAACATGAAACACCAGTTAAAATGCACTAAGCAATTGGAAGTGCAGGTGGAATTTGGTGGAATTCTGGTTTTTTGCTTGTTTGTTTGTTCATAGAATAAGAAGTTTTGTATTGTCATGGCTACCTGCATTAAGCCTTCTTAAGCACATGTAATCTTAACAGTGCTTTCCTCTGAAGCAGAGAGTTGTCATCTTTTTTCTCTCTTTATTTCAGAAACAGATGTTCTATATTTGCCTATTTAATTGGAAAACAATTGGCTCAATTCTTGGTTGTTACTAATAAGAGCTGAGATAATTGGCATTGTTAGGATAACAGCTCAATAGCCCCCATATTTATGTAATTAGGCATTAAAGGCTTAATTAAAGACTGTTTTGGTTTTGAACATCAGATGAAGAGAAATAGCTAAATGATTTGACAGTTTTTTAAAGCCTAGCAAGCATGAGAACTGTGCTGACTTTTTGGATGCATTGCTTCAGTTCATTCTGATATTTTCTTGGCTGTCCCTAGAAGACTGATTTTTGTAATTATTTCAACTTCAGAAGAACATCAGTTAAATAATAATGAATACACGTATGTTCCTCTGGTTTAGTTTAGGAATGTTTTTGGTTTTTTTTCTTTTACAGCTTGACAAAGATGACATGGTATATATGGAAGCATATGATAAGTTGCTGGAATCTTGGCTTACTTTGGTACAAGATGACAAACATTTCCATAAAGGCTTCTTTACCCAGCATGCTGTTCAGGTCTTTAATTCCTACATTCAGTGCCATCTAGCTGCTCCTGATGGGACAAGGAATTTGGTAAGCCCTCATTCTAATATTTTTTTGTGATATATAATAACTAGCCCATGTCTATTGGTATGTACAGTATTATGGACCTCAAGAAAGCTAGTGTTGAATTACAATTTATGACCTTGAAAATGAAAAATTTGCTGAATTTGTTACTTACTGATAATTTTCCAGTCTGTTTCTCTCATTCTGAAGAGGAAATAAAGGAATGCAAAGTTGGAAATTGCTTTCAAAAATAGAAACTGTTACTCAAATCTACTTGCATCTTGCTGTTCTTCCCACAGATTCAATAACTAAACTTTTGGCCATCCTTCTCTGGACTAGGGTTCTAGTTAAAATACTCAATGAAATTGGAAGCCTTCTATATGGTTGGTCCCTCCCATACATTATCTTCAAAATATACTTTGACAGTATAGTTGACATGCATAAATATCTGGTAGTAGAATGAGTGTACTCAGACTAGAAGAAACTTGCAATATTATGTGGCTCTTTTGGATAATACAAATTCATAGTTGAATTTTTGGCATGACTGTTCTAGAAAAAAATTGAAAGTACTTCATGCATCTCTTGAACCACTGAGAATTAAAGCAGATTGGTCTCTTTGCCAAAAGTCTGGATCTTACTGAAGTAGATTCTCATAAAATTGGATGTAGACATGGGACGAATTAATTATTACATAGATTTAATTCAGTAGCTGTATCACTCTTTAATTTGATGCTGTGCAAAGATCTCTGAGATAACCTCATTCTGAAAAGCACCGTATAAAACAGAATTCTGCTATCTCAGTATGTAACAGATGGTAACAACAGTGCCAAAACAGAGAAATATTTCACAAGAGAACTTTGAATTCATGTCAGGCGGTCTTGACATAACTTCTACACACAGGTTAATTCATGTCATTCTGTGAGATAAGGAATTTATCCCATGGGTAACCCTTTAAAACCCACAGCTGGCATTTTAGAATGCTTCTAGTTCAATATCAAAGCAGTAACAGGAACTTTCAGTCTCTACTTTGAGAGCAGAGGCTCACCCTTCAGTAAACAGCTGCAACTTTGAAGTTGCTAAAAGAGAATTATTTGCTGGGTTACATAAAGAAAAGATGGGTTAAAGGCACTTTGGATAAAGAGTTCTGTGTGGGTTCAGTTTTCCAGAGCCTTTATAGAAACAAAGTAGACTGAGAGCTTTCTCTGCTGCTTGCTTTTTATTTTTATTTGATTCTCGAAGAGATTTTTTTAAAAACATTTTTAACATCAATACTAAGGCTTTAGAAACCATGGTTCATCTCTTCAAGGAATAAGGTCTGATTATTGTCTAAACAGTTTTATAATGCAGCCAAGATAAACTTTGAGTAATCAAAGAGTGCAACTTCTGCATCGGCGAGAAATAAAATTTGGATGATGATGATGGTTATTGTTAGTCTTCTGTTTTCTTGACATTACAGCTTTTAGTTACTAAAGCTTTTTACCCTCAAACAATGGTTTATGGAAAATGTTAATGAAAGGGATTATTTTAATTTCATCAAGAAAAATGGTACCTATTATGTGATTTTTGCAGTATCTCAGCTGAAAACAGTATCTTTGACTAATGAGTATGGGAAACCACAGAAGTTGCAGCAATTAAACCAGTTCTTGGTGTGCTACATGTGTGATTAAAATGCAAATGTACTTCAGCAATCTTCTGCCCACTGTGTTTGCAGACTGTGTGGGCCAGAGTCATTTGCGACCTTATACTTCTAGCAGTGGATGCTCAACAGAGCTGATTTATATACCCTGCAGAGTAAAGAAGCTGTTTTGCTGTTGTCCCACTTTGCTTATTCTATTAATAACAAGTATCAAATTTCATTACTCTTACTCTTGGCTCTTTTTGCAAACAGCGACTGGAGAACACTACTAGGAACAGTAGCAAATGTACCATTAATTGAGGGTAGCATTTTGCTAATGGGTTTGTGAAATGCTGATTTTAAAATAGGAGTAAACACGGCTTCCTCTTGTGTTTAACTCTTCTGTATCTAATATAATATGAATCGTGTTCATCCATGCAAAACACCTTGAAAGAAAAAGCCAAAATCATGAAAACATTGTGGTGATAATAAAATTTAACAAGTATTAACAGTAACTGGTTGCTTCTAATTTTGTTGAAATAAATAAAGACTGCCAATGGTGTGGCCTCTCGGGAAGAAGAAGAAATAAGTGAACTGCAGGAAGATGACAGAGACCAATTTTGTGACCAGTTGGCCAGTGTGGGCATGCTGGGGAGAATTGCTGCAGAGCACTGTATACCTCTTCTTACAAGGTACAAAAAAAAACCCAGTTAATTGCTGAAGCCATCTCATATGAAAAGTCTCTGACTTTCTCGAGAAAGCTTTAAAACAGTGAATATTTTACTGTAATTTGTTCACAGTTTATTAGAAGACCGAGTGACAAGGCTCCATGGTCAGTTGCAAAGACATCAGCAGCAGTTACTTGCCTCACCAGCATCAGGCTCAATTGACAATAAAGTGCTTGATGACCTGTATGAGGATATTCATTGGCTTATTTTAGTCACAGGTAAGTGAACAGCTTTAAGTAGAGCTTATTCTGGTATTACTGTAGCTGAACACCTCAGGAGAAAAAAAAATTGAAAACCCCCAAACATTTGTATATCAACCACTCTGGATTCACTATGAATTTTATCCTTTTCACTGCTTTTATTGTACATACACTAGTTACAAAGTCTTTGTTTTACTTTAATTTCTCTTGAGTAAAATGAAAGTTACCTTTAAAAGATCAGTGCAATCTTTACACAAGGTATCCTTTGAATATTCCTGTAACTAATTTTGTTATAGATATTTTTAGATGTGTTATGAGTCAACCTTTTCAAGAAATTAGTCTCTTCATGATACTTGCTTTTTAGATGGAACTATCTTAAATATCTTTGCACAACATAACTAAGACAGTACCTGTGCTTTGTTAGGAGAAATATATACTTTATGAACTATGTTGTGGGACCTTTTTGAACATCTGCTTTTTAAATTGCTCTCAGAGGTTGACATGAATGTGTTTATAATATTTTTCTATCACTGTGAGATCAAATTTGTAGCTCACAGACATTGAAAACTATGACAAAAGCTACAATTGACAGTAATTATCTGGGCACCAGATCATTGTATAAAAACCATGCTTTACCTGATTTGTAGTTGCTGTGCAAGGAAAACTTTATTATAGCACATGTACTTGGTGTCTGAAAGCCTCTGACAGATTTGAAATGTTAGCAGAATGGAATTACCAAATGAAATGGATTCAGTGGAGTAACAGTAAAATTAAGGCTTTTTAAATCACATAATAGAAATAGAAAAAAGGTCACAAAAAAAAGTTGGTTTGGGTTGTGTTTTTTCCCCTCAATAGTTCAGTTTATTGTAGTACTTTTACATTAAATAAAGCTTGTATCTTTTTTTTTTTTTATTTTGGGGTTTCTTTGTCTAGTCTTGGTTTCTTGTCACTTCAGGTTCTTCTCCTGAATGGCTTTTAAGGATTCTGAAGTTAATTTATGTCTTTAAATAGTGCCAGTCAGGGTCTGTACAAACATTTGATTCTGGTGGGGTGTCTGCAGTTAAGCCAATGGATTCACTAGTCAGAAAGCCATGAGTTAACCTAGGGTAGAAAGTTGTGATCATTCTTTCTTTTTTAATGAAAGGCTACCTCTTGGCTAATGATACTCAGGGAGAGACTCCGTTAATACCTCCAGAAGTAATGGAATATTCCATTAAACATTCAACTGAGGTTGACATCAATACAACACTTCAGATTCTGGGATCTCCAGGAGAAAAAGCCTCTTCCATCCCAGGGTATAACAGAACTGATTCCGTAATTAGGTAAGGATGTATCTCGTGCTATTAAGTATGTTTAATGCTTTTTCAGAAGAAAAAAGTGAGAATGTGAGTGGGCTTCTGTGAATTTGAAAAGTATAAAGCAATATGTAAATACTGAACATTGGAAAAGAAACATCTCTTTTAACTTGTATTAAACTAAGGGTAAATAATTTCTAAGAATGGTTTCATATTAAGACATATTAAGGCAATACTGTAGAAGAGATTAAGGAAAGACAGCAAAGATGAAGTGTTGTGGTTTTTTTAGGAAAAGGCAGGGTAAATACAGGTGAAATTTCAAGTTGGGGTGGTTCTGGGGAAGAAGGAAAGATGAGAGGCATCAAAATAGATAAAATTGAGTCAAGATGGGAAGGCTGAAGCAAATAGATTGACTTAACAAGGTGTGTGCCAAAGTCTTGGAAATTAATAGAAGTTTTTTCAGCAGAATTTCTCTGCTGAAAACCCATCTTTAATCTCATTTTGACAGGAAGTTCTTAAAATCACTTGAATTACTAAAACACGGTTAGATCAAAATCTTTAGATAATAAATTGTGTACTCTATCATTTATTTAGCACATGTACACCTTAAGCAGACACTTTCCAGGGCATCAGTGAGCTTCTCTACTTTGAACATGAGTTGTTACCCAGGCTTGGCAGCAGCAATAAAATTGGTCCTCAGTGCACGAGGAACTGTCACTTTGATACACAAATCACTATCTGCCCATAAAAGGAGCAAAAGAGGGGATTTCAGTTCTCTTTTTGCAAGAAAGCCTATGCCCACAAAGGACTCTGTAATTTGAGTCCTAACATTTGGGAAGACTGAATTCTACTTTAATTAAGATGAAAGATTCTTCACTCAAGATTACTTTCTGTGTAGTTAATGTTTTCTTCTTCTGGAAGAGGACAGTAAAAGCAATGGATCTACATTGGCAACGATGAGCCTGATGTTTAGAAGTTTAAAGTTTCTGCTCAGTAGTATTATTGGCAGCTTCAAGAAGTGGCCACCAGACAGGATTTCTTGGTGCAGTGTCTCAGTGATGATGGGAATAAAATCAGATCTCAACAAGGCAAGATTTGAGGCTTTCTGGCAACAGTTCTGGAGTGTCTTCAAGAAATAGACCACTGTCAACTTCTAAATTCCTTGTGCACTATCCTATTTTTACAAAATTTAATTGATAACACTACAAAAGCTAATATTTAATGTTTTATGGACTCAGTGTATCAATGTAATCAACTGGTAGTCTGCTATTTTAGACTTTCTCTGCAGTAATGAAAAAGAGACACAAATGGTGATTTCTGTATTTTTTCCTTTAGTATGTATCAAATTGCAAAAGTGGCACAATTAGGATCTGCTTGATCACTTAAGCTTGATGGTGCAAGGAAGGGAGAAAGTTCTTCAAAAAAGCTTTTCAAGTACTTCAAGTAGTAGTCTACTTGTCTTTGTTTCCTTGATGTCATAGTGCTTGTGAGGATTCTTTGTTGCAGGAATTTTAATGACAAAGGTAATCACCTTTTCATGCATGACCTGATTTTTTTGAAGGGGATTTGCCAGTCTATCTTGCCTCTCTCCTTGCATTTATAAAAACAATAAATTCAGGTGCTTTTTACGTCCTTAGAGTGGAACTAATTTCCTTCTGTTAGATTTCATGAAAAATGAAAGTGTTTGGTAGCTGCATTGCTTCTCCAAAGACCACTCTCAGCATCCTCATTGCCTTTTCCATCTGCAGGCTCTTATCGGCTATTTTAAGAGTGTCAGAAGTAGAATCTAGAGCAATAAGGGCAAATCTCACACACCTCCTGAGCCCTCAGATGGGCAAAGACATTGTATGGTTCCTCAAGCGTTGGGCAAAGACTTACCTCCTAGTAGATGAAAAGCTGTATGATCAGGTAAGGATGTAACTTTATGAATTAATTGGTGAGTACCAGCAGTAATATTAGCCTCTGTATGCAGATGTCAGTATAGCTATTTTAAAGTGCAGTGATAAAACATTTTTAATGCTAAATGGGCTGTGTTTAATTTGGAGTTTGTTGGACAGTTGTTATTTTCCTCAGTTTTTGAATTTGAAATATAACTTGTTAGGAGAACCCCTCTTGCACATTTGGGTGCAAATGTGATTTTTGTAGCCATTGCCATAGCAGAATAGCATAGGGTGCTCTCAGACTGCATAGTGGGTGAAACTCACTGACTACTTCTCACTATCCATCAGATCTTACAGTTCATCTCTAATGCAGTGGTTGCCCTTGATGGATGATGTAGTGTGTAACCTAATTTAGTGTGAATCAGATATTTGTGACCTTGTCACAAGGTAGTATGCATTAGCTAATGTCATGCTGCTTTCTCTCCCCATTCTCACATGTTCTCATGGTAGATACCTGATTTCAATGGTGCATTCTTTGTAAAGGGCAACTTCTTACTGTGTTTGGACAGCACTAATCATGATTAGACCTTGATCCTGATTTTGCTTACCAAACTAACTGTAATCCAGCTAGCTGATGGAGGGCACTCATCCTGAGGAGGTCCTGTGGCTCTAACTTTTGAGAAGGAAGCCTCCTCCCCTTTATTTCCACTATTGAAGCAACTAAGAATACTAACATTTCAGGAGGCCCCTCCTTAACAAAAATAGGTATACCACAGAATTGTAAATACTTGGAATTGTATTATTTATCTTGTACTCAACAGCAGAGTTAATAATTTGTTGGGGGAACAACTAGAGAGCATGTGAGAAACAATGTGAAGAAACAAAATAGAGTATATAAACATGTTTTGTTTGCATTGACACTTGAAAGTGATTGAAACTTTTTTTTATAGCTTATGATCAATCATGTATATATCATGAGTTTTAAAGTTAGAAATGTTTGTGGTGTGCTAACAGGCAGCCCCTGCACAATTATTACAAAATCTCTGTATTTGACTCTTGAGAAACCTCTATTTAAGGATAGGAGAAAAGGCAATCTCAAAGAAGCCTATGTTAATGTGCCAGGTCAAAATGTGACATCTTTCCTAAAAGATGTATAGATTGTAGGAGTGATCTGCAGAAAGCAAAGATGAAAATAAAGTTTTACAAGATTTGATCAATAGCTAGTTTTATTTCTAATAATTTTTGTTGCTGAATTTTGAAGAATTTTATAGTAAATTGACTGAAACAGTTTTGGGAGATCATTTTGGGATCCTTCTTTTAAGTTGTCAACTTCTGAACTTTCCTTGGTGTTAAAAGATAAACATATTCAAACCTGATTCTGTGATGAGCTTGAAGCTTTTGTTTGGTTTAGGTGATGTGCTTCAAATGGCAAGATAAATTTGGCAAAGAGTTTTCTATTACAGGTCTTTGCCTTTCTCTATGTAACATTTGTGTATTTTAAGTAGAGGAGAAGTGACAGCCTGAAAAGAATTTGCTGACAATGATTACCATACACTTTGGGCTTCTGGCTTCTGTAAAACTCACTCATTTTAATGCTTTTCTTATAGATAAGTCTGCCATTTAGTACAGCATTTGGTGCTGATACAGAGGGTTCCCAGTGGATTGTGGGTTACCTTTTAGAAAAAGTGATCAGTAACCTGGCAGTGTGGAGTTCAGAGCAGGACCTTGCAAATGATACTGTACAACTGCTAGTAACATTAGTGGAAAGGAGAGAGCGGTAAGTTGCTATACCTCTGGAAGTCAAAATACTTCTTTTGCTTCCTTTAAATTTTTTTGGCCAAAATAATACAGATATAGGTCACTTCATAATCATGTCTCTGTAAGTCAGATTGCTTTAGTATCCTACTATAAATAAAAAAATTTTAAAAAGCCTAACAAAGCGAGGAGTGAGACCTGTACTGGAAAAAACATAAGGTGTCTTTTATTCACGTTTAGAAGTGCACTCTCCTTCCCTTACTTTTGTGCCTCAATTTTAAACAATGAGAAAGGAAGAACTCTACTGGTCTTCACTCTCTCAAGGATTTTTGCATTGCTGCTTATTTTTTAACAAGTTCTTCCAGATTAAGCATTCAGATACTGGCAAAGCCAGTATAAAATGTTTCGTGAACATAAATAAATAAAAAAAATAAATTCCAAGGTATGACAGATCCAGACAAATTTCTGCTTTCTCTCTGGTTATTACAAACTGAAGCAGCAAATCATTGATTCTGCTTTTGTGAATTGACATGGAATTACACAGGCAGTCATGCATTCACAGTCTGCTCAAGTCTGTTCTGAAATTTGAGGATTAAACACTTGAGGAATTTTCTTTTTAAAAAATTAAAACCCAGTGGAGCTATTTTTGAATAAACTGCTTATTTTATCATGACATAATGAGACTAAGCTTTTAATCCATGCAGTATGTCCATTAACTTTGTGTGTGTATCTGTGTAAAACTAAAGCACTTCCCTGCTTTTCTCCTGTCTGAATTATGCTATTTTCAGAGTATACACTTTAGAAATCTTAGAGGTGAGGCATTAATAAGATGCAAGTCAAAAGGCAATTTAGCCTTAGAATAAATTAATCTTAAAAATAATAAATCTTTCAATAACTGCTAGCAACCTGATGTGCTTTGTACAATTTTGTGATATCTTTTGTTTAATTAAACCATTTTTCCCTCTTTTAGGGCAAACTTAGTTATCCAGTGTGAAAACTGGTGGAATTTAGCTAAACAGTTTGCAAGGCGAAGCCCTCCTCTTCACTATTTGTCCAGTTCTGTGCAGAGAACACTAATGAAAGCTTTAGTTTTAGGAGGTTTTGCTCATATGGATACAGAAACAAAGCAACAATACTGGACAGAGGTAAGATATTATGATGCTTCTGTTACCTCCATTTTAGCAAATAGTACAAATAAGTTAGCTTAGGCAATACTATGGTGACAAAACCAATTTATATAGAATCTTTTTAATATTTAATATTGATAATTTGTTCATTAATCTGTCTTTGAAAGCCAATAGTTGTATGGCACTCATGAACTGCCAAAAATTGTATCTAAACCATTATAACCTAAACAGAAACCTGTAATAATTGGCTGTAGGATGCGTGAAGCAGCTACTATAGCAGAACACTTGAAAGACACTGTTGTTAAAATTTTCCTTGGAACTGTTGTAATGTCTTCCTTTTATTTTAATTCAGTGTTGTTAGGAATATAATGAAGAGCTTTGTCTAGCTTTTCATGCCAGGCTCCATGAAACTCAGATATTTAATACCAGAAAGGTACTAGAAAGGAGCAACTCATATGGTAGCACTATATGAGTTTATAAAGCATTTGCCTTCTGAGGGAAACTTGCTTTTATTAGCAAAAGTATGAAGTTAGTGAATGAAGGTCAGACTATAATGCACTAGAAGTAATTGGGAAAAACCTTTATTTTTATGGAAGTTTCTAAATTGGTTCCAAACACAGCTGGTTACGAAAGAGATTGCACTATTGAGAATCATAATATGACAAAGATAATTGTGAACATGAATATTAATTAATGCTTGCCTTGATGAACTGTAATGATATCCCCCCCCTAATACTGAAATTGGAAGAGAATAAAATACTGTGAATCAGAGAAAGTAATCAGTAAGTAATTTTTTTCAGAACCAGAAAATAATGTACTTATGGTGGTGCTCATTTTGAAATGAGCCTGCAGGTGATGATGGATGATGAGAATCACTCATTACAGCTTCAGCTTGCATTAATTTGACAGATAATAATATAACTGAGCCACTGAAAACTGGAAGTGATTGATTCTACCACTGCCCTACCAAAAGCAACCTGCAAGCTTGAATTACTTAAACCTCACATCTCATGTATGCTTATCTAATGTGACTTTTCTAAAAAATTTCAAGGTTCTTCAGCCACTTCAGCAGCGATTCTTGAATGTGATAAACCAAGAAAATTTCCAGCAGATCTGTCAGGAGGAGGAAGTGAAACAGGAAATCACTGCTACATTAGAAGCACTCTGTGGCATTGCTGAGGCTACCCAGATTGATAACGTAGCAATTCTTTTCAATTTCCTAATGGACTTCCTTAATAATTGCATCGGATTAATGGAAGTATACAAAAACACACCAGAGACTGTTAATCTCATAATAGAAGTATTTGTGGAAGTTGCACATAAACAAATTTGCTATCTTGGAGAGGTAAATACATCCAGAAGGGGAAAGAAAGTGTGTGTGTGTGTGTGTGTGTGTGTGTGTGTGTGTGTGTGTTTTCATGTACTTGCCAGTATATACTTTAACCAGAAAGAAATGTAGTAATTTTTAGTTTTTGTAGAGAAAGAAATGTTACATGGTCACATCTGTTAGGGGAATTTCTTTGTTTAAAAATGTACACTCAAAGGTCAAATGCAGAACATCTAGACTGTTCTTATACTAATAAACTTAACCACAATTCATCATTAGTCTTACTGTATGCCTGGGTGGCAAAAGCATGCAGACAGCATTGAGTATGTTTTTTTTAACCATATCAGACTTCTCTGGAGGGCAGTCTGAGACTGTTTGTTTTATGTGACAAATGCATACAATAGAGACACTGCCTTGGTCCTAAATAGGCATTAACAGATACAGAGAAGTTAATGTGTAAAGTGGGTCAGTGCACTGCACTTAACATCTTTGCACTGTTGACTAACTGTACTTTTTGCATCTAGAAGAGTTCCTGACTATTCCAAACTGGGTATGCACAGTGTTTTATGGCTCTAATCTTTGATAAGAGATAAGTGAGATGTGTCAGCCTGTCCCAAGCCATTCTTATCTTTTTTTTTTCTGAGATTGAGGAGTGAATAAAAGTAATGTTCTGCTGTTTCAATGTAAGTGTTCTTATTGTTCAAGGTGGCCATTTCCTTGATGATTTTGTCTGCAGTTGTTACAAAAAGTGGTTATGTAACTAAAATTAAAATCTTGAACTATCATCAGCAATGCAAACGAATTAATCATCAACGAGTTAAAATGTGTCTTTTAGCATATGGAAATCTTATTACCTTACATTGTTTTATAGGCCAAAGCCATGAACTTGTATGAAGCCTGCCTAACTCTGCTCCAGGTGTATTCCAAGAATAATCTAGGTCGACAACGGATAGATGTTACAGCAGAAGAAGACCAGTACCAGGATCTCCTTCTTATTATGGAGCTTCTCACAAACCTTCTGTCAAAAGAATTCATAGATTTCAGTGATACAGGTATGAGGGAACTGGCAATTGCTGAACCATAACCTGTAAAAATATTATGTGGCACACATTCAGTTCAGGTAAAGTGAAAACTGAAGTTTAAGCTAGATTAGATCAGGATATGGAAATTACTATTTAATGTTCCAGTAGAAAAGGAAGCACTTTTCCCAATATTCTATCATCTGAAATTATTACTGTTCTCATAAAATAAATAGGGCATGCGTGAAACAACTTGAAGTTTGAATCTTTCAAGTCTGAACATGTGGTAGCTGCAATTTTGTAACAACAACAACAAAAATACAGAGGTTGGAATAGTAAATTACTGCAAGAGGGCAGATGGATTATCATCTTAGTACAAGATCTAACTTTCATGAGATGTGGAGCTTAAGGTTTCAGCACACCTGAGGATTTTCCAGTCCCCATTCACAGAACATACTTGGTGATATGTGGGTGTAGTTAAGGGTTCTTTTTTGTATTCCAGCCTATTACTTCCTTTCATATATTTGTCATTTAAAACTGCAGTAGTCCTGAATATGATCTGCCCATGCTAGCTTAGTTGTGCTGCACTGCTTTTTAATAAGCTGAAAAACATTTGCATGTTTCAGATCTTAACATGTCCTATACACTTCGTGCAGAAAACACTCTCAGTTACAAACCCCTGCCTAGTGGGGGTTTTATGTTGTCCATTGCCTTTCTGAGATACATCTCAAAAGAGAATCTTGCACTCCAGAATTCAGTACATCAGTCTGGTTTTTTGTCATGCATGTACAACACAAATACAGAACCATATTTAGACTTTGTCCATTGAATGGACAACCCTGATGCCTTCTCACATACTCTCTTTGAAATCAGACACTGGATGTTTGTTGCATGGAAAGCACTGTAAAATACTTAGCATGAAACTAAGGAATGTGAAAACTACCAAAGTGCAGAGCCCAGAGATCAAATATACTGAAAGTTGAGTGCATTCTGTAGCTGACTCAATGCAGGAATTAGAAAAGTTGATGGGAAATGCAGGTCTTGCCTGTAAATGGCAAAATCTTAGAAGCGTCTAAGCTACAAAACTTCCTGCTTTAACTCTCCCATATTTTTCCCCTTGCATTTATTTGTATGTATCTATACACATACATATATAAACATATAAGTAGAGTATTAAAAACAGTAATATTTTTCTCACTATCTGTTTATCTGTGCAGATTTGGGGCAACTATCACTAGAAACAAACGCAATGGAAAGGAGCCCTCAGAATATCTGAAGGGTTCTGTTCTAGCATGCCATCTGCTACATGTGATTGTGAAATGCTTAGTCCTAATGAATATAAATATAGAGTGATATGGCAGCCTCTGCTCACTAAGTTTCTATTTTAATCCTGTGTGTCATGTTTTTGTTTGTGCAGAGGGCCATAGTCATATTTTTTTAAATATCATTATTATCATGAAACAGGAGCTTCCTTCAGTATGTTTAATCCTCCTTTTATACAAAACTTTTTTTGGTCTTTTTTACAGATGAAGTATTTCGGGGGCATGAGCCTGGGCAAGCTACAAATAGATCTGTGTCAGCAGCAGATGTTGTCTTATATGGGGTTAATCTAGTTCTGCCTCTTATGTCCCAGGATTTGCTAAAGGTAAGTGTATTTTAACACGTAGCTGCTAGAAAATAAGAGCTTTATAGCAGTGAATTCCCAGAATTTATACCTGTATGCATTCCATCTTTGCAAGTTGAGTTTCCTAGGCTTTTAAAAATGTAAATAACTGCTCCGTAGTTCTAGACACTGTTTGAAAGAAATATTGTAAACTGAGAAAATGTATATTTGAAGGGTATAAACAAAACTTTTTTATTCTTAAAAGTGAGTCCATGCAGGTCAACAATTAGCCAAACCTGAAATGTGGCTTGTGGAATTCCTTTATCTGATAGTGTCAGAAATGTGACAGGAAGCATAAACAGTGGTGTTAGTTTTTAAAAAATAATCTGGGAGCAGGTAGTAACCCTTGAATTATTTTCACAGTACAGCTGGCTTTTGTATCATAGCTCCAGTCATCTTTTTTCAATGTACCACAGTGTTTGCTAATAAAGTTGTAGCCATTCTAATGACTCTGAAGTTGTCTGCTGAAATTGTCTTTTCTTCTTCAGTGGAAAGCATCAGTCTTGTGTGGTTTGTACAAATGGGAATCATAGAATCATAGAATGGTAGGGGCTGGGAGGGACCTCTGGAGATCATCAAGTCCAACCACCCTGCCAAAGCAGGATCACCTAGGGCAAGTCACACAGAAATGCCTCCAGACAATTATTCTATGTCAAAATGTTATAATGTTATAATTATGAATGTTACATAATTGTCAGAAGAGCATCATGTGATTGATTCTAACATTGCTGTATTTTCTTTTTTGACAGTTTCCATCTCTGTGTAATCAATATTACAAATTAATTACTTTCATCTGTGAGATATTCCCTGAGAAAATTCCACAACTTCCAGAGGACCTCTTTAAGAGCCTAATGTACTCACTGGAGTTAGGGATGTCATCGTATCCTTCACAGAGCTTGGGAGTGCTTAAAAATCTGAGTTGCTTTTAAAAGGACCCACTAAATGCCTGATTTTTTTTTTTTTCCTTTGCATTTTTTCCTTTTCTATCAGTATCAGTAAAATCATGTATTTGTAACCAACTCTTACTCTCTGGTGATTAATAGTTTTACTGTAGTGTCCATTGAAATTCTAGTGTTAGGTTGATTTCTTCTGACTTGGGTTGCTTGAATGCAGCCCTTAAGTGGCGTAACATGTAAGTTGTTTCTGGCAGCCATTCCTGCCTCCTCCATTACTTCATTTCAGAGTGTGTAACTTCATAAGCCTTCAGCTGGTATCCCAAAGCCATTCCTGAATTAGTTGCTCAGCTGGTAATACAAAACACTGCTGCTGTTCTATTGGGCTGGCTCCAGAGCATTTCCTGTCAGGGTGCCAATGGGCTCTCCCTCTCATAATGGGAGGACCATTTTCACTAATCTGTGGCACGTGTCAGAAACAGATGAGCTTGACCATAAGGGACTCTTTCTGGAAATGTTATGTCAGAGAGGGTTATGTTACCTTAGAGAATGTAGCTAATAAAAGGAGGCCACAAAATTGGAATTGTTTTTTTCCCCCTTTTTCCAAGTTTGTTAATTTTTGTTGTTTTGGTTTGGCTTTAATTTATTTTTTTAGATTGGCAGCTTTATAGTAAAAAGAAATCTTGGAACAAACAAACATTAAGATACTTTCTAGTGACACAACTTGGAAGTTTTACCACAACTTAATTGAAATCCAACCTTGATTCTTTAATGCCCATTATCAGAATGAGTTCAGAAGTTTGCCAGCTCTGCCTGGAGGCTGTAACACCATTAGCAGAACAGTGTGCAAAAGCACAAGAAACAGATTCAACCCTTTTTCTAGCAACAAGGCACTTTCTCAAGGTAAGACATCTGCATTTCATGTTACTTTTTGTGGGTTTTGCATGCAGGTAGCATCAAGAGGGCAAACAGTGATTGTATCCAAATGGGTTAATCAGGGTCACACAGAGTGTTATCTCTTTCTGTGGAATTAGGTAACAGCCTGTACCTAAAGAACTGGCAGTTTAAGAAAAACAAGAGCATGAAGGTCTGGAGATTGGACTAAAGTACAAAGAAGAGTGGAGGAACAAAGGAAAGAAATGACTTAGTACTACCAGTCAGCAAAAGACCTCAGAGTACAATTGATACTTTATCTGTGCTCTGCACACAAGGTCTAGAATGAACCTGACTTAGAATTTACAGCAGTTAACACTTACTGTAAAAGCTCTGAATTAGCTTTCAGAATTCTGTGAACTGGAGGCTGGGTAGAGTACTAAAACAAGAAGCAGAAATATGTTGGGAACTAGAAAGAAAATGCTATAATTTATTCAATGGATCCAGTGAATTACAAGTTTTCTTAATACAATGTCATATTTAGTAGTTTTCTTTTAGCACCAGCCACTCTATCTCAAAATTTTGGAATGATGTGGTAGCAAACAGGTTCCTTCTAACTGGAAATAAAAGTAATTGGGGAACCTGTGTGCTTGTCCTCTTATTTTGCAAAGACTTCTGTTTTCCTTAAGACATCTTTTTTTAGCCAAAATGACATTTTAACTTCTGAGGACTGCTCATGAAAAGCATGCAAAGCCAAGCTGGGAGAATGAGGAACACCTTAAATAATTTTTTTATTAGCATAGCTTTCTATCTTTTCTCTGAATGTCTACTTAAAATTTTAAACTGTTCTTACTAATGTATTCCCTGTTTGGCTTTCTATGAGCTCTGGGAATCTCCAAAACTTGAGAAAGTTCCCTGTTTCATTCTGGAAGAGCGAAGGCTTTTTTCTAAGCCATATTTGCAGCTTTTGGAGAAAAATACAAGGATGGGATTTTTCTGTGAAGAGCACACAAATCAACAGTTTTCAGTTTCAGTGCTTTGAGGTGTAAATTTGTACTGTTAAACCAAGACCTGACTTCTGAGAGAACTTGGCTTTCCAATTACTGGTACCTAAATATAGGAAGAAAAGCAACAAATCAAATAGTCTTGGAAGTTTGTGAATGCGTGTTCATTATCATAAGAAGTGAAAAAGTGGTTCAGCAGCAGATGTTGATAAAGTTAAGTTTACACTTCCCTAACTAGTTCTGTTTTGTGATTTCAGATGGTCTTTGATATGCTGGTACTTCAGAAGCACAATACAGAAATGACAACTGCAGCAGGTGAAGCGTTCTACACATTAGTGTGTTTGCATCAGGTATGGCATTTAGACACTTCCACCTTGAAAACATATCATTTGTTAGAGGAGAGTGATTTAGTTGCTGTGTGTCTGGCAAATCAAGAGTATTCAGTTGAATACTCTTGCTCAAAGTGGGGTCAATAGTGAATTCAGATCAGGTCGCTCAGTACTTTTTCCAACTGTCTTGAAAACCTCCAGGGTAGATACTACAAAGTCTCTCTGAAAGGCCTGTTAAATGCTTTGTTATCCTTATAATTCATGTGCTTTCAGCACCTGCCAGCATCTGTCTTGGTGGCCCACTGGAGTCATTCAAATCCATCAGGAACTCCCCTTGTTACAAAGTTCAAAATTGGATGCAGTATTCCACATCTAATCTAACAAGTGCTGTGTAAAGACCAATACTATAGAGTGTGCTGCTAGTGTCATGGCTGACAAAGCACACTGCTGACCTTAAAGACATTTCAGCTCTCCTTAGCTCCTTTTGCCTTCAGAGCTCCCTCCCACAGGATCCCACTCACCAGTCTCCTAAATAAGATGAAGTCTTCTCTCATGATCTCCAGGGTCTGTACTCAGTTGCCTTTTTTCCTTGCTCTCCTAAGCATCTTGAACTCCAGTATTTCACAATCACTGTAGCAAAGGCTGCCATTAATTACCACATCCTACATGAAGGGGGCCTGCAGGAAAGCTGAAGAGGGGCTTGTCACCAGAGGACTGTGGCAGGACAAAGGGTAATGGTTTTAAACTGAAAGAGGATAGATTTAGGGTTAGATATTAGGAAAAAAATCTTCACCAGGAAGGTAGTAAGACGCTGGAATAGGTTGCCTAGGGAGGTGGTTGATGCCTCATCCCTGGAAGTGTTCAAGGCCAGGTTGATTGGAGCCTTGAGCAACGTGGTCTAGTGGGAGGTGTCCCTGACCATGCAGCAGGCTTGGATCTTGATGATCTTTAAGGTCCCTTCCAGCCCTAACCATGTGATGGTTCTGTGATCCCTGATCCTAGCTGTGAGCAGCAGATGCATAGTCATCACCGGGTGGCCCATCTGGCATTCAAGCTCATGCCAGGGATGTAGTCTTTGATGTGGAAACTTCTCAAATTGCTTGCAGATGAAGTCCACTGCTACCCTGTTTTGGCAATTTGCAACAAGCTCCCACCATGATGTCATCTTTACTGCCTCTCCTCTGATCATGACCCATAGGCACTCAATGAGATTGTTGCCCAGTCCATAGAGAAGCATTCTTAATTTGAGCTACCCTTTCACATAAATTGAATCATGGCAAATGGCAGTTTTCTGTCCTCTTGTGCCTTAAAGAGCTTCCCTGAAGAGCTCTATAGAGCCTTTGTCTGTCCATCAGAGCACACCAATCTTGCCACCTGTCCCACCACGTCTCAGTGCCTGCAGTGATGTTGCAGCTCTGTATCTGCACGTGGAGCTCTAGCTCTTCCTTTTTGTTTCCAAAGCTGAATGCCTTTCTGCACAGATGTGTGAGGTTGGCCTCCTTTCAACCTCTTTCATCTTTCTTGATGAGTGCTCTTAAACCCTTCACACTTCTTTGCATTCTTTCCATTCTTGGTCTCTGTCTCCTCAAAGCTGTTACCACCATTCCCCAGTGTGCCCTTTAAAACCCTTCCTGCCATGGAGAGCCTTTGGCAAAGATATTCCCAAGCCACTCTGTCATATGAGTCCTCTCTCTTGTTAGCAGCCCCTGTCCCTCAAAGAGGGACTGCTGATCATGTAAGACAAAAAGACCCTGTGACACCAGACACAGGTGGCAACTTCTGAGTTCTGTCTATCCCCACTTAAGTCTTTCACCAGTATAATTGAGGACACTTCCATTCTGGGTCCTGTGTCCTTTACCCTTGCCCACAGAGCTCAGTAGTCATTCAGGACTTGCTCCAGGTGCCCCTTGGCAGTGTCCTTCTGTCATGTTTATGATGTTTCTTCTGTTTCTGTCCAGGTAAGCATGAGAGTAAGTGACAGTAAAATGAGAGTAAGTAGGAAACTCTTAAAAAGGAATTCAAGTTCTCTGTCTCAGGGAAGGGAAAACACGTGAGAGGAGATGGTTGGTATGGTATGCTGAATGTGAGGCAGGCATGAAGAAAGAGAAACACAGTCTGCAGGAGTCAGTATGAGCCCGATAGCACTTTGAAGGGTGTGCCTTAAAAGTTTTGTTCTTACTCCGCAGTGCAAAGCACAGTAACGAGCTCTAAAGGCTCCTGTAGCCTTAATAAAAAACATGGTCTGATTGAAGAGCTTTATTAAGGCTGCAGGTCCACGGTCACTTCTGGTACTCTGGTCAGTGGTACTTGGTAATGAGGAGAGGCAGCGATAGTTTTCTGCCAAATGCTTGATTCTGGATGAAAGAAGTTGTATATACTGTATCTATCTTTTTTTTTTAAAGTTAATAAGATTTGTGTTCATTTAACAGGCTGAGTATTCAGAGCTAGTTGAGACGTTGCTATCAACTCAACAAGATCCAGTCATTTACCAGCGGTTAGCAGATGCCTTCAACAAGCTTACTGCAAGCAGCACTCCCCCTACACTGGACCGTAAGCAGAAGATGGCCTTCTTAAAGAGTTTAGAAGAATTTATGGCAAATGTTGGTGGACTTCTCTGTGTAAAATAAACAACAAAACTCTATGCCTAAGTTAGACCCTTTCTGCAAAATGCACTGAGAAATGCTGAATGCTGACTAAATCTTGTACCTGTCTCTGGGTTCTTCGCAGCCATCTCAGATTCTAGAGAGCCTGGAAGTTTGAACATAAAGCGGTGGAATACGAGAGGTCAACTTTGAATCAGCTTCTGCTGTTACGTGTTAGCTGCAATCTGTCATACTTGTGTGTGGGAGAGAGTGAACAGAAAATTTGAATTTAAATTTTTTCCATATATGTGCAAACACGTATGGGCACAATGAAAAATAAATGCAGTGCCTTTCCCCCCCCTGCACTGGTTTAAAATGTGAGTGGCTAGATGAACATAGATATTTTCTTTTCTACCCAGAATCATGTTAGAGTGTGATGCAGATACATATAAAGCTCTAAGCAGTTTAGCTGATTTTAAGCTTTATTTTTCCTCTCTTAAAGTTTGAGTTTGTGTTCCAATGGGGAAGAAAAACCAAATGGTATTTTAACATGTGTTTAGTTCTGTTTTTCTACATCAACCCAACATTGCATGCTTACTGCAATGTAGGTTTTTACATTATGTTCTGATGCCTAAAGTTCAGGAAAAAAAGGTGTATATTTTTGTTCCCCTAATATGAACTTTAGGAACTGTAGCCATTTCATTGCCTTAATTTAAAAGAAAAAAAAAAAAAGCTCATATACTTTAGATAAGAAATTTAAGGCAAGATTTGACTCCTCATAGTTGGTTTAGAACGTTGGAATTAAGCTGCTGTGTATGTGTTGCAGCACTTCATGTTGATGTGTCATTTTGGAATGAGTGTCTAATGCAAGGTTCATGTGTAGTTTTACTTTCAGTATCTGTTTTTATTCATCCCCAGGTTGCACACAACTGCAATGTATTTCTACACTGAACTGTTTGCTTAAGCAATAACAACTCGAAAGATGTAAATTACTGGCAAACTGTGTAAAGTTGGGGCATTAACTAAAACAATTATGCTAGAACAGGAGCTTGAAACCCTTTTAGTCAAGGGCCATATCTGTTTGACTTGAGAAAGGTAATTGGGATGTGTAGTACTGCGGGGAAGTTTTGTTTTGCTGAATCCAGCTCCACTTCTGCAGAGCCCTCCCAGCTGCTCTGCTCTTGCTTGGTTTTTTTATATCAGCACTTTAGCTACTACCACAGCAGAATATAGTGCCCTGAGTATAGTGGACCAACAAAGGAGAGCAGCACACAAACCACAAACACAAAAGCAAGGCCTGCTTTGTCTCTAGTCATGAGTCAGAGAAAACCGAAGCAAACACAAATGCTGCATGTTTAGTAAAATGGATTTTTGTAGGAATACATGGAGGCAGAAGTGGTCCCTTTTGTTTAGAGACCTCTGCTAGATAATGCTGTTGAATATTTCCCATGTGTTTTTAAAATTTATATAAAATGTACAGTGTACACCTATACATGGCGATGTATAGCCTCATGTTTGCCACTCTGTGCCATTCTTCATCTATTCATCTCAAAGTTAGTCTCAATAGCCAGAATTTTAAAAATACATAAATCTGTAATACTGTGCTATGAGTGATCTAAGGCTTTTTTCTTTTTTTAGTTAAATCCACACCTGTCTCAAGCATGGATCCACAAGGCCAAAAATGCCATCTCTTCATTATGCTTTTTTAATTTATGTGAAAACTGGGCTAAGGCAAATTTACACATTAAAAAGTGACCATAAAACTTCTTAATAATGTACCTTCCCAGCTAGTATTTTGTTTCTAAGATAATTTGTGTAGTATTTTAGAACAGCAGTATTGCTCTCATTTTTTTTTCTTGAAACTCTAAACGCTTTTCTTTAAAAGATGTTTCGACTGTGTACTTGGACAAAGGATAATCCTGGCAGATCCTTCTGCCTTTAAACTGTTCTGATGCCTGTTTCTTTTAAATTTGTCTGAGTTGCTATGTTTTTGAAACTGCTTCTGGAGTTTCTTTTAGTTTTTACATTGGATAGGGCAGAAGTTCTGAAACCTTTTTTTTTTTTTTTTTTTTTTTTTTTTTTTTTGTCAGAAGAAGAGTTTTAAAGTCTGGGAACATAAGTGGCAGAAGGAGCTGCCTGCTATATTTGTCATGATGTCCTCAATATCATCTAGGCCAAAATCTTCAGAGAGTTCATAGCAAATACCTTCAGATTTTTTTATCTGATTGAATAACTGAAATATTCAGTAATCATTTATTTTGTAACAAGCTCGGTCACTATCATTTCTTTAATCCTAAAGCTGGCTTACTATTTAAAAATATCTGTCAACTTAAGAGTTTTGAAATCCTCTTGCATATTGTGATTGATGAATAGGAGCACAAATTGAGTTAGTATTCAGGAGAAAGTAACATGCATACTCAGTGCTTTTCTTATCAGGTCCGTGGTGCTGTAACAAGCAGAGATTCACAGCATCTTTTGACTAGCAAAACTTGCTAAAATATGAATGCTTATTTTCAAAGATTTTTTTTGAAGGCTACTTTAAAACTTTCCTTTGCCCTTCATTTAAAATTAATATATGTTAAAGGGAAAATGTCCTAGTAAGGCTTTTTTTTTGTAATCTTGCTGCTTGATGTTATTCTAAACATGTTCTTCCTTTCTTGTTTCTTAATTTGCTTTCTATTCTTGTATATTCAACAGGGATCTTTCCATGCCATTTTGTTTCTTTTAGAACAAACACTAAGATGTCTCTATCCAGGAGATGTCTGACATCCATGAAATTGTTGCAAAAGATTCTGGGAATAAGGTTAATTAATTCATACTCCTGCTGGCTAGGTGGCTGCTTCTGACCAAAATGTTTCGGCTTTGACATCCCTTAAAAAAAAAAAAAAAATAAAATTTAAAAAGCCCTCCATAAACTTCTTCACATCCAGTTGCATATCTAGATGCAAATGATTGTTTGAGTCCATAGGAGAGACTCAGACCATTTTTAGTGAACACTGAGAGTTGGCTCAGCTAAGTGTTCTGAAATTTTTATAGCATCACTGCATTGATTTTCCATTCACTGTGCAAAGTGAATAATTGTTCTACAACCACACCTATTTTTTAAAGGAAAAAAAAAAAAGACAAACTGAATCAAAAATGCTGCGTGATACAATTGTAAAAAATGTTTGTGTAAACCTTTTTTGGTAAACCAGATTATTGCTCTGGTGTTTAATTCTGAAACTAGGGTTTAAGTAGCTCCTTTCCCATTTTGTCAGCTCCTGCCCCATTGGAATAGTTTGTTCTAATGCTATCATAACTCATTTTATGTTTTTCAACCCATCCTTTTCAGTGCTGGCAAGCATGGCCATCTAGTTGGGTCACAAAATTCAAGACTGTCTTGAAAGCACAGATACACACGTGGACAGGGAGAAGTGGACTACAATTACTACATACAGACTTCCACTTTCATGTGCATTTATGCCTTAATTATCTTCACTCAATTACTGCCAGAATCTGCTACTTATTGCCCAGAGGTTTTTGTTTCACTGCTTAGTGATGAAGGGCTCACCGTTTTCCTCAGGAACAAGAAACTTTCTTGGCATGTCCAAATCCTGCTAGTTCAAAGAGAGGGGGTTGAATCAGAGTCATCTCTTTGCTAGTGCATAGCACTCACTAAAGTCCCAGTGCTTACCTGGGTAACTCCCTTTATATCTAAGCCATGTAGTTCTAGAAAATGAGCTTGCTCAGAGCAGTCAGTTGTCCATTTAAAATCTAATTCCTTATGGGGTAAAACAAATTCTAATTTGTAATCTGTAAAACTAATCAGAAATACAAATTGCAGCATTTCTTTCATACAACACTTTGGGTAATTTCAGTTTTGGTTAAATAACTACACAAGAAGGGGTGTTTTTTATGGAAGTAGCTTGATGAATATAAGCGCAGGAGTAGGAGCCAGGCTCCTCTAATTTTGTATCAGCTTTTCCACTGGATCCTCTGTGGCCATTGGCAAATGGCTAGAACTGTGTTGTTGTTGAAATAGCAGTGATACCTGCCTACCTCACAGGGATGTTGTGAGGAATAGCTTATTCCTATGAAATGCATTGAGGATCTGAGATGCTATGTAAATATTAAATATTTTCATTTTGGTTTTGTTGAGGTGTAAGATTCACTGCATGTAAACCAGAAGATTTTCATGATGGTAAAGCCCGGTATAGGCAGCAGTGGTGCAGTATTCCCCAAGACTGGTTTACTGCAGTACAGTAATTTTTGCTGTAAATTATAGTTATTTCAGTTACAGCCAGTTGAAATGTGGCTTCTTAAATAAGGTTCCCCACCAGCGTGCCTCAGTTCTGGTCTAAATAGTGAGAGGACAGTTGCTAATTACTCAGGCTTTGGTGCCTCTGCTTCTGACAAGTGCCACTTGTAGTGGTAGGGTTTTTGGTTGGCTTGGGTTGGGTTTTTTACACTTTCCTGCAAGAAACAAACACCACTCATTTCTCCCGTATCTGTTCCAGTCACTCAATATAACCAAAGCCTAAAGATATCAATTAAAATTTAAAGAGCCAGCCCTTCCCCCCCAGCTGTATATTTGTTTTTAATATGAGTAGATTGTGCCCGCTTTGCAGTAAATGAGAGAAATGCTTTCCAGCAGGAACCATACAAATCATGAAGCGTGGTTTGCTTTAGAGCCTTAAGCTCTCAGCTTCCTTACAAGCCCCTTTTTTCAATATGAAATTTCTTGGGGCCCCAGCATCTGAGAAATTATATCCCTGGTTTTGCCTTCTCCTCTGTGAAATTAGGTAGATTCTGCTTTTCCATTTCTTCCCTTTCCCTGTTTCCTTCTTGCTTTTCCTGTCCTTTTAAGCTACTCTCGCAACGAGCTGGAAGACCCTTCCAACCTCAAGGGAAAGATACTACCATGTGTTTTTCCAGTCTGTTACAGATGGATACTTGAAACTGATAATAGCATTCCCCAGCACATTTCATGGAACCATTCTAGAGTTCATAATTAGGAAAAAAAATATTATCCTCTTTTATTTGTTCCCTTTGTGCAAAATAAGGAACCTCCATGCAGTGAACATGCAGTTTTAAGGCAATAAATGCTAGTACTGCTGTTGGTCAAGTGTGTAAATATTTTAAATGTATAATTCAGTACTACGTTGAGTTTATATATTAAAAATGCAGGGATTGAAGTGCTAGTTGATTTCAAGTATTGTTTTACTTGTACAGTTGAAGATACAAAGTTGCAAAGAAATATTTCACCATTTGTTGCAATAAGACTTGGGAAATGGCTGTGTAATCAAGCCTTCTCACAACTGAATTTTCAATTTTGAAATTACTGATTTCTGTATTTTTAAGATCCATAAAGCAGGAGGGGTATAAAGCTGTTTTCCACTAAAGACTTCTACTATTTTGTTTTGGCCATGTGTGATTTGTGTGTATTCTTGTTTAATCTAGAATCTCACCTGTGTTGAATCCCTGAAATAGCATGTTATACCTTCTGGCAGTAGAAACAAAATTAGGAACATTGTGCAACCTCAGGCTACACATTGTACTCTTTGGCTACTGTGAATGCTCAGTATTTCAGTGGGAGTTGATGAGGTAACTTTGCTCACATTGACCCTTAATGCATGAGTTTGTCTATCAACACAAAAAAGATGCAATGAGGTGTACAACAGGAGTATCTCAAACTGCACTACAATTACCAGAAGTGGCCATTAATATATAATGAAATTGGTGTTTTTCCCATCCTCAAAAAAAAAAAAAATAGTTTAATAGAGACTATTCAGGACACTATTATTGGTGGCATTTGTCTACCCAGAAGGAATACTGGTTTCTGGGTCTTGACAATTTTTTGTTTGTAGATTTAACCTGAACAATTTCTGATTATTTCTGGCATGGAAACATTCTCCAAGCTTGTAATCTGTTCCCATCATGTAAGGAACATCCAGCACTGTGTTCATGTATATCAGAAAAGTTCAGCTAAAGGTAGCAATTCCTAATGTGCTGTAATACAACTATATTTAGATAAACAACAGCTATTTTCTATTGCTCCCCTCTTGCTATATGCATTCACATATTATAAAAAGCAAAACAAAACAAAAAAACTATGTGACACCTATAGTGGTTGACAGCTTGCTATACATCTTGGCTATGTGTATCACTAGAAGTTTTCTGGTTTCAGAATTAAAATTATTGCAATTAAATACTTATATTGGCCTGGTTTAGTTCAGTGAGTGTTCTGGTGAAGGGCAGAAACATTTACGGTAATTTTAAGAGAATCCCTGAAAGCATCTGGTAAGATTAACAGCAGCAGCATATCCAAAAGCCTTTCATGTAGAAAATGGAAATATTCTGCTTTTACCTTAAATATGAGGTCTGGAATAAACTTGAATGATTTGGGTACAAAGCCTCCATCCACACTTGTTTGTGTACTTGTATGCAGAACCCATCAATTTTGCCTTTATGAAACTTAGGTTTGCTTCAGTCATGAGTGGTGGTGTTGGTGGTTTTTTTTTTCCTACACTGATTTGCCATATATTATAAGCAGAAAGGTAGGAAAAAGCTCAGCCTTCCAAGTAGAATTTGTCTGGCAGGTCAGCCAAGGAGGAAGGTTGTACATGAACTGAAGATGAAAGGAGAAGAAAGAAGTTTGTAGCATAATGTGGAGGGGAAAAAAATAAAATAGATTAACATGCAAGAAAAATAAATCCATAATACAAGTGTTATCCCATAATTTGGGAAGTTGTTATCCTGACAAGGATTAGTAAGAGCTTGACATTTTGTCAACACATTTTTGGGGGAAAAGAGAAAATGCTATTTTGGAATTGCATGTAATGTGATACTATTGGTGCAAGTTTTTTTAATCATCTTGATTTTGGGAAACATTCCTGTCAAATCTATGTCTCCAAAGAGAACACTGAAATTACCCACTGTGACTGACACATAACTCATAGCTTGTTCTCTCCCATCTATATTTGAATTGCACAGAACAGCCATTTCCCCCCTAGCACACCTATCAGATGTTACCAGATTTTATACTTCTGTCACTGTTGACTTTGCAAGTTAGAGTAAGGCAGAACTTTATGTGTGATGTACTTCCCTTTCTCTCCCCCACTGTGTCTGGCCTCCTGCTCAAGGTTTGAATGATTTGCTTTTAACTTATTGGTTTGGATGATGCAGTTTGGGTTTGTGGCATATTCAGACTACTTCCAGTCTCTGTATTTGGTGTTTATGGAATGAAAGTCACCACTAGGCTCCAACACAAGTATTGGTTCAAAAGCTTCATTCATAACTTGGCTTAATACATTGTCAGGACATTTACTTTAATTTTAGAAATGCATTGATACTTCTGATGATCTCTCGTTCATTCAAATGATTGTTGTAAGTCAGGAAAAAAAAAACCCAAAGCCAAAACCCCATCACCACACTGGAGTCTTTAGGAAGACCACCGATGTCCTCACACAAGATCAACCCTGCTTCGGGGAAGGCTTTCACTCTTCTGCCACTTTAAGGAAGGACTGTTCTTCTGAAGTACTTTTTGCCTGCTTTTAGGCTGTGATGCACTTTCATGATTTCTTAACAAACTACTGTTAAAAATGTACTGTACCATGGATTTTGATAAGCGCACATGTATTTAAACAATTCACTCAGCCTCAGGAAAGCTGGAAAATCAGATACCTGTTTTGTATCTTGGTTAAAATGTTTGTTACCTACATCCCATAAGATGGCCAGATAATGTCTAGATCCTGTGAGAGTAACTATTTAAGATACCAGTATAGTCTGTAAAAGGGGGATAGTGTAATTTTACTCTAGGGACTCAGAATGTTGTGTCTTTCTCTTATTTTTCTTAAAGGTATATATAATCTGAATTGGAGTTTCAAAAGCAAAATACAGTGATAAGCCCCATTTACTGTCCAGGAAAAAAAAATGTTTTCTTTCTTAACACTAGCTTATTTCTGTTTTCTTCCTTTTTAAAAAGTGTGTGTGAAATAAGTGCAGAGGTATGTGTAGGAAAAACTGTAAAATCTGCTGCTGTACATAATGTTTGCTACTTGACTGCATTTTCTGTTCCACTTTAATTTTACTGGTTTTGCTAAATATATTTTATATATTTTCCTTCCTGCTTCTTGTGATGGCAGAATGATTATGTCTTTGGGGGGAAAAAGAAAAAAAACAAACATCCAAGAAGGCGCTGACCAGAAAATTCCATGAAGTTTGTATATTAGAGTGTATCTCAGGTCATTTTTTGAAAGATCAGGGGCATAGTAAAATCAGTAGGTATAATAGAATGTACAAAGGTGTGGATACTGGTAATCCCATTTCAGGGTTGTTGTATTTTATTAAGCTACTTCTAAAATCCAGGGAAAATGTTAATTCCACTGACAGTGGTCACTTATGTAGAGAGCTTTTCCATCTGACTACCCCTCTTTGTGGTCCCTGAATTACTTCCAAGGGATCCACAAAGCCTGGCAAAATAGATGTTGCTGTGATCAGGTATCACTGTAACATTGCTAAGAAACTGCATCTCCAGTAGAGAAAATGTAGGGAGTGCATAAAATGAGGATGAAAACACACTACAGCCCTTGAATTCAGAGAGTGACTGCAAACTTAGGTAGGCTGGTGATTTGTCTGTCCTACCACTTGAACCAAGGGCTCAGGAAGCTGTGATGCACCTGGCTGCACAGCTACCCCCAGGGCTCTAACACACATTTTATCTGTATCTGTAGAAGAACAACTTGGTATTGAAGAAAAAGTGCAGCAAGCTTCTCCTCCGAAGATGAGATGTTGCAGATTGTTCTGCATGTAGATTATTTGGGAGGGAAGTAGCTATTGAATTTTTTTTAGACCTACTGGCAACAGCAGAGATTTTGCAATTAGAAATGAATAATCTACTATCATATTAACAATGATTTTTTTTTCTATGTATCTGTGGTTTGTGCTACAGCAAGAGGACTCAAAAGTATAGATTTTCATCAGTAAAGAAAAAATACAATGGACTATAAAATAAAAAATAGTCCAAAAATCCTTATGAGTAGCAAGTTATTTGCCATTTTAGATATTATTTTCCAGGGGAGAATTGTGATGTTAAAAACTTTTTTCCCAGATCTGGTCCAACACAGTAGTGGCAAAGTATTTGTAAAGTAGCAGCAGTCTGTGTTGTCAGGTTCAAGTCTTAGTCATGTCAGTGCCATGCCACTGCTTTGTTTCAAAGAAAAGCAGTGAAAGGATAGATAGGGGAGACAGGTTAGCTAGAAATACTTTCCTGCAAAGAAAAGACTAGCAAACAGTAACACCTGATTATTAGTAAGAAATTTCTTGCAGGGTGCCCTTTACAGTTGTGCCCATATTTGTGTTTGCTCTGTCCACACATCCCAAAGAAATTGCATTGCAATATGTAACCTATTTTCCTTCCTCCAGTGTCACTCCAGCTTTCCTGAACTTTCCTTGAGATCTTGTAATGCAGATTCAAGCAAGGTCTTGAGCTGTGTGCCTGCTGCCAAGTAGTATCTGATATCATTATCTAAATAATGTCACCCTGCCTGCTCCCTCTGGCCCCCACACAGCCGTGTGCCCTTGCATGATCTCTACATCCCTTCTGGGAAGGAGGAATTGCTCATCACACAGGCACTGTTGCTCTGGGAAATCTGGAATGTGAGCATAGGGCTGCCCAGTCTCCTCTGTCCCTTTGTTGTCGACCCCTTAAGGGACATTTTTCATATAAAGTGCTTTACAAACGTGTATAAATAGGGAAATTACTTACATATCACTTTCTGTAGAATCTAAACTGGATTTCTTAGTGCACTCAGTAATATGCAGGTGTCAGGTAGCTGTCACTTTGCAGCAATGCAGGGAAAAGGTTTTTTTGTTTGTTTTAAATTACAGCAGGGGTGGTAACAGGAATAAATATGGGTGCACTCTATGTAGGATAATCTTCCATGCTGGGAGGATGAGCTTTTTTTGACAAGACCTTTCGAAGAAGCCAGAGGGGGTAATGCACTGAATGCCAGATCCAGACTACTTGGAATTCATTCAACATCAAATGGAAAAGTCCTCAGTTTTTTACTGTCATGCAAGACCTTGTTTGTAAATGGAAGAGTAAGGTAAAAAGTATGAGGATTTGAAAGAAAAATCATTTTATCCCCACATCCTGCTCTGAAAATTTTATTGTCTGCTGCCTATATAAGCTGTGCTGCAAAAGTACTCTATCAGGATTTGGTATTTCTGCCTTCCATGGAAATAGTTCTATTCTCTAAGTGCCCACTGCTGAGCCTGGGACTTTCACTCAGCCACAGGGCAGTGTTGCAGCAGACAAAGATTCGACAGACTGTAGGTAAAACAGTAGTTTTCAACTTGCTGATAGCATCATCTGGAGAACATGAGGAGAATCTGGTGTTGGGTTAATGATAAATACACTGATGGACCACCTTCTATTAGTTGTTTTACAGAAGAGATATTGAACCACAGAAAGTATGAAAATGTGTTCTACAGATTATCAGGGCAAGAACAGAGTTTACAAAGAAGAAGAAAAAAAAAAAACAAAACATAAACACGGGTGAGGAAGCTCGTAAGTTTTTGTTTGGGGGCAATATGAGATGACAAGAAGTGCCAGATACATGTTTTGTGCCTGCACAGCCTGGGAAACGGAGAGACAATTAGTTTGTGTGCCCAAAGAGAAAGACAAAATTAATTGAAGCAAGGAATGCACTTTAAAGCCCGCTGTCTCTGGAAACTTATCTAAGAAGCAGCTCGACTGTGCAAGAAAGGGAGCTTGTTCCAACTTGGAAATATTTAATCCAAATGAAAAAGCCTGAACACGAGAGCCAGATCAAGAGAAACAGTGGGGATTGGGCTGATACTGAAGTCCAAAGCCCATGGTTTTTGAACACTTGGCACCTAACTTGAGGTAGATCCATGATCTCGCGGTCTAAAGGGACTCGCTACACCTATGGAAGTCTAGTTTGAGGTATATCCTACCTAGGATTTCTGGACCTGTGGAAAGAACTCCTCCAAACCAGGCGGGTTTCCCTTCGCCCTGACCCAGCGGGAGGAAGGGGAAGGACCCCTCGGGGGCCGCGCTCCGGGCTGTGAGGAGCCTGGGCAGGGCAGCGGTGCCTGCATTGATCATACGTTCACATGAGGCTCCTGTTTCATCTGGAAACCTCTTCCAGATCCCTTTGGTGCCACTCGACCCACCACATTACAGCAACACGACGGATTCCCACCGCCTGGCCTTTCCTCCTCCCCCCGGGCCAGGCTCGGACGAGCCGCCTGACCAAGAGGACAGCGCAGCCTGTGAAGCGGAGGGAGCGGGGCGGGAGCAGACGGTACCGCCCCGTACGCATACGCGGCCGCCATTACCGAGCTACGGCGCCGCCTCAGCCCAATGGCGGAGCAGCCGCTGACAGCCCCGTCCCGCCCCGCCCCCGGGAGAGGTCTGTGTGCGCGGAGGGATCTGGCGCCAGGTGAGTGAAGCGAAAAGGTGCTCTCGGCCTGGGGAGTAATGTGATTCCGGAGGCTTCGTGGTCGTCCGCCCGCCTTTTTTCCCCCGGTGAGGGCGTCTGGCGCTCCCTGAGCGGCGGGGCCGGGATCTGCTCTGCCCCTCGCCCGGGTCTCCCGCAGCGGAGGGGCAGCGCCGGATGTGCGTGGTTGGCGTCACAACCAGGCGGCTTTTCCTACCGCAGGTTTTGTGGGGTTGGTCGGTCCCGGTAGCGCTGGGGAAGCTCGGAGCCTTACGCCGACGCTGCCGCCCGGTCCCCGCCGCGCCGGGGTGTGCTGTGATGGGGGCCGGGGGAGCGCTGGATGAGCCCGCGCAGCGGGCCGGGTGGTGCGGTTGGAGCCGTGGGTGCTCAAAGCGGTGAAATGCAAGACGAAACAGGCAAAAAATGGGCCTTCAGAAACTGCCAGTCCCGTCATTCACTTGTAGGAGGATAGCGGCGGTTCCGAGTCGAGCCTGCTCTCGCTCTGTGACTGTATTTATTAAAAAGAGTGAGAAACACATCATACTTCTTCAAGTAGCCACCAGGCCTCCAGACCTTCCTTTTGAATCCGATGCAGTTTTTACTTATTTAGTAATTCTTTGAGAGTTTCTCATCTGTGAACTTTTCTGTGTCTCTTTGAAGCGCTGTGAAACTGTCACAGTTGGATTCTGTAGCTCAGCAACACCTTCTGTCGAGAACCATCTCCTTTTTTTCAACCAGGGTTTTTTTTCAGGCAGGCTCTTGCAGCACACAAGTTGCCTGCAAGTTCTTGCCTTGGAAAACAGCAGATCATCTCTGCCCAGTGTTGTGAGTTACAGTCATGGTTACAGACTCTGTTATACCCCCTTTTAGTTATTTCTTCCTAATACACATTCCCTGGCAAAAGCTGTTCTAGTCTTTGGATGGCTTACTACCCTTCATGAACATTTTTTAGTTCTAGTATTGTTTCTGCTTTTGGTTGAGATGGAAGGTCCTGACCTGCTGTTTAGTTTTTTCCTGTACGTGCTGGTATGTTGGAGGTCTTGGCAAATCCTCCTAAATTTCTCTGGAAATTTTGCTTAATCATGTTTTCATCATATACCGTTCCCAATTAGGCAGGAGGCTTTGGAGTTACGATATGTGATTCTCCAGAAACATCAGTGTTTGGTGTTAACCGCAAAAACATAGATTTTTAGGAAAAAAATTTCCCTATAATTTTTTTAGGAAAAGAAATAGACTGTAACAGAAAATATCATAAGTGGCAGTATAAATGTGTGGTCATCCCTATCTGAGATACTATGAAAAAAAGGGCATATTAGAAGTGTTTATCAAGGATGAGCAAACGCATGGTAAGACTTTTGGCAACCAGACAATGGAGTGGGTAGGGACCCTTCAGGCCAGGAAAGAGCCAACTTGTTGAGTGAGGGAAGGGGTTGACTTATATGTGTCTGGGAAATGGTACGTGGAGTGATGTGGAGGGAATGTATATGAGCCCTACCACTTGCTTTCTCTTCCAAAACACAAGGTATTTACATCATTTGAATCTAGTAACCATATTCACAGGAAGAGGAAGTAGTTAGTCATAAAACTTCTTACCAGCCAACATTATAGATTACAAAACTTCATGTGAATTTAAGGACTGGGTAACTGTCTTCAAAGAGAACTGCACTCAGAATAAATCACTTTAAATACCAAAATATGTGATAGAGTGGGGAGATAGCACATATTCTTGCCTTATCTTGTATCTTCTGAGACAGCTGCTTTTAGCTTCTTCAACACAGAAGGCTGACCAGTATCACATCTTGATCTAAACCAGTACAACTTTCCTCTTGAACCATTTGCCATTGACATTAACAAAAATTTCTCCAGCTTTAATCCTGAAACTGAGCTGATCTCAGATCTGTGGCACATAAGCTGCTCCTGATCCATGAATCCTGCCTTTTCCCTTTTTCTCTACTCCACAAAACCAATAGTACGTAAGAAAACTGCTTCAGGTTTGCTGTGCAGTTTTGTCAGTTCTGCTTTCTGACATTCCCCAGCTTGGCCTTCCTGGTCAGAGGTTGTTCTGTTTCATGCCACCTGGGCCCCTAAACCTTGAGGTTTTGCTTTTTTTCCTGCTTGACTGCAGGGGAACAAGCTGGCTGCCTGTGTTTGAGGCATATGCTCAGATGTTTGAGAGGTTTTGATTTGTATCTCTCTCTACAAAACAGATGTAGATATGGCCTGCCAGTTCTTCATTTCTTTTGGCTAGACCACACTAGCTAGCAAGAGGATTTTCTTTGTTTATAAATTACTTTAGACTGGTGTATTTCATGTACATGGTTCTGTCAGTCATTCTTGTGAAAGTGCATCTGGCAGTTCTCCTAGTATCTTGTCAGACCGTTGATGATGAACTTTTCTTAGGATTTAAAGACCTGAAAAATTGTTTCCAAGAGGAGAGAATCTTCCTCTGGGCTTTTACAATGTCTGGGACAGATTCTCAACACCTGTGTGTGGGTTAGTTTGGCCACTGCTACAATCATTGTCTGGGGATGTGGGATTTGGATCCCCGTATGCATCAAGGAGCTGAAGCTTGAGCAGAATGCAATAACTCCGTGGTTGTAAAGTAGCAAGACACGTATCCAGGCTTTTAATAACTTCCCAGTCCCTCTGACTGGGACTTGTTCAACTCCAGTCAAGTGTTTGCAGCCCCTTCCAGGTGATTTTCACTAGGGTGGCACTAGGGTGGTACTAGGTGTCCACCACAGATGATTAAGTTTGTCTCAACTACTGACTTGGGTGGCTTGGGAAAAATACAATTATATTTAACTCCTTTTCATGTTATCTGTCTTTAGATCCAAGTTACTGTAGACTTAAATGTTTTCTGAAGTTGCACATGCACTTATTATGTTGTTGATGAAATATCTAAGGGGCTAACACCATTCTCTTCCTCTCCCCCTTCCTCCCCCAGTGATAAACAGGATGGCTTTCCAGTTGTGTTCCTATTCCTTGGCCTTTCAGTAGTCTTCCCCACCTCACCTAAGGTTTTATTACAATGAGATGATGTCTTTAGGATACCATAGAAGAATGACCATTGGAAACTGGCAGAGCAGGAAGATGTCCCTCTGCTTGTACACTTCAAAATGGTATTTCTGAGTTACATGGGCAGCTGGGGAGCTCTGACTTAGAGACATGAGTTAGGCTGATGCTGTCTCTTTGGCAGAGAAATAGCCAGTCACCTTTGGTGACTTTTGGTGTTGGTAAAAACTCTGAAGAAGCAGTTGTATACTTTACAGTGAAGTATGTTTTGAGGTGGCTTTGTAAATATGGATCACATCTCCTGCCTGCTCCCACCACAGAAGAGGAGCTTCCTTTCAAGTTGTGTGGTGGATCTTATGGATGTGACCTCTGGAGCAAACTACATTTTCTGCTTTCATGGCAGAAAAGCACATAGGGCTTCATGGCAAGGGCACATAGGGCACTTGTCTCAGCTGAGCTGGTGACTGCAGGTTTCCAAACTTTTCTGGACAGGGGCATACAGTTTGGGCATAGGAGCCAGACTCAGGGAAACACCTGGTTTCCAGATGGTTATAACTTCATAACTGTGGGGGGACCAATCTGTATAGGAGTCCAAAGATTGCAGAAATTTTTGATAGGGTTAATTTTTCTGTAGGGTTCCTTCTAACTTGGGTGGGCGGGTTCTCCACTTCAGGATTTGGCTATATAAAATTAGGAGTTTTTCATACATGACAGCTGAAAACTGATGTTAAATAGACACAGTGTTCTTGTGTAGCCAAGGCTGTGTGATCTCCTGTGCTGCTATTTTCACTTGGTCTTACCTCTTTTCATTTTTTTTTATTTTCTTTTAAGAACTTTTACTCCTTAATGATGGCATTTACATGAACAGTTAATCAACTAAAAAAGACTGAGCAGTGCAGAGGGGAAGAGAGTAAGGAGACCTTCAGGCACCTCCACGCCCTCCATCCTACCTGCAGAGCTGTGTGAGCTGTAGGCTGTGTGCTGTGGTTATCTCACTTTTCCCATTTTATGAGTAAATCTGGCCCTTCAGAGGCCAGTAGCATTCAAATTTGCCATTTTACCCTATGGTAGCAACCCTGCCTATTCGTATTTCACTGTAACTGAAGAGTTCTCCCCTTTCTTTTTATGTTTTCCTTTGAATTAACATTGACTTTGCCATAGTGAGTCTTATTTTTCCAAACTCTGTATGTGGTGTTCTGGGAGCTGTTCAAGTTTTTTTGGTTTGCTTTTTACTTAGGTACAAATGCAATATTGAAGCTAAGAATTAGAAGAATTGATATATTGCTATTTTTAAGCCTTGTATTCCTATTAAAACAAGGGTTTAATGTGGGTAATAGGGCTGTATCAGCACTGTATGTGCTATGAGCACTCTGAATCCCAGAGCATTCCTGAAGTGCAGCCCTGTCCCCACGTGTGGCTCTTGTAGAGTCTGCTTGAGGGCAGAGCACAGGCTGCTCCTGGAAGGACCCAGGGCCTGGGGCAAGCTCAGATGGGCCAGCTGGAGCCTCAGGGCTCCTGGGAGGTTTTTTTAAAGAATTTAAAGGTTCTCTAAGCACATGGCACACTGGCTTTCTCTGCTTTCTGGGAGGTGTATAGAGGGGCTTTCAAACCGTACAGCTTTCTGCTCTCTTGAAGCCAGAGGAATTTACAAGTCTTGTTCACATAAGCTCACTTAACTTAATAGTTTTCTCATGTAGTTCTTGAGCATAAATTCATCTTCATGTTGATCACTTAAGTCAGTATATAGACAATTTATGTATGTTCAGAAAAAGCACCTTGAATTTTGAAGGTGTTCTTAACATACATAATATTTCTGCCATATGTTCTGAGTTACCTGCCTTGCAACCTCATGGCTAATTGCTTTGTTCCTGAGGCTTTAATTTACAAGCCAAAAGGATGACTATTAGTCAACTAAAAAAAAAAAAAAATGTAGGAAAAATATGTCTATGACTGTATGCCTTTTTATCTACTGAAACAATGGGTACTGCTTCATCAGCAACTTTATCTGGGAGTGTTTCATTTCAAGGGCATGGATTTAGTTCATGCTTACTTGGGCTGACTGAACATAAATGCAAAATTTCAGCTTTTGACTTAAGTATTGTAAGTTTGTATCTGTTCCACTTTTTTAGTGTCAAAGCATAGATTTTCCTTGCCTAGGGGCTAGTAGCAAACCAGATTACTACACGTATGATGCATTTAATAAAAAATAATTTGTGAGATGAGGAGTGATTTTAAACTTACAACCAACACCTATTCTGATGAAAAATGCTCTGTTATAGACCCTAAAATAAATTGTAGCATTAGAGCATTGCTGCTAGAAACTATATTCTCTGTGTGAACTCACAGTAATTTTTATAATAAACCCTTTAAATAGTACATAAATTAGTAATATAAAAACCTGTAAAGCGTTTATGTGTTATTTAACAAAAAAATTGGGACAAAGTTTGCCATCTTGTTTGCTAGCCAGCTTGACTCCAGAATTCTCTTGTGTGAGGCTGACAAATAGGTGTGTGAGGTCTGGAGGCTCTGAAGGGTTCCCTGTTTGGCCAACCCAGCCTTGAGAAGTCAGCAAGTCAAGGCTCAGAACAAGTCAAGAGCTTGGATTCTTCTTACCTCCATGTGCATCCTTTGTCAATGGAGTGGCAGACCAGTTGCTTTCATGAATACTGATGAGTTATCTCACAGTTTCAGGTTAACCACCATTTTTCCAGCAAGGAGGGAGAAGCTGCGTTTTCAGAAATGTCTTGAAACCTCTGCAAGGGTGAGGGAAGGGGGGAAGGGGAGGGGACTGTGAATTCTGGAGTTCTTTTTGTACTGTGCAGGGAAAGGAGAGAAGAAAACCTATGAGCAGCTGTATTTTGAATTACAGGTAACTTCTGAAGTTGCACAGTGTTCAGGTGCTTACATTTCTCTCACTGCCATGGCTGCTGAAAGGCAGCGGCCATGCTCCCCTCTCCAGGTCCTGGTGAAGTCATTGCTCGTGTACCAGTTCTTAGATCAGCCGCCCAGAAAATGGGTTTCTTGAGTGAAGACTTTTTGCAGTTCTCAGTACTTTTCCCATGCTGGGTTCCTCTGTTCCACGAGGTGGCACTGCCTCTTCTGGGAAGCAGGCACCAGGGCTTCAGCTTTCCCTCTGCAGATGCTGCCTGGCAGCCTGGGGGGAGCAGGGGCAGCCAGACTGCAGCATAACCCAGTTCAAGAGTTTTCTGCAAATAGCTGTACTTTTACATCAATATATACACCCTGTCTTCTTGATACAAGTTATGCCCATGTTCTTACTCACAAAACAGACAAATTTTTGGTCAAGTAGTGTTATCTTAGAAATACATCTTGAGCTTCTTGCCTGCTTTTGTTTTTAGAAGGCTTCTGGCATTCAGTGGAATATTTTTATGGCATGAAAATAACAGCCAGGTGATGCTGATCCTTGAATACTGTATACTTCATTTTGAGTCAGAATTGTGTCACTTTTGAAGGAATGACCAGTAGCTACCACTATCTCTGGGAGGAAAGGGAATATTTTCTCTAGGATTTCTCTAGATCCATTACAGGTGGTGTTCCTTTTTCTGCAAGCTGATACAAAAAACTTGTGCAGATTCAGGAAAGCAAAGTACACAGCCAAATCTGTGTTGTATAGAAAGGGAACAGTGTTGCTTCTATTCTGAATTCTCTCTGCAAACATGTTATTTCCAATCTGCCTCTCACTGGTTTAAGAGCTCCTAAGGAGATGGAATGTTTTCTGTTGTTAGATTTTCCTAGTTAGCGGTGAGACTTAAGTCTGCAGTGTCAGTAGAGGTTGTTTTACCTCTGCAGAGTATGCCATTATTTAAAGATTCATCACTGAAAAGGGTTAAATGAATAATTTTTTTTTTCGCTCTGGTTGATGTCTAGAAAAATGGATGATGATGATGATGATGATGTTCCCCAGCTTTCATCCCATGCATTGGCAGCCCTCCAGGAGTTCTATTTGGAACAGCAACAGAGGGAGGGCACGAAGACCTCCCAAGGGTTTAATCAATATTCCATTGGCTCAATAGAAGAAGACTGGGTAAGAAACTAAATTTTCATGAATTCAGCCTAGTTAGAGGAATAGCCTTTATCTAGAGGAACAGAGGAAAATAGGTTTTCTCTTATGATTGGATAATGAAATTAAATGAAAAAGGAGAACACTCAAGATGTTCACACAGTGGCAAAATCAATCTGTTCATCAGCAGTAACACTGTAGGGATATTTTCTTTAATGTTAAATCTGGCCGTAGTTTTTTGTCGCCCCACGGGAAGGGGGGGCACAAAGTGAAACTGGCTGAAGAGAGGTAATAAAACTGCCAACTAAAGCACCTGTCCCTTGTGGAAATTTTAACTCTATCCTGGTGTGTGAAGGTAGTGAAAATTATTCCTTCAATTTGAGACAAACTGTAACAAGACTGCGTGATCTATCACATCATATTTCTTTCTGTGGTAGGGTGGTGTTTTGTTTGTTCTGGTTTGTTTTTTTTTTTTGGTGGATGGCTGCCTTGCTTTTTTTCTTCTGACAGGCTGCTTTTTTGTTAGGCTTTGGGTTGTTGCTTTTTTTTCACTGCTTTTTCTGTTCTCTTCTGATTTAGTACTTTTATCCTTTATTAATTTCTGTACTGTCACTTTTGAAGTTCCTTTTTCCTCTTCTGCCAAACAACTCAACTCAGGAGCACATAAATGTCATGCATCTGTACACTGGGCTTGAAGTACCCTTGTCAGTGATTTTGCATTTCCTGGCTTTCCTGATGCTGCAGTAAATGCTTTTGAAACAGGCAGTGTGAGCTGTGTGCTACTTGTAGCTGGATTAGAAAAATAAAAAGGCTGTCAGTACTACAGTCACCTTTACAGCTTTACCATTTGTGAACTGAGAAGTTGCTGTGGACTTTGGTTTTCTTCAGATATGACTCACTGAACTGTAAATAGCACAGCCAGAAGAGCTGAGATTTGATGTTTGTTATTATGTGTTATCTCTTTCAGCAACTGAGCCAGTTTTGGTACAGTGATGAAACTGCATTGTGCCTCGCTAATGAAGCAGTTGTGGCAGCTGGAAAGGGTGGCAGGTAGGTTTTAATAATTACATTGTAGATTTAGCATGACTTTTCTGTAAATACTGTGCTTCTACTACCTAGACCAAGCATGCAGTTTAATTAATTACTCATACTTCATCTTTGTTCAGCTGAGATATTGCAGAAATGCTTTGCTGTTATTTCATTATTAGTTGATGTTGATTTTATAGGATAGTGTTTAATTGAATGCTGTAGGCTCTGCCTTTTAAAAGTTTACTATGAATATTTTTATTTTTTGGGAAATACAAATTGATCCAGAGCATATTAAGGACTTGCTGTTCTTTCTTCCTGCAATATTTCTGCAGAACAGATGGAAAACCTTGGTTTTCTTCCTAATATTTAAGTTTTCAAGTATATTTCCTTGCTGTTCTAAACCAGTATTTTCTCTGTAGCTAAGCTTAAGATCTTTCTGCAGCATGGATGTAATGGCAATAGGTAATAGCTTTAATGCTTAAAACTCTGTTACTAAATTAATCATTGGTTAAAATGGAGGAAGGAATCGCTTACATTTTGGGGACTAATGTTAAACATATTTTCCCAAAACAGCCCTGAAGACTTCTGTAGAGGTTTTTTAATTGTTGTTGTTGTTGTTTGCCTTTTAAATTAATATTCCTAGTTGTTGTTTTTTTTTCAGGATAGCCTGTGTTAGCGCACCAAGTGTGTACCAGAAACTGAAAGAACAAGATGGTAAAGATTTTTCAGTGTGTATACTGGAGTATGACAGAAGATTTTCTGTATATGGAGAAGAATTTATCTTCTATGATTACAACCACCCTTTGAACCTACCTGAAAATCTCCTGCCACACAGTTTTGACATTGTAATAGCAGATCCACCCTATCTGTCAGAGGAATGTCTTCAAAAAACTGCAGAGACCATCAAATACTTAACAAAAGGAAAGATTCTGCTTTGCACAGGTATAATTTAAAAAAATATTAAGCATCTTATTCTTCCTCTCAAAAGACAAACCTACACAAGTGAGAAAAATACTGACTCAGTAATACTGTTTAATAATGATTAATTCAAGGAGGAATATGTATCCTAAGCTTTTTACTGAAATACTTCAGTTCAACTGTTATTTTAAACTGAAGATATGTGGGTTTTGATAGAGCAGTGAAACTGGAAAACTTACCAGGAAATACTTGCAGGTTCTTTGTGAAAATGCTCCTGCTGGTTTAAGGAGTGGTGACTATCAGCCTTAGTCATGACTTTTCTTAAACTAGTTTTAGTACATGACATCTGGAGACATCCAGGAAACTTTTGTAAAAAATAAAAGGCAAACCCCCTCTATATGTACAGTTTGAGGGAAGTCAACCAACCAGGTGAAATAAAGAAAAATTAAGATCATACGTGGCCACAGAAAGCCTATTTCTTTGTTTAATTGCACATGACAGTCATGCACAAGGGTGGTTCTCAAAATTTTTTTCCTAAAATGGATAGGTGGTCCTTCAGTTTACAAAGTTTGAGAAGTATTGTGCAAGAAAGTGATGTCCTAGTGTGTAGCTGTGTCACACTGGTGTTCATTGCAATGGAAGAGTAGATGTAATCTGTGTGCATTCCCCAGGGCACCCACCATATAACTTCTTTGGCATGTAGCAAAGGCTACATGAAGGCTGGGTTCAAGTTTCAGTTCTCTGTAAAATGGGCATTGATCTTACCCTCTGTCTATTTTTATGAAACTTCTGGGATATTGATTTCCTTGGGGTGTCTTCCATTCTTCCAGATTTATTTTAAACTTCCCAATAGATTCAGTTGTTAAATACAGTGTAGCTGCTTTAAGCCCTGTCTCCTTAGAAGAAGCTGGCTCTGTGTGTAAGCATTGGG
This sequence comes from Heliangelus exortis, assembly GCF_036169615.1. NCBI lineage: Eukaryota > Metazoa > Chordata > Aves > Apodiformes > Trochilidae > Heliangelus > Heliangelus exortis. Next base: position 17,725,914 of record NC_092422.1, on the reverse strand, counting down.
GGAAAGATATTATATAATATTATATAATATAGATATTATTATTTTTAACTGTGTTTCCTCATCAAATGCTAATATTTTTGCTGCAGGTGCAATCATGGAGGAACAGGCAGCAAAGCATCTTGGTGTAAGGATATGCAAGTTTATTCCAAAACACTCTCGAAATTTAGCCAATGAATTTCGATGTTATGTGAACTATGCTTCTGGGCTGGACTGATTCTGAAAGAGGATCTACAGTTTCTTCAGTCAGCATTCTTTCTGTTTTTTACCAGTGATTCCACATTTCTAGGTGCTGAAATACACACCTTCAAGCACTGTTTTCTGGACTAGCTTTAATCAGCATGGTGGGACAGCATCTCTCTTTTAAACGTGGAAGCATTTGCAGTTACTGTGTTTTGTATCATACTTATTAGGTGAATGGGGACCCAACAATGCAGCTGCTAGATAATGGGAACTTCTCTGTTGGAGTTTAATTCTGACTGGTAGCTTTTTACTATTCATGGACTCTTCAGGGATCTCTCTGAAGTGATAATGTGGGCTAAAACACATAGGTGCTTGCCTCACAGACATCAGAATCTTCATTGCATCAGAACCAATGACTTGGTAGCTAGTGGATGGTTGAAAAATCATGAAGAGTGGCCTCCTTCCAATCTTGAGACATGCTCCCTTAGTAAAAGGACTGAGAGATGTTTATTCTAAATGTACCATGTGTTTTCATATTCATTAACCAGCAGGCTGATGTTTTTATAAAGGATAGTCACAAGAGAAAATTGGTTTCCTTCTGGAGAGGCCTCTCCAGTTGCATTTAATAATGATCAACCTGCCAGCTGTCAAGTCAGATAAGACCTGCTATCCACTATTGTTGTTGAACTGGCTTTTTAAAAACTTGTGGTTATTGTTTCACCCTTTCTCTAAAGCCTTGTCACTAACTCAGACTTTCTTTCTGTAAAAGGTAAGATCTATTTTGTCATTGCTTACCACCAGCACATAAGCTTGTGTATGTTTGCTGTACTAGAGAAAAAATAATGTAGGTTGTTAAATGACTCTTTGCAGAAGTACAGTGTCTTTATTTTGCAATGTTTATGTTAGATCAACAAAAAGTGGTAAGCTTTTAAAAAACCACACTAGTTAAGCTGATCTCCAAAGGTGGTTTAAACCTGATGTCTCCTGGAAAAAAGCACAACAGGAATTTCCCCATTATAGAGAAAGCTTAACTTTCATTAACAATCCTATACATTAGTGAGCCCAAATTACCTGAAATGTGAAGTAATTACTTAATAAAAATGCAACACATCAGCCACTTCTTGTATTACTGCTTCAGACTCTGTCCATGGGTTCTCACGTGGAGTTACTTTTACTGTTGGTTATGAGATACTTCTCTAGGAATGTGACCCATACATGTTAGTCTGTTAAATCTTGAACTGTAATGGATCTGATTAAATACAGTGTCTGCTTTTTAACAGATTTCAATACCAAGCTAAAGATGATTTACAGCTATGTCAAGTTTGTAGTTACAAGAACAGTTATTTATTTTTTCAGTTGCCCAGTTTATCTTTGCCTCCTGTTCCACAGACAGCAGCAGAGCAGTAGAATAGAAGCATCGTATAAATCATTGAATCTTACAAGGCCACTAATGTATAATAAGTGTATTGATAGACTCTTACTGTTTCTAATACAAAAATGTTAAATTTTATGTGCAAGGTTTGGGCTATATTTCAATAAATTGCCATCAAAACAGATGATACATTAGAAAAACCTAAGGTTTGGGTTAGCTGAGAGTTTTGTTAAGTGGGAATTTTTAAAGCCAGTTTTGACTAACCTTTTGACTACACAAATAAAGTATTTTTGGGTGAAAGCTGGCCCATAAATTCCAAGGCACTCATCAGTTTTATCAATATATTATATTGATAAATACAGTATACAAAGCATAAATACTTGTCTTTATGCACCATATTTATGTATTGGGATTGTGTAAAAGGCTAACAGAAATGCTGCACCTACAAAATGAAGCATCTAAAATGAAAAATATTTTTTGGTGGAGAGAAACCTCATGGAGATTGTTAAGACAAGACTTTTAATAAAAAGTAGAGATGACACTTGTTTCTGTGCATTTCTGCTGTTTGGATGCAGATTTTCCCATCTGGTGGAGAAAACAAATGAGCAGGAATAACATAGATGGAACACAATCTTCTCAGTGCTCAGAGAATCGTAATTTCTGAGCTGGACACAACACTGGTTCATAAATAGCCCTTTAAGCTACTGTTGTGTTGCCCTCTTCCCTACTTTACAAGAGAACCTTTTACTTCCTAAGGCTTTTCTCCCCTTCCCATTTCCTATCTGCTGCTTCCTCCCCCCTCTCCTCACATTGGGTGTTCCTGAGTTTCATGATACAGATTTGCCTTTCAGACCTGAAGGCAGCTTTGCTGCTGAGCCCATAAAGCCAGACCCCTCTCTAAAGGTGACTGCCCACTGGTGATGTACAGCTGGGCTTAGCTGGTTTTTCAGGAGGCTGTGCTCTTGCTTTTATGTGGCCACTGTCAAAAGAAGAAAGCAAACCAGAATGTTAAATGCATAGGTATTGGCACAAATCTATAGTTCAGAATTGTAAACTGGTTTACATTTATTAACTCAATCTCTTATACACAAAGCAGATGGAGAAAGATAGTGACATAATTCCTAAAACTTTATTTTTAACTACACAGAGGCTTCAAGTGGAACAGGTATGATTGCCAGAAGGGATGATATTCATCCCCTTCCACCCACCTAAGCTAAACCATGCTGTTCAAATACGTTTTACCTGTGTTGCTGCTTTGCTACTAATTCTTTCCGTTTCCCACTTAATTTTGCTAATTACATGTTGTTGGGTTCTCTGTAACAGAATTAAAAGACAACTTTGCTAACTTCATTGGAGACCTTTCTTTAAAAAATAAAGCACACCATTCAACTGCACCAAAAAATGCAGTTCACTGAGAAAATAACTGCTACTTCTTGCGTGTAGGTCAGACAGCCTTGAGAAGAGGCACTGTGAAGATGCATGATCATGAAGATGAGAGTAGATGTAAATCTTTGTAGCTGCACTCAGCAGAGCAGCCTGCTGTCCACTGGTTTTACACTTAAAAGCCTCACGAAAGCAGGCAGCTGCCCAAGCAGAGCTTGACTACTGGCATTCTGTGGTAGGAGGTAACCTATTTTTATCATACCTCTTTCCATGTAGCTGTGTTTCTGAGAAAGCAGCAAGGCACAGAAATTCATAGTGGATTTGCACTTTGTGCAAAGTAACTGCACAGTGACTTCAAGTAACTATTAGTTAAGTAATATTATGTAAGAGCAAAATCTCTCAGTTTTTTTCTCTAATCAGATTATGAAAAAAACAAACCCTGAGTGTCAAGTAGTGATCAACTTGCTTTATTTTGGGTGTCTCATGGATGGATGTTCTATCAGAACAGGCTTTGGTGAAGTGCTATCACCAGGCTGCAATTTCATGGGGAGCTGTAGACCTCCACCTATTCAGACTAACACCTCCTGTCATGGCTGGCTTGTAAACCAAAATGAGCATCTCAGGCTTTTCTCAGCCTTCCTGCATGATATGAATTTTCCAACCTATCTTAAGTGATACTACAGAGAAGAAAATAATCTCTTTACCAAGGATATTGTTCTGTGTTTTGTGGCTCCTAATGTATTCCAGGGACAACCTCATCGAAGGAAAAGATTTTCCTGGCACAGCAGAAATTTTCTCAAATCAGCTGCAGCTGCCAGATAGTTTCAGCTTTGAATTGTTTGTATTTATTGGGCCTGGAGTTGGTTCAGTGAGGCATTTCTTGTCTGCCTTGTGTCAACAGTTTGTGAGCCTTGAAGCAGCTCCAGTGACCTCCTCCTCCTCCCATGCAAAGGGAAGGCACGGCTGTGGCAGCTGTAACCAGGGGGCTAGAAGCTGGAAAATGTCACACCACAGTTGAAGTGAAACTGATATAAATCCATGATGTGATGATCCCTTAAAAAAAAATTCCAAACAAATGTAAACTACATTTAATACTCAACCTTTTCCACATGAGAAACGTGTAGAGGGTTTATATATGGAAAGATATTTTGAAGGTTAGCAAATGTTTGTGTAGCTAATAGTTCTTCATCTTAAGTACTAACAAACAGCTGTTCACTAACAAATTATCAAACAGTTGCTCGTGCTAAAAAATAAACATGGCTTTTAAGAGACACTTCACGGGAAAGCTGGATCAGGAAGCAACTGGCTCAGCTAAAAACTCTGCCACAGAAAAGAGGAAAGATTAAAAACGAGAATAGGCTTCTGAGAAAGAAACCTACTTCCTGTAGCCTTCCCTGTAGCCACATTAAACTTACTGCACTTGTTGCAGAGGCACAAGAAGGTGGTCGCCAAGATAAGTATCTATTGATCCACTGAGGTTTTACAGTTTCTAACACTTTCCTTTCAGTCATCCAGTTCTGAAGCTAAAGCATCTCTTCTGGACTGGCAAAGCTGATTGTGTTCCTTTTACCTGATCTTAACCTGTGAATCCTGCACATTCCCAGAACATGATCTAATTTATACCTGCAGGACAAGAAAGTTCCAACAAAATGTGAGGGTATTTTTTTCCTTCCACATCATGCAAATAAATCCATGTGCTCTAGTAACTAATTTGTTGCAAATTTGAATAACAAAAGTGTGTGGGCAGAGAGATGAGTTTTCCTGGAGGGCAGTGTTCAGCCAGAGCCCTAGCTAGTAGCCTTTCTGGGTATTTACTAAGTGCTAAAGGATGTATGTTTTGGGGGGGTTGTTGTTGTTATTGGAGTTTTCTACTGTCTTTTACTGTGAAGACTTTGCTTCCTATGCTGTGGGTTCTGAAGGTCCCTGTCTGAATGTGCACGTTAAAAAAACCCCACAATAATGAAACATTAAGGGGTTAGACTGCTGAAGCAGCATCTGATGCAGTGTTTCTCCAGTTCTGTGGGTCTGCCTTTTAAGCCCCTCTGTCTTTGATTACTATTTCACTCTTAGAGGGTCAGAAGTTCTTCCACATAGGGATGATGGAAAAATGGCTGTAATTGCTGCAAGTACTTACAATCTCCAAGGAACAGGTAACTACCTTTAATTGCTGGCAGCAGCTATGCAATTAGCTGTTCTCCAAGAAGTATAAACGCTTTATGACCTTCTTTGAATCCTCTTTTGAGAATCCCCTTGAGACAGAAGCATCACAGTTTGAGGAAACAAATTTGAAGACAAGTAGAACTGCAGAAAAGCATCTGCACAAGAAACACTGTCAGAAACATAAATCCGACATTGTGACAGGAACCTTTTATTGATTCTGGAGTTCTTAAAAGTTGTTTTATGCTTCCAGAGACGCTATATAAATTGCACTATGAAAATAATGTTACACTAGACTGAGAAATAAAGAGCACAGTCAATAATTATGCATCAAGACAAGGAGTTGTTGTGTGATTTTCATTCTCTATTCAACTTGTTTAGCTAAATTTAAACTTCTGTTTAGCAGATAGTTTCTCCATTCTCCATTCAACATCACTCCAAAGGAACATGTGTTTGGGTAGCACAGGGACTTTCTCCACTTTAGATAAAGCCAAATTTTGAAATTCTTGATGTAGCATATACCTTGCTGCATATGGTGTTTATTCTTTTTTGTACTGATATTGCAGTCACAATCTTTCACCTGTAAAATACATTCTCTGCTGGATATTCAGAGATTTATCAGCCTTGGTGTCCCTCTTAGGAGTTTTATTTTGCAAGGAATGCCTGGTTACTCCTGATCATCCTTCACTAGACTGAGTCAGCCTTCAGCCCCTCATTCTGGAAATGGAAGTTTTTATGTATTTAGAGCTTCTCCTTAGAGCTTGCCTTCAAGTTCCTGTAAGCTGCAAAGGGGGAAGACTGCTCTTTTGCAGGCTAGCATCTTTTGCAGGTGATTGTTACGTGTAGCAGAGGGGAAAATTAATAACAGTAATTGCATAAATCAACTGGGCTTAAGAAGTCTGGATTGACTGGGACTCAGCTCAATGATTTCTGTAGCACCTGTAGTTAAGAGTTTGCCTGTTTACTCACCTGCAGTGTACCTGAGATGTATGCTTTGTACTTTTTTTTAAAAATGGGTATCTCCTCTCATAACATGGAAAAGATTTTATCCTTTTAACTGTACAGAATACAGTTTTGTCACAGGGAACAGTTAAGCAGTTAATGACGAATGAAATCTAATACAGAATTCTTGAGACCCAAACTGTGTTTTTTTCTGATTGATATTTTCTGTGCAATTAGACTTAGTTCACATCAGGAAAGTCTACTGCATTTTTACAATATTCCAGCATGCTTTTTCTCCACACTTTTGTACCCTTATCAGTTTGGCAGGCTTAAAAATAGCAAACTTGTATAATACTGTTTTGTGAATGACTCAAACTCAGCAAAGGGTTCCTTGCTGTATAACGATGGAACAGCCAAGAACACTGCTTGGAGCTGAGATATGCAATATAAAGGAAGGCCCAAGAAATTATCCTTTTAACTGATAATTTGGCACATGTATGGCAGCTATGTGATTTTTATATATGAGTATTTAAAAGTAGAGTATAAAAGATTCCTTAAAAATATCTACAACCAGTAATAGCTAGCATGTCTTACAGTTATATCATTTTCTAAAACTTACTGTGAATAAGCAAGGATAAAATGTTCTGCTCCAAGAACAGCAAAAAAAAAAAAAGCTACACTGGAATTTGCAACAAATACTTACACAAGCTAAAGTAGTTCTTAATATGAACTGTAACCTCTAATGATCTGCGCGACTGGGAAAAAACCTTACGATCTGATAACTGAAATAACCAGGTAGAAACAGAGGGTAAGTCCATGTGTTTGTTGCTGTGGTAAAGTCTCCTGAGGCCATCAGGTGATGATGTGAAGCCACAGTTGTAACGGGACTCCTCATTCTGACGAAGGCTTGTTCTGGCTTACCAGCAGCTTCATTTCTTGCTTATCTATGCTGGAATTCACACTTTCAGACTCTTTTTCTTGCTCGGGTACACAGGTGCAGCCCACCGGGATGGTGACATAATCTTCCGTGTAGACGTAACGCCCCCCGGCACAGGAGGAGCTGCGGCGCAGGATGACGGTGGGCATGTACACCGGGGTGCTGCGGAACTGGAAGCTCTCCTCACCAAAGATCCCCATGAGGCAGCCCTTGCACAGACAGTATGCTTCAGGAATGTATTTAGGATACCTTGTGGGATCGTATGAAATTCTATAGGGAAGCAAAGAACAAAGATTCATTGCCATCTCTCAAAGCAGATACATTCCTCGGGAAAACACCACTATAATGGGACTTGACCATAAACATTTATATAAAGTATTTGTTTTCTTCACCATAACAACAGCTGTGGCTGTTACTGTCTGGCTTCTTACTTGTAAAGTGTAACAAAAAAAAAAAAAAAAAACAAACAACCACAGACAGCTTGCAGAACTGATCAGGTCCTATGGGGTGATTGACTTTCTAGAATGTGAGATTCAGAGGCTTAAGCAGAGTATGTTTTGCATGTTGGATTGAATGGGTAAACAGAGCTTTAAAAAGGACACTTGGGCAATGCCAGACTTTTGATCTGCCTTGAGTTCCTCAAAAATTGGTACAAATCCTTGTTAATATCATTAGTGCTGAAGATAAAACATTAATGTTTTAAATTTTACAATGTAAATAGAATTAAACTGTACTATTATTTCTGCAATAGTTAGTCCTCTCTTAGTATACTGGGGGTTAAAAAGATGCCTTCCTCTTGAAAGCCAAATTCTGTATTTCCTTCTCTAATTTACCTCCACTGACTCTTTCTCTAATCACAGAAGAGCAACTTTTGCATGCCCACACTGAGATAAACAGTCAAGTTTCAGATTTTTCTCTGCTACATTTTGAAGTAGCACATTACTCCAAAGAGTATAGCTTCTATTTTCTGTTATTGTAGTTTGTTGTTTGACCCTTTCTTGCTTACTAGTGCCCTGTCTCTGGAAATTCCTGATTAGCAGGAGCTCAAAAGCTTGTAACCTACGTGCAGCTGGGCCCAGCAAAGTTCTAGTTCCAACATTCCTCTCTGGATGTTGTTGGATGCAAAACCAGAGGTGAGATACTATGGTCTCAAGTCATGTAGATCCTGGCTGACCTATAACCATTGTTTTTAGCAAAGAGAGTAAAAGGTGATGAAGTCTTCTTGTTTTTTGAAATGACAGATGAAATACACCTCAGAGCACGTGTACTGGAGCGTGAAGCCACACTGCTTACTGTGGTGGTGATGTATTTGTCACTTTGTTCTTCACCCATTTTTCCTGCTTACATAGGAATGAACTGCTGGGCATGGCTGCAACTTATGTATTATTACAACTGTGTGTCATTATTCTAGAAAACATGTCTGCACCTCCAGAAAAAGAGGATTTTCAGTATGTTTAACTCCTATGCCAGCTGTCCTCTTTGTACCTGTAAGTTTCCTCCAGACCACCTTCTGTACTCACAGTATAACAAAACCAGCCCTGCTTCAGCAATAGCTGCGCTGTCCAGCTGGAGAGGGATGAGACACCTCTCTTTGGCTGAAGAAGTGTGCAGATGAGGAGCACGGCCAGACATCTCTTGGTGCTTCTCCTGCAGAGCTCATGCCCCCTTTGGGAGGATGCTGATCCCAATTATGTCATCAGAAACACCCATCTGTCAGCTAGGAGAAAACCCTTTTCTGCCCTGTTCCCCTGCTGCTCCTTTCACACAGGAGATGATAGCCCTATCCATGATGCACAGAAGTGTCCCAGAGGCTGCTACTGGCAGGCAGAGAGTGTGAAGATTGATTGGGAGGTCACCTAGTCCAAATGCCTCCATCAGGCAAGCTCAGGTGTGTTTGCCCATTTTTGTCCAACCTCTTCTTTAAAAACCCCAAAGGAGATCCCCAGCCTGCCCAGGGGCTCTGTCATAGTATTGCGCTGCCCCTTTATTTAGTAAGATTTCCTGACACTGGAGAAATTTTTCTTGCAAACTAAATCAATCATTTCCTGTGTTTGGATAGGAAATAACAGCATCTGAGACTGGAAAACAAAGTAGCAGTTAGAGATTTGATATAACATAGAATACTTAAGCCTGTAATGTTTACTGTGATGTGTTGCAAAAACATTAAAAATTCTTGCGCTGGGCTTTAAACCATCTTTTACTTGGGATCAGGATAGCACCATCACACAGTAGATTAAGTGGGGTAACTACATAAGAAAAATTAATAAATTAAATGTCTGTCATCAATATAATTATGTAGGGAGCGATACAAACTGAGTATATAATTGCCTCCTTCCCACAGCAGTTTTCAAAACAACCAATTTTGAAAAACACAACAAACTTACAGTGATTCCTAAATTGTGTTTCCCACTTTGTACCAGTTCCTTGGGTATCAAAGCATTAGCCCCTTAACTTTTCAGGTCTCTCACATGAGAAGAGGTTTCAGCTGGGAAGAGGCAGTGTACATCTGCTTTGAGCTGTGATCACACTGTCACTTTTAGTCAGCAAAACCTGCTCTTGCCAAAGAGGCAGCGTGGCTCTCCCTCTTCCCTCCACCCCTGGGTCAATGCTAATGTTCTTCTGCTTGCAGGGTGGATCAGGGAATTCATCCAGCTGAAAAGTAAGATGAATTTTGGTCCTTCTGCTGTCTTACCACATATATACAGAGAGCCCAACACAAACAAGACAGTGTGAACAAAAGCAGTGGATGGGGACAGAAGGGAGCTGCCCTTTTCAGAAGCAGCAACACCAGTGCAATGACAGCTTTAGCCAAACACAAACTGAATTATTCTATCATCAAAGAAAAGAGACTTGGGTTTTTTATTGGCTTTTTTTTTGATTGTTGTTTTTTGTTTGGTTTCGTTTTGTGTTGGTTTGGGGTTTTTTGCAATGGCTATATAATCTGCTTTCTCTGTCTTTTTAAGGAATTGGGTTTTGTCACAGAGAAATCTGACCAGCTGTCTCACAGCCAGACATCTGTGATGTTGCAGATATTTTTTGCAAAGGTCTGTGTCCCATTTATACTTGTTTATTTTCCCCAGGAAATATCTCCATGTTACAGGATCTCACACCAATATGAAATAAAATGTCTGGTAGCCATTGAAAGGGCAGAAAGTGGAATACGGGATTTTCTCCCATGATACATTCCCATTTCAAACTCAGGTGTGAATAATTTCATGGCGGATTGTTAAACATACCATGTGTCAGGTCACTGGTATTTCCTCTACTGTATTATCTCTAGCACCTGGTTTATGATGTTACTGGAAAGCAAGAACATGCTTCTGGATGCAAACGTAAGAGTTTTCACAAATAACAAGAGAGCACTGTCACTGGAATGGTGGTCTACAACAAGCTTCCTCTCTGTATTCCCATGTGGAAAAAGTCAGGTATAAATGAGGGTTTTTTGGGAAAGGATGGTGTGGTTTACTACTTTATATAGAAAAACTTGTATTGCTAACTTTGCTGTAGATACCTCTGCTCCATCATGTGAGGACTGGAAGAAATAAGAGAGGATGGATCCAAAGATGGATCCAAAATACAGATGCAGTTTTAGCATCCAGACCAGAACTTTAAGACTAAGGACTCAAAGGAATGCCTCCTGAAATTAAATGCTGCATTCAAATATCACTAAACTTTGGAGCAACAACCAAGGTTCTGCATCTCCAGCTCAAACCTGTTAAGAAAGACCACATAAATAAAGCCTCATCTTTCTAGACAGCCCAGACTGATTTGGGTCTGAACTGCTAACAAACACCAGTGACCCAGCTGCATAAATGTAGGTTTGTGACCTGCTCCCTCTGTTTTCAGAAACTGAACATCATCACTCTCTGCAAGTAATGACCACAGCCTCAGCTGCTGTAGTTTGACACATCTCCATTACCCCAAGCACTATCAGTCACGTTTTGGTGTGGTCTCCTAAAACAGGGCAAACATGTTTGATCAGGTTAATTAACTTGATAAAGCACATACTCTAAATTCCCACTGACTCCTTCCTACAAGTAGAGAAAGATGCACCTAACTGGGGTGGACACAGCAGAAGCAGATGGGAAGAGTGGTGGAGAGTCAGAGGAAATGTGGCTGTCCCCTGGCACACAAGTGTCCCCCGCATCCTTGTGTCATTTTTTGTGACCACTGCTGCAAACTAGATGGCCCAACCACTTTGGTGAGGGTTGCCTTTCCCCTGTGAGCTCAGGTACATAAGGGTAACTCTGCCCAGCCAGCACTCCTGATTTACAGGTGACAGGAGCAGTGAGCTATGCTGGGCTGCTGTGCTTCAATCTGCTGGAACAAGAAGCAGGTTTGTACTGAACTGGAACTGCTAATGAAGTGTGACTGGTTCTAGGCTGCTTTTCCTTATGACCCTGCGAGTGCTTTGAGAGCTCCCAGTGAAAAACAAACTTCCTGACGTTTATGTATGAAGCCTGGAAACTCAAAAGAAAAGTTTCTGTCAGAAGTAAAACTCTTGCAAAGATTTAATCTGTCCTGTCCTGTACTGCTGCTTTCATATGTAGTATTTTCAATATTGCTACATCATAGTTTTCAAGCTTCTAAAACCATCTTTTCAGATGTGGTGCTGGGGTAGGCAGACACAGCTGACTCTTCAGAAGATCACTATTAGCACTAACAGCTGGATGCTATCAGAGGTCTAATAAGCAGACAATCATCCCTTTACTTTGCACTCTGAGGTACTTGGAGGATTAAAAGCTCACAGCTTTTTTTCCCCCCCTTGTCAAGACATTAATTTCTCTATGACAGGTGTTCTTTTGTTCACATGCTTAATTTTTTTTATATACAGGTAGTAAGTAGTGTGCTTGCATGAAAAAGCCTGGTGCTAACAGTGGTTTTCTGAAGAGTTATAACAATGTGTACTTGAATAAAAAGACAGTTCTATGCCCCTTTGTATTCAGTCCCTCGGCTGCATATTTGGGATATGCACACTGTGCTACGTGATAACTTTAATTCCTGGAAAATGTCCTGGATAAGGTTCTTGAAAATTACTTAAAGGAAAGCCCCTCTTATATGACTTTTTTTCTAAAAGCACTGTAGATAAGCTTGCCTTTTACCAGAAAAGAGACTTGCCTGTGTTATTTTTATTAAGATTTTATGTAGATGAGCACTAAACCAAGGATGCTTATAAACTGAAATGTTTTTTTGAAAAGCAGAAATGACAAGATGGGCAACGTTTGAAAGTGGGACTAGACAACATGGGATTTCGTTATCAGATCAATGTTGACAATAGAAGTTAAATTTCTCCTTTACTAAATGCTGATTTTTAGGGACCCAGTTATAGGAAAGGATGCTGACAAATTTTGCTGATTATTTTACCTTACTATACCACAGTAAATAATCTTTCATTAAAATAATTACCTTTCTGCAGACTGTAAGAAGAGCTTTAGTTGGTGACAGCTTTCTGGTTACAAAACAAAAAAAGGCAATCTCAGCCTTTGCAACCCCAAGGCTCTAAACTCATCCCTCAGTCCAGTAAGTGAACCCCAGTGATGACAGGATGAGGCCCCAGAGACAGACACAGAAGCCATGAGACTTGGAATCTCAGAAACAAGAATGACTTTGTGAATACGTATAAAGATTATTTTCTAATAACTTTAGGGCAACAGATGATAACACCAGTGCTGATATATACAGCTGATTAATAAATGGCACCTGTGCTCTGCAGCACCATGAATGGAATCACAAATCAACACTATCTGTAAATTTGCTGGTAACTTCAGTGGGGTCAGATCTGTAAAGCATTTTTCTGGTCTTAATGATCACACTGTGTTTAGGAACATGTTTAAAGTTACCCTCTTTTTTAAGGTTCTTGTCAATGAGCAACTTGTGTGTGTATCTCTGGAGCTGAGCTTCATTGGTAAAGATTCACCATCCTTATGGATTTGGTAAATTTTAATCAGCAGCACCCATCCTGTGCTGTCAGCAGGGATCCACAGGTGTTAAGACACCCCTAGCACTAATCCTAGTGAAGCATCAATAGCCAAGGACCAAGGCCCCTGACAGTACCTCCTTGTACAAGCAGCCTCTCTGGATTTCATTGACTGCCCATGTTAATACTGCTAAAAAAAGGACAAGCAACTCCTGGTTAGATGTCACAAACTGGGTAATTCTTAGACCATCTTTCTGAAGTGCTGAGCAAACCAGTATGCTCAAGATTTCACTCAACTGACTTCAGGGAATTGTGCTGCCTCTTTATAGATGTGCAGAGCAAAGAGCAATTTGGGTGATTAAACTTTGTGCCTTGAGTTATATACTGATCTCTCATGGCCATCAGGATGGAATTTCAGTATCAGGCAGATGAATTCGTGTTCTTCCCCTAACTTTTGCCTAAAATACTAACAGCAGGATCAAGGACCAGGTGGATCTGTGGTGTGATGCACGTGCAACTCCTGAATCTCTGGATTACAGCGAGCCAAAAATGATGTAAGTGTATAACCAAATTAAAGACCAAGTAATAGAAAACAAACAGCAATCAGAACAAAGGAAAGGAGGCACACAAGGATTACCTGTGTTTTGAACCTTATTATTCCCCATTAAACGGAATTACAAATTTGGATATAGGTAATGCAGTAGGGTAAGTATTATACACAGATCTCTAAGTAATATATTTGATTCTTTCACAAATACTGATAGGAAAAAATTTCAGTTAGCTTGACCAGTTGTGTGAGAATTACAAGAAGCAGTGTTAAGCAGCTGGGAGCAGGTGCCTAGGGGAAGGTAAGTAGAGCCAGACTTAATATCTTTATTATTAATGACCTGGAATAGGGAGCATAAACAGTATACGTTAATGAAATCTGCAGATGGTAACAATGGGAACTGCTGCAACACCAGTGAGGACTGAGAAATAGTGTAAGATATCTCAGACATTAAAATACAGGTCAAAAGGAAAAAAGAAAAACCTTTATGCACAGAGCAGAAATCAATTGCACTGTAACTCTTTAGGGGCAGAAAAAAAGTTTGAGAGCAAGATGTCTGTGAAACACACTGAAATAGGGCAGGAATCCTGATTCAAGTCTCAAACAGTCAAATTCAGGCTTTGTGGAGCGTCCTGCTAGGGTGTTCAAGAAGGGGCTGCCTACAGTAAATTAATTTCTGGACATTCACTACTAGAACAACTCTGGTGATTCAATCTCAGTAGAGGAGGCAGCAATAATGATGTTATTGACTTAGCAAGATGAGTGAAGGGGCAAAAAGTCATGAGAAAAGATAACAAGTATTAAATGTAAGCAGGCTTGTCAAGAAAGTTGTGATAGAAAAGAAAGCTGTATGCAATATTTCAGAGTAACATCCCTGCCACCAAGAAGAAATTTTTGAAATCACAGAAGTGGACTGGTTAATTATTGACCAGACATGATGTGTCATTACTTGGAATCTTGAAGGAGAGCTGCATTTCCTTTTTAAAGATGAACAGTAGCTCTAATGGGATTTGGGAGCTTGATTCCATGCTAGTCTGGTGAACACCATGGATCAGACCAGATCTTCATAATGCTTTTATCTGGCTTCAAAATCTGTAAAATAACAGGTTCTAACAGCAAATGCACGTGACTGCTCATAATGAGCAATTTCGTATTTTACACTTATGTATCTTGCAGTGCTGCTGTGTCACTGCACACTACTGATACAGTAAAAAAAGGGATTGAAAAAAAAAAAGCTGTAAAGGAGATCTATTAACTAGACAGTGTACTCAGGCCTCTGTACCCTAGAGAAACAGTTTTTCCCCTAAATATAATTTTAGATTCTGCCTCTGACAGTGTAATACTTTTTTTTCCACTATTCTTTTTAAAGTTTCTAGCTAGAAGATGTCATCAAGTTACTAATATGTGAATAGTTAGTGGTCTGTTTGAAAACATTCTGATGGAAAGTACAGTAGATTTACAGTTTCTTAATAAACTTACTGTAAGCCAGGCCCCAAATAGCAGCTGGTTCTCTGTTAAGAAGTCTACACAGAGTTCCGACTGAAAATAAATACCTGCCCAATGAGATGTAAACATGGAAGGCACTGTTCTCAGATCAGGAGAACAATTTTCTGATAGGACTAGTAACTAGAAAAAAATATTAAAAATATCTGACCCTAGTGATAGGTGTTCCATTCAGACTTGCTTTTTGTATGCTTATGTAGCTTAAAAATCCTCAGTCTGCCTACACAAAATGTACCACTAAAAATACTATTGCTAAAAGTACTCTGCTTATGAAAGGCTTATTGAGAAAATAAACCATTTTTCTCTCAGTAAGATTACTTCTTAAGCTAAAAGCAGGCAAAAACACAAAATAAACGTTTATTGGTGACAGAAGAAGGAGATACTTAAGTTTGCTAGACACACACTAAATGCATTAAGGTATATATGAACAATAATGTAAAGAAAGTAAGTAAGAAAGTGAGTTCCTCTTAAAGTTGTGCATGTTTTATCTTCCTTTTATCTGCAAAAAGCTGAAAACAGAGAAGCCAATTTTGTCAGTCTCATTCAGTCAAAACTACCAGAAGACTTGATAGTGAGACTGTGGTCACATACCTGTTTTAGTGTTCTATATCTGAGGTTTCCAATCTTTTCCAGCATTCCCTCCAGAAGAGGAGACCCTTGTTTTCTGTATTAACCAGCCTAACAGCAGAGTTACTTATTTATTTTTATGTTCCCTTAAAAATAATGTCAGCCCCTGTTCCACCTCAGGGGAAGGGTCTCTGCAAAGCGTAGGTTGAAAACACAGATGGAGAAAATTGCAGCGCTCATTCCTTGCCTATGCTCCTACAGCAAACTGGACAGCAAGCCCTTGGGAGCGTTTCTAGCACAGAACGTGAAGATACGGCTCTGCTGGAATGTAATCAGAACACACGCTGCGCTCTGATGGATTTTACAATCCAGCACAGTCGCTGGAGCCCCATCTCAGGGAAAGCATCTGAGCCCCTTTGGGGATGCTACAAAGTCAGGAGGGTCTTTCCTGATGAAAGTTCCTTGCTGAGGCTCCTCTGATAGTTAAGAGTGAACCTCATGTGGGACGATTTGCTGAAGTGACTTTTTTGGGGGTGGTCTCTGTTGCTGGGCAGGTGTGTGGATGGGAGAGCTTGCTGCAGCTCATTGATTTTCCGCTTCTCTTTCTGCCCAGTAGACATACACCTCACACAGGTTGTTTTTATATATTTACCTTGTATCTGCCAAGCCAGACACCTACTTTAACACCCCTATGCCAAGCCGCTGCTGGGTGCGGCAGACATCCCTCAGGACCGGCGCTGAGTGGGGAAAGGCGGCGAAACCCCCGGGCAGGCACCGCCTGTAGCGCCGGGGGGACCCACACAGGGGAACCGGTTCTCTTCAGCCCACAGGGACCCCAGCACCTCTTCGCCCCTGAGGCGGCCCGACCCCCCTCTTCCCCCCGCGTCACCTGTAGGCCCACGGCGAGGCGCTGCGCAGGTTGACGGGGAGACGGAACCTCTTGTCGGCGGCCGGCCGGCCCCCGGCTGGGCAGCTGGCGTTGTGCTGGCGGCCCGGCGGCTCGGGCTGCAGGGTGTGGTGGAAGGCGCTGAGCATTCCCGCCGCCAGACGCCCGTACAGCTGCTCCAGCAGCTCCTCGGGCCGCTCGCCACAGGTCCGGGTCCGCGGCGGTCGCTTGGGCGCCCTGAGGGCCTCCGGCCGGAGCGGGAGCAGCAGCAGCAGCAGCAGCGCCGAGCACACCAGCGCCGCCCGCACCTGTAACGACGCCGCCGTCAGCGGGGCTGGGACCCCCCCCCACCACCACCCGCCGCGTCCCGGACACCACGGCCCGGGGGTCGGGGCTCTCCCCCCGGGTGCCCCGTCGCCGACCCGTAGCCTCTTACCCTGCCTCGCTGCATGGCGGTCGGGCTGCTCGAGGAAACCGAGGAGAGCGGCGGGCTGCGGAGCCGCGCCGTGCCACTGGCTCTCTCGGCGGAGGAGCTGTTGGAAAAGTGCCCCGCTCCTCGCAGCATCTCCCCTGGCCTCGCATGCCAGGAACATTTTAGGCGCTCACGGAGGAGGCGAGCGCTCAGCGCCGGGATCCGGCCGCTCCCGCGGTCCGCACGGCCCCTCCATCCTGTCCCGCTGCCCCCGGCCGCCGGGCACAGCCCCGCGGACACGGCCGGGCTTGTTCTGCCACCAGCCGCCGTCCCGCTTCCCGCAGCCCGGCCGCAGCAACCCGCGGGGCGGCCTCCCCGGCTCTCCCGACAGGGTCTCAGGCTGAGGACGGGCTACGGCCGCCCCGTCCCCTCCTCTGCTCCGCCAGAAGCCGAGCGCTCCCCGACGTGACATTTTGTACCTGCGGTCGGCAGGAGCTGCCAGCCCTCTGTGGTGTGGAGATGAGCCGGGCTCTCCCTTAAAGGCCGCTGGGAGCCTGAGTTGTGAATGGGACTCTCTGGGCCAGGGCACGAGGTTGAGGGAGAGCCAGGGATGCTTTTGGCCCTGTAGGAGCCAAGGCATCAAGGCTGGGAAGAAATGTAGGGATTTACAACTGAAAATAGCATAATTCTAGCTATGTGATTGCAGCTGAGGAGGGGATTAATGCAGTTTGGACTCTTTCAGTCACTTTGGAACAACCCTTGTAGGAGTTTGGGATCTCCAGCACACTTAGCTCCAGGTAGCACCTCTGGTTTGTTTCTCCAGCAACAGCCCCGTTGTGTAGATCCTCCAGTAGACACTGGTCTCACATCAGGACCCAGTCCAGAGAACATGAGACTACTTCAAACTTCAGAAAGCCTCATCCACTCATTCTTCCTGACGAGGTGGCCTACAGCAGACACTAAAAAGGAAACCTGCTTCAGAAAGCGAGAAACTTGCATCCTACAGATCTAAATGAGATGGAGGCAAGTCTCATCTCCAGTGATTTCTCTGTCCATTCTGTGCTTGTCTACCTGTACTTCTAGCAGACACAGAATGCAATCTATTTGAGGTCTCTGGTACAGCCCACAAAAATGAGCATCTGGAATACTCTGGTCATAGAAGATATGGTCCACTGAAATGTTTTGCACTAAAAACAGCTTTTAGAATTTATAATTCGGATGGAATATTTGGTGTGCCCTGCACATCTATTGAGGCGTTTAGTATAAGAATAGTTAAATATGAAAATATTGATCAGGAATAAGAGAAAATATGTTCATAAGTCATATAAGGATGGTGAAACCTTAGCATGGTACCACAGAAACACATCAGCTTCACAGGCCATTCTGGAATTGAAAGAGAACTACCCAGCATTCATAATGTGATGAAGTGACTTGATTTCATGTTTTCTGAAGTGATTGAGTCAAGTGTTATTTTTAATGGCTTTGGTATCTTATGCACCACAGGTCAGTTTCACTCATGAGCGTTATCTTACCTTTGAACAGTATAGGATTTTAATCAAGTTTCAACTCTGGGGAAAGACTCTTCCCAAAATGAATTAAAAACCTTCCTTTGCAGTTACATCTTCAAGTGACAGACTGGGACAGGCACTTGTCCATCTAGGCCAGTCCCTCCGTTCTGACTGTGAGCAGGACTTACTATTCCAGTGTTGGAGCTGGATCACATGGATCTAAGTTCAGAACAAGCTCGACTCAGCTCGCAAAATAACATGCAAATGCATCATAACCCAGAGCATTATTTAATCAGATCCTGATGGTATAGAAAACAACATGTTCCTGGGAGCTTGTGCAAGGGTGGAACAAAAATGCAATTGTTTGTCTGTAAAACAGAGATTTTTTCATCATGTACAGTTTAGGCATTCAGGCAAACTTAATCAAGAAACTGCTGCTGATCAAAATCTCTCTGATGTCCATGACTGTTTCTACAGACTAAGTCTGCCACTGAAGAATGGGCAAGAAAAAGCTGAGTCCCAAGTGTGACCATAGGGTTAAGTCACCTGCCTGAGCACTTCTCTGGGAGTTGTTCAGCTCCATTCTTTCCATCTCTCCTCCTTTGTACTTCTGAAAAATCTTAATAATACACACCCTTGTGTTGGGTGCCAGTGCTGAGGTTTTGGCAGTGATGGGGCTGTAGATGTAGCCTTGGTGAACAGGGGTAAGGGCTGCCCAGTGCCAGAAAGTTCCTACCAGCTCTGCCAGGGACTGAGGATATACCCAGCTGACAACAGCACACAGACTCTGTGCTCACAGGTGTGCACTGGTTTTCAGCTGCTGTCAAGGAGTGGAAAAATAAAATGGTAAAGTCTGCAGTAAAGCTGGGAATTTACCAGAGGCAAAAGAGGCAACCTATTTCTGTGCTTTTCATTCTCAAAGAAGATATGGAAGATCTCCTGAGCTGAGCTAAACAGTCAGAACAGCCAAAGACTGCTCTGGATTAGCATACTAGCATTGCAATGGGGTATCCAAGTTCTTTAGCCACACAAGCTATCCATTCCTCCCTTTCTGTCCCTACCTGCAGATGAGGTAATCTTTTTTTCCTTTTTGTCCTGCTGCTAAAAGAGAACTGCAGCAGAAGAGAGTCTTGCAGAAATAAAACAGGTTACATCCACTTCCTTCTCACACTCTTTTCTGTCCTCTGGAAGGATCAAGCCCCAGCATCTCTTCTTTCTCTGGTGAGCTCCTCAGGATGTGCCATCGACACTGAATGTGCTCTGCTTGTATCACCAAGCAGAAGGTGGTGCAGTCCTAGAATGAGTCCTGCACCAAGTTCCATGTAAAGCAGGTCATTAATTGCACCATAAAACCCACAAGAGCACATTCTTCCAACTGTGATACTCAAGAAGTATTTCTATCCACTTGTGCAGAGATCTTATGAGACCAGACAGACGTTTTTGAAACCTGAAAATAACATTTCATGAAGATAGAAAGTGCAACTAGTGTAGAGGAAAAGCTCTAAGCATCAACACTGAGTGAGCACTGGAAATTTTAGAAGCCCAAATCCTTGCATTTCAAAGTGTAATGACCAATAAGTATTAAACCAAGCTCACACTACTTATTTTTTTAAAACAAGTCTCTGCGCCCCACCCCCCACCCCAGTGTTCTACTTTTTCAAGTATTTATTAGGAAATTCTGAACATCTGAATATTTTTCCCTCTAAAAAGTGATACAAATGAGAAACCCCATGTTCCTATTTAACATCTCAAGGACTTCAGATCAAATTTGCTCAGTTAATAAGGAAAATGATGATTTCTGTAACTAACATCTTTGCACTTACTCAACTTAGACTGTAGAAAGTTACTTTTGTGTAGTCACTGCCATAATCCCTGACATACGATTCAAAGGCTGAAATCTAATTAAACCAAAATCCTGCCCACTCTGACCATTTGAAATAAAAAAACCCAAACCCTCACCTTTGCAATTGCAAAAATATCTAAGAGATTGCCAAGAGACTACAAAATGGCCACAGCTTAGCTAAGTACAGAGTAAAATTAAGATGCTTTCATCAGTATCAGTATTAAATACTTCACTGGGGCCTTAAAGATGACCAAGGTCATAGCCAACATTTTCAGAAAGTCAGTTCACAGATCTTAAGTAAGTTCTAGCTTTGAATGAGGGATATGGGACTCCCAACCTTATAACACTGCTTCAAGGTATTTCACACTGAAAGGTGAAACTTTAGACACTGCTCTGTTTCCTGCTCCATTGGACATATCTCTGAAAGCACAAGCTTTATGTACTTGATGCAATTTACAAGGAGCATGAATACCTGTGTAGTTTTTATGCATGAGTAAAATACCTCAGCATTATTTTTTTAAAATATCAATTATAAAAGAGACTGCAACTTCAAATCCATGTTTTTAATATATGATACCATATATCCAAAGTATTTCAGAAATATTTTATCAAAATCCACTATAAAATCATCATAGATTAATGTTTTTCTGCTAAAACTTTTAAAAGGAGAAAAAGTTAGGGCAGGACCATATGTTATTCTGGAAGCAAATCCTCTCCTAGTTCTTCATCAGCAAAGTCATCTTCCTCAGTCCTTTTTC
Source organism: Heliangelus exortis (assembly GCF_036169615.1). Taxonomy (NCBI): domain Eukaryota; kingdom Metazoa; phylum Chordata; class Aves; order Apodiformes; family Trochilidae; genus Heliangelus; species Heliangelus exortis. The sequence continues at coordinate 17,705,002 of NC_092422.1, read as the reverse complement.
TTGCTGCAGTTTTTGGTCTTTCCACTGTTGGGCCAAGTGGATCTACGTAGGAGGCATCTAGGGTTTAAATAAATAAATATATAAATAAATATGAAACAGTTACCCACAAGTAATTTTAGCTTAGTTTCAAACACAGGCAAACACAAGTGCAGGTTTTAATGTCACACAAAAGTAAGGTGTCTTTGAAATGCAGACCAGAAAGAGCACATGCACACCAAGGGAGAACAAGATACCACATTTGGAAAAGGAGGTCTGGCACAAGAGCAAAGTACCTGAGTGCTAGCAGTAGAAGCTCTTTTTCCTTCTTTTCTTTAGAAATATTTTCCTCTATTTTACTACACTCATTAAGTGAGAAAAAGACTTCAGAAAAGTGCATGGAACAGGAAGACTGCTGAGTTGGTTAAGGAGGACATTTTAGGAAGTACCACATTCCACAAGGATTTGGGACCGCTTTGAAAACTTGAAATTAATGAAAACTTATTACTGCAGAGGCACAAGAACTGACTAAAAAGAAGCATGAGAGCAATTTAGAAAGTACTACATATTTACAGGGGCCACATCTCTTAATATTTCCATATAGTGAGCTCTGAACAGTGAAGCTAAAGCCATTTTGCACATTTATTTCATGGGGAAAAATGTTTTCCTAATTGTCTAATTATGTATGCTCTTCCAAGAACTTGTTTTTCCCATCTCCCCTTCTCTTTGAGGACCAGGAAAATAATAAAGTATAAGATGCCCACTTGCCTATTTCTTTTCTGCCACTGCTTTCGTAGGGTTCACCTGTTCCAGACAAAGCTTTTAGTTTGGCACTCAATCTTTCCCCTTTGGTACCACCACCATCTGGGAAATAAAAAAAAAGAGTTGAAGACAGATAGCATGTTGATATGTTCTGTGAAAACATGACACAAGAACAGCATAAATTCACCTAGTATTTGTCAAACAAGATTTGGATGAAACCATCTTTTCATGATGGATACAGTACTCATTTGTAGTAGTGGTCGTTAAAACACAATGGACACTGTGTCCCCAAGTGAGTTTTAATATTTTTTTAAAAATATATGCAGCCTTACTTACTTTGGAGTAAACACATAAAAATATTTCTGCTTCAAACGCTGAAATTTCAGTTGCTTATAAATATGAAGTAACTTTTTGCAGTTAAAATAAGCATGATAAATGTAAACACTGTCATGATGTATTTGGACATTTCATATGCCTGTGTCCTTACTAATATATTAACCTGATACACCTATTGAATGCTGTCAAGGTTAAATACCACACTATCTTTGCTTTTAATTAGAGGAGGGTATTTGGCATGTGCTGCCTGCATGGCAGGCACAGTTCATGTCCACAGCCCATCCTGGCCCTGCATCTTGCAGCAAACACTGTGCTGGCAGCTCAGTTTGCAGCGGGGCCCCAAGGAATGTGTCAGGCCCGAGGGCTGCCTGGTGCCCAGAGAATGTCAGATTCACATTCTCTTGCCACAGCCCCTATTCCAGACACTTTACATGTTCTGTTCACCTCTGAATCTCTTTTTCACATTTGTGGCTGGCTTTCAGTCTTGTCTGCTAAAACCAATTTTTATGCAATTTTTTTCTGCTAGGAGAAAACATTCCATGTTTGGCTTGGTATATTTACAAGGCAGGCCATGCCATGCAGCCAAATGCAAACATGCTCCTTTACAACACAAAACAATGCTGTTATTAAAAGTCCTCCATCTGTAAGGGGGAAAAATGAGTTTCATTCAGCAAACATGGATTACAAAGTCTGGACTTGGTGACACATTTCCATTGTCTTATTTATTGTAAATGTTCTTCTTATAAATATTGTTACTATTTAAAAAAAAAATCTTCCACAAAGATGGAAAGGAAAGGAAAAACCTTTATTTCTCTATAAATACTGCTGCAGACTTCAGTTTACTCAGCCTTGAATTGGAAGACAATGTCTCTGCTCCCAGAAAGATCTAATACATGCAGTCACATGTCAATCAGTTAATATGTTTACAAGGCACAGATGACCATCCTTACTTCAAAGCAAGGGAAATCTATTTTAATGTACATTGACCTCCCTTGGATCAATTCTCACTGACAGGGTCTGAACAAGAACTGAATGCCTACCAAAGGATTTGAAGAAACTGAAAGAAATCAACAGATTTGACTGTGGGGGCTCAGCCAAAGGGCTGTAAACCTTACGTGTACATGTCAGACAGCAGCTTGCAAAGCAAGAGGTCTGTGGCTTCAATGCCTTCCTTCAGCTGGGGGAGTTCAAACCCACTGCTCCATCTTTCAGGAGTGTGGTAGTTGTTGAGCCATTTGGGTTAAGGCTTTTCTTGACACTTTGCCATGGGACACAGGATTTGGCTGCCAATATGGCAGCTATTAAAAATTCTGCTGACCATATAACATGATCTGCCAGAAGTTTAAATCTCACCTTGAAATTGCTTTTTGTAGTTCTGTTTGTAGATAAATCATCTGAATGTTTTTATTCAGCATACATACATACATAATTTGGCCAGTGTTAGGGAATATAAGCTTGCAATGTTGACTTCAGGATTTTGGTATCCTACAGTGAGGAGAACTTTAGGGGAGAAATTGTTTTAAAGCATTTTATAACAGGCATACATACTTCTGGGAGGCAAATTTTACATTTTCTGCTCACTGTTCCTCCCTCAAATTCAAGAGAAATATTTTATACACATTCCAGCTTTTGAAACTAACTTGCACTAAAATAATAAACAGAATAAAACAAAGCTAAATTGGGACAAAGGATAATAAAAACTCAGACTGAAAAGCTTTTTTGTTTTTTTCTCTCCTAATAGTACAGCTTTGCATTTTAACATTTGTCTGATTGCACTTGTAGTCAAAGGACTACAGCAAACATTTCTCAAACTGCATATTAATTCTATCTGAATTACTCTATTAACTGTACACATGCTCCTAATTAAACAAACTTTCTGAATAATGGAAGACCATTGCTGAACTAAATTGCTTTCTGTATCTAAGGAAACCTTCACTGCAATTCATGCATGCTCCTTATTTACTCAGTTATTGTGCTTTTATTTTAAAAGTATGTTATTACTGCCATTCATGTGGAGGTCAGTCCCTATGTACTCACTCTGGGTTAATAATTTGGACACTAACATATAAACTGCCTGCAGGAAAATGGCTTCAGATTTCAGTTAAAAAGCAACAGTAATTGATTAAGCAGAAATGGTAAACAAGTTTTAAGACTATGATTTATAAATATATTTGCTCAGTAAAATTATTATACTTGAGATTTGGATTATCATCTGACATTATCTTCTCCTTACATTCTGTGTTCAATAGCCTTAACTGGGACCTATGAGTATAAAGACAAATAATAGACTCTGCATCCTTCTATCTTTCACAGTGCATTCCTTCTTATCATCCATTTAAAAGTCAGACCCATAGTGCCATACTTAGGCTATTTAAATTTCTGTATTAGAAGTGTATATTCTGTTCATTCAGATCTCTTCAACTTCCTACAAAACTGAATTTGAATTGATTCCTCCATGTACCATTGTTCCTCCATAATTGGGAGGAACAAAAATTATCAAACTATAAAATTAAAGTTTTTTAAAAAATAGTTAACTTTATGTAGCAAAATAATGAATAAAACAACATCCTGCAAAAGTAATCCTATTTTTAAATAATCCTATTTTAAGCAGAATTTAAGCAATGGTATGTATTGAAAAAGATTCTATATGTTTTTAAGTATTTCCGTACTTCTTACAAAATAGAATTTTTAGTACTATTTTACTCATCTGGAAAAGAGATCAAGGGGTAAGGTTGTTTGGTGATCTGCCTCCTCTATAAAAATATTTCTATAACAAAGTGCATAGTGGGCTAATGTTTTCAAAGACTGCAGATGCTTCACTAAATCTAGAATGTGTTTAAATGCAGCTCAGAATATCTGTTGTATTTGGGATGAAGACACCATCCGTGGAGGAGAGCTTTGGTTTGTTTGACTGAAGGAAGCAGTAAGTTCAGTGCAGCAAGCAGAATATTATTTTAAAACTGAGAAATGGCATGGGAAGCAGATACATCTTTTAACTTTACTGGAGTTCATTTTTATTGGAAATTCTGTTGAATGTAAATTGTACCTGGTGTGTCAGTTCAGCTGACTTCTCAGGTGAGTTCAGATGCAGAAAAGAGATGAAGATATCTCTTCACTCAGGTATTTTCCCTATTTATAAAAATTTATTTATTTATTTTTATGTACATACACCCAATGGAATAATCCCACAATGTTGTGTAATTAATGAGGCAGTAACAGGCACATCAAACCTAGAAAACACAACTGATCATGAAGTTCTGGCTGTGTAGGGCAACAGGAGAATCTTTGACTCTATCACAGTCCAGGTCACTTGGGATGCTTACAGCCCTAACATTTATAAGGTGCTTCATGTTATATGAGGAGATGGGCTGGTAAAGGGTGTTTGAATATGTGATGTTTGCTTGGGAGGGACAAACTCATGTCTCTACTGACGACATCACAGGTGAAAATGAAAAACTGTAAATACATCTCAGTTATTCTCATGGGGTTTCCTTTGCAAATTGATCTGGACAGGCTCTGGTAACAGGAAGAATGTGAAGTGCTCAGCCTTTCATCTTCTAAATTCAACACTGCTTTTTTGGGCTCCTGTCCGAGACTGCATGGCTCCTCTCAGCCTGTACACAACTCCCCTCTCAGCCTGTACAACACTCTCCATTCAGAGCATGCAAATGCAGGGACCAAGTAAACACTCCTGTGGTAATGTATTCCTTAAAGTCATGCTTTCCCTTATCTATGAAAGGCTGTATGCTACTGAACAGTAAAAATCTCTTAGGGCAGTGAAACCCACAATGCACCAACTTCCAAATTCTGGATGGTACAATCACATCACTGCAAAACACCAAAAAGTGAGTATGAAAACAAGAAAAGATTCTTAGAAAGGAAATCTGCGAGAACTGCCTGAACTCTGATGTACTGCTCCCTTCAGCACTTGGGCTTGTTGGTTTTTTCTTTCTCATTTTTTAAGTGAAAAAGGAGAATTCTAATGGAGTGTACCACTACAATCTGCTTAGAACATGAATCAAAAGGATTGAAAATGATAAATCTGATATTTGTGGGGAGAAGGAACTTTTGATTTTCCTAATAAAAGTGAACAAATGTGTTCAATTTTGAGTAAGCATTTTTGATTCAGTGCTTATTCTTCTCAGAAGACAAGAGCAGACTTTAAATGATACTGACACAGAAGTCAGTTTTCTTGGTCTCCCTTTCTCCATTCTGTCTACTATCAATTAATACACTAATTATATTCTTCAAATTATGCTTTGGTCTATCTCATGCACCTTGTTTTAATTTATATTGCCAAAGCAGCAAGTGTCCTGTTAATTAGAAACCCTGCTGACTTAAATCTTTGTCCTTTAACTTTCTCTTTAAAAGCAATTTTAGATCGTATTCCCTGACATAAAGAAAACCTGAATTATTAATACTCATAATATAAATAACTATAGAGGAACAAAATACCTAGGAAAAAAAATTGTTAGGAATGCCAGCAAGTATGGGGACATTGAGCTGGTAAGAGAAAAAAACCTAAACATGTCATACCTAAAATGTTTGGAATGCAAACACACTTCATTAACTAGTAAGTACTAAACTACAGAGGATTCCATACTTCACTGGGGTCATTAATGATAGCAAATCCCTCATACAGGGGAGGAAAATAATCTCTTTTGGTCTTGGCAACGCCGCCTGAAAAGTTTAATTTTTAAATGTAACAAATAGAGGTTTTGTGGGGTTTTTTTTCTGTCGAAGTGTACCAAGATTCTTAAATTAAAAACCCCACATATCGTCTCTCCACACAGGTCATGTATGAAAATTCCTTACACTGCAAATTACAGACTCGTAACCAGGGTGAATAATTCTAATTATTGAACAAAATAATGTTTGGGTCTTCAGGTTTCTCTCAGTAAAAGGCAGACAAACTACAACATGGTCTGTTGCTGTAAGTGTGAAGCTTTTCACTGGTAAGGCTCCTCAGAGTAGACACTGTTCAAAATATGCATAATGCATCTTGACTCCTAAAAATATATACAAGTAGTACATCTCACCACAACTTTTAACTAGGAATCCCAACAGAAAGCTAACTCTAGGCTCAGTACAGGACCTGCTTTGTACTTCTACTCATTTGCTGAGTCATTTCCAGAAAGGTTGAATCTTTGGCACTTAATTTGTATAATGAAGAATTCTCAAACATGCTCTTATACGGACTTGTTGTCAAACTGGTTTTTTTCTACTCTTTTATGAATTTGACATAATATTTCGAGCAGCGATCTAAGATTACTCTTAGGACAAATTCTAAGTGAATTCTGACCTTGAATATCCTCTCTAAATGTCTGTATTTACTCTTATTCAATTACTCTGGTTATGGGGGAAAGAATAATGCCTTGGAATTACTTGAGCTTGCAGTCAAAGTTCCTCATGTGTTCATGTTGGAGTGAAGTGGAAGAGATTTTTTTTTTTTTTTTTTTTTTTTTTAAAGACAGCTTTCCATGGATATTTCTGTCTTTAAAAGAAGTATTGACAAGCTGGTAGCTTGGGGGATTAATGTTGTCTTAGCATATTTACAGCTTTGTCATTATCTATATCTTTCTTTGCTAAATTACTGACTCACACTCTTCCAATAACATGCCCCTTTTTCACTAATGAGGGTAGGGTTAATTATAAAATGAGACCCTTCTTGCCATTTGCCTGTACATCTGATGCAATGTTTTGCACAGCTGTAAATACCCTTGCCTGCTAATATTGTTGCTCTTAATCTCTATTTAGTATAAGCCAAAGTGGATCTCCAGTTTATGACAGAAATGAGGGACAGATGTTGTCTCACACAGCTGTTTTGTTGGCACCTCTAGCTGGCTGCCTGATCACAGGGCTTGTGTTAACAAGGGAGAGTCCAGAAATGTTTCCATCCCTTTTAAAAAATAAAGAATTTCACCCCAAGAATTACTTTGGCCTGAGGCCCAGAACAGGTAAAATTAAACCCTAGGTCAATGGTGTGTTTTTCTACCTATCAAGAAATGATTTAAAAGCTTCTCTAGTGAAACTATGGAGCTGAAAAAGGAATGAGATCTTTTTCAAGTATCCAACACTCATTCTTAACTCTCAAGAGAACCCAGGAGAGCTGTCTTCACAACTGCTGTATGCTGTAACAGCATTCTAAGGTCATCTTAAGATTACAGTAGCAATTTCCATGATTTTTCATGACCCTACAAAACTGGATGAATGTAGTAAAGCAACTGCTATGTAGGTGGTGAAATAAAATTACCAAGAAAGAACAAAAAAACCCATAAATTATTTCCCTGTAAAAGGAACGGAAAAGAAGCAAAAATTTATAGGAGATATCTTTTTATAAGAGCCACTGATATTAAGATAAACTAAGAGCAGAATACAAAGAAAAGAAACCATTTTCTATTTGGGTCAAAATGTATTTTTTTTCCATGTGGCTGAAGTAGCCTCAAGTCTGCTGGTTTCCTTAGAGCAGCAGCAGGGAACAGTTAGGTTTAACATTATTAATATGTCATGGATTTAATAATGGGAGGGAAAAATCATTAGCTCTGCAATATGCAGACTACCTACTGTAAAAAAGACATAGCAGGCCAGTTTCCACACTTACACTGCTAGAGTTTTACATTTATGAAAGTCAGCATTGTAAAAACCTATAGGAGGAGAGAGACTCAGTAGCCAGAAAGTAAGATTACCTCTGTGAAAGACTGATAATTTGGCTCTGCTATACTGGAAAAAGGGGGAAAAAGGATCTCAAAGATAGTATGGGTCTCTTCTGGTCACACAAAGTAGCCTCTTGAACTTTTAACAAACACCTAATATAATAGACAAGATGGTGGGCAGAAAATACTGTTTTCTCCATGTTAAATAAAGACACAGTTCATTTCTGTTTTTCATGGTTTGATTGCTCTGTTTTGTTAAAATAAATTATTCCTTTTACTAAATACTCCAAAGTTAATAGTATATTCAAGTCCACATCATTAAAAAGAATTAGCAAGTTAGCTTTAGGGATATGATGAAATCTGCATATGAAGCTCTAATCTTAGACCAAATGCACAGTACTATAGAGGTTGAGCTTTCATATAGCAATGAGATAGATAATCAAAAAGTATGAAATAAAATTTGCAAAGTACTTGCATGTTGCTCAGTGTGTATTTGTGTGCTTTTCAGAATGTAAGGAGGTTTTACAACCGCTTTAAGAAAAACCATTTTCTTTAGGATCCTGACAAATCTGATATTTAAGCAGACATTTAAGTACTTACTACTACCAGCATTTCCTTCTCTGCGGCTACGAGCACTGCCATCTCTGCCAGATTTAATGCGCTGCAGAACAGTGGAAAAGGTTTAAAAAGAACAGAAAAAAACACCAACATTTAGTAATATACATCAGAGACAATTATTGGAGACTCAGCTTATTAAGAAGCAATAAAACAATACAGGCTTCCTACACTGCAACTAATAAGCCTACTTTTTTTAATGGACAAAATTGTCCTTAAAATCAGTGAGGTCTAATGTTTACATAAAACAGGAGTTCTATGAAATTCAAACAGCATATCTCAATAATTTTTTTTCTTCAGATAAAATTTATACAATGAATGTACATAAAAACAGTTCAGATGTACCTGTGTAAAGTACAGCTGAAAAAACAGGCAACACAGACATCATTGCACAAGTTCAAGGTAGCCTCTGCCTATTAATGTCTTGTAAAACCCACAGATGTTTTATTCGTGCAAAGATTCAAGGGAGGGAAGTAGGGAAATCTATAAAAAGAACTATTCACCCCATAGACCTTAAATTTTGAATACCTGACACAACACTGTGCTTTTCAGCAAAATTTAATTTGCTGTTGAGTGTTAAATGCAAGATAAAGGTGAAGGTAAATACTTTAAAAGTTGTGTTTGAAGAGTTGGCTCTCTTGCACTGAGGAAGGTACCATAAACATCTTCCAGCTGTGGCTATTTTTAGTCTTATTTGAAAACCTTAACAGTTTATCAATACCTCTGTATCACATGACAGACTTGTCTTCTCCTGGCAAAACACCAAAATTCTCATGCATGTATCTTGTCCATTATAAGAAGGTACATCTCACTGAGTGACTTTTTCAGTGTTTAAAAGCACTCAGCTGTTTAAAAAGTAATCTCTGCATCTTATTTCAAAATGTAAGCTCAGGATCTGATAGAAACATGTGTGCACACTACCTAACGATGTATTCAGGTCAATTACTGTAGCTTCTTCACTTATTTTTCACAAGAAAAATATTATAGAGTCTGGCAAAACTGGAATGACACAGAAGTGAAAGAACTTTCAAAATCTGTGCCAACAGAAAAAGGAAGAACCTTTAAATCAAAGTTTACAGGAGTCAGACAGGAAAGCAGTGAGCCTAGCATGAAACCAGAAATGGTCTTGGAGTGATCCAGTCTGGATTTCTCATGCTTTTTATTTATTTTGGGAAATCCTCAAGTCTAAAATATGTTCTCTGAATTCTGGATTAAATACTCTATTCACAGTCAAGTGAAGTAGCATATATTGGTCCTTCAGGAAACATGTTCAGACTCTCCACATGTTGAATGACTGACAAGTCTGCCATTAGAAGTTCTGTTCTCTCTGCCAGAGGGAAGTGGTCCCTATACACTAGTGGCCTCATGGCATGTGCATCCTAAGCCTTTACTCCCAAGTCATTATAGAAGTGCTACAGCTTAAGCATATGACTCATTCTTGTAAAGTTCCAAGTGAGTACTTTATAAGTCATCTCAGACTAAAACCAGACATTTCGAATAGATCCAGTGATTTCCAGCCTAAAATCTCTCTCCTGTGACTGCAAAAGAAATTTAGGATGATTAGTCCAGCTGTAGATGCCTGAAGGTAAAGGCAGCGAGACCCTCCAGCAGAGTTTGCACCTATCATCACTGCTTCACACCACACCCAATCAGTCCCCTGTTTTCAGTCATTAAGCTCACTTAACGGAAATAAAGAGTAATGTGTATATACATCAGTGCCAAGAAGGTTGTGTGAACTTTCACACTATTACCTGTCTTTTTTAAACTGACACACGAAAAAGGAAGATTAATCCAGTTAAAAAAAAAAACAAACAAAAAACAAAGAGAAGGAAAAAAGGGAGGAAAAAAAGAAAAAAAGAAAGAAAGAAGGAAAAATAGAAAAAAAGAAAAAACTAACATTAACATATGAAGGTTACAGTAAAAATCCAATGCTATGAGAGGCGGGGAAAAAAAGTTCTACAGGGAATGAACCCCACAGATGTTTTCAGATTCTTGGCTGGAAGTCTTTAACAACTTGTCCATATTTGAGAACTGAGTGACATAAGTACTCCAGAATATTTTTTTTGGTATAAACGCCACATGGATATACTGATTCTGGAAAAACAATGCCATAATAGCAAATTTTGATAAATTTCTACGGCAAGACAAAGTCTGTGTGCAGACTTTGAAATGTAGGTATACTATACTAGCACTTATCTGTATTCTCTTTACTGAGTAAAATCATGGGTTAGTCTGAACTTAGGAGCAGGAATTGAACTAAATCTTGTATTGATAAGAGAAACCAGTGCCCCTTTTGGAAACTTATGTGGTGAAATATTAAAAATTGATAATTGTAGAACTTGAAAGTGTAGTTAATGAATATGTGCTCATGGATGACAGAAGGAATTTCTTAGGACAAAAATACTTCATAATTTCCAAAGCCAGATGGAAGACATAAGACTAAAAAAGCCACACACACACAAAGCAACCAAGCAAACAAGAAAGAATCCTCATGCCCAAAACCAGGGGATGGGAATCCAGATGTAATACCAATAGCAAAACTGAATTGCAGGGCTATTGTTTGCAAGACACCACTGATGCTGAGATTTTGTCACAGAAATATAATCAGCTTCTACTATTCTAACAGAGGATGGCAGCATACAAAGTGGACTCTGTAATGTCTTTTTTTCTTTCCCTTAGTGTCTTAATTTCTTTATACTTTATCTCCAATGGTGTGGATTTTTAGGAAAATTGGGTCAGTGGGTTCCTTGGTAAGCAGGAAAGATTGCTCCTTTCCTTGAGAAGACACTGAATTTGGGAGATTATAGTGTGGTAGAACAAGAGATCCAGAAGAGGGAGATATGAGCGTGTCCCCCCATGACAAGGAGATGCAAGAAGGAGCAGAAAGCTCCTTCAGAAAGGCTTCAGAAGTTCTGAAGAGAACTTTCTCTGAACTGCAGGGCTAAAATTTTGCTGCCATTCAGAAACTCAAACCAGCTTACTCCAACAAGCTGGAAGCAAGGGACAGCCTGCAAGGATGAAGCTGACAGAGCTGGCTAGAAACTTGCTTATTTCTATTGGTGATGACAGTTTTGAGGGTGGGGAGGTTGTTGTTTTGGTTTATTTTTTTAAACCTAGTACATTTCTGTTTTCTCTGTTTTAAAGAAAATGGGTTTAATTTAAATTATAGTGGAATCAGGCTTTTTTGAATTTAAAAGCCTGCTTTATTTTCATATCTATGGTACATAATTAAAACCTTCAGTGTAAAAATTGCTGGAATTATATGCAAGGAAATGGATAAACTCTCCATCTCCATGGATCTTCTCTCTTACCAACTATATTATAATCCCATTTTCAGAGCATCATAGAATGGCTTGGGTTGGAAGGGACTGGTTTAACAGGTTTATTTTTTAACCGGTTTAATCTCTGAGCTTTTCTGAGTAAAGCACTGAAGTGCTGGAAGTTACTGCAAAGAATTATGTATATCTCTGACATTGAACTGATATTCCCTACAAACTAAGCAAAGCCTGTTCAATACGCTTCAGAGTCGTGTTTTAATTACAAGTTTTGTAGAATGGGAATATTCTATCTGGTCATTTGTTTTGCTTATTGATACCATTGTGGATTAATATTAGCCCCATTACATTTGTGGACTGCTTTCTTTTGGGAGTTGGACTAGATGACCTTTAGAGGTCCCTTCCAACCCATGCCAGTCTATGATTCCATGATTTTTGTCCATTTTCCCACATGCTTTAGATTTTACATTTACTGAAAACCCAAATCAATATACCTCAGCTAGCCCCACAAAGTAAGCTCATATCATAAATTTGGAATCCTTTGATCAGTTGGAACTCCTTTTTGAGTTTCATTTTCAAAACCTACCAGTGTATCTGTGTATACTCAGACTGTCGAATTGAACCAACTAAGGATGCATTTACACCATTCTCTGACATCAAAAGGGAGCCAGCAAGTGTTATTAGAAGGACAGTAAATTAGGTAAGACTTAAGGTGTCCTAATATGACTGTGTAGCTTTGAGGCAATTCACTGGATAGAAGAAGCAAGCTTGAATACTTTGCAACTCAATAGCATTGATAATGCTTTCCAAAGAAGAAGCTGATTCTAATTTTATAATCTTACTTTATCACAGGAATAGCAAAAAAACACCTTTCAGGTAGTTGTGGAGAGCAATAAGGTTTCCTCTCAGCTCCTCTTCTCCAAACTAAACATTTCCAGTTCCCTTGGCCTGTCCTCACAGGGTTGTTCTCCAGACCCTTCACCAGTTTGGTTGCCCTTCTCTGAACTCACTCCAGCAGCTCAATGTGTTTCTTGTAGTGAGGGGTCCAAAACTGAACACAGTACTTGAGGTGCAGCCTCACCAGTGCTGAGTACGGGGCACAATCACTTCCCTTCTCCTGCTGGCCACCCTTCCTGATACAAGCAAGGGTATTGTTGGCCTTCTTAGCCACCTGCCTCATATTCAGCCATCTGTTGATCAGGTCCTTCTCTGCCTGGCAGCTTTCCAGCCACTCTTCCCCAAGCCTGTTGCACTGCATGGGGTCGTTGTGACCAAAGTGTAGGACCTAGCACTTGGCCTTGTTAAACCTCATTTTATTCACCTCGGCCCACTGGTCCAGCCTGCCTAGGTCCCTTTACAAAGCCTTCCTACCCTTGAGCAGATCAACATTCCCACTCAGCTTGCTGTACTCTGCAAATTTACTAAGGAAGCCCTCAATCTCCTCATCTAGATAATTAATTAAGATATTGAACAGGACCAGCCCCAAAACAGAGCCCTGGGGAACACCACCAGTGAGTGGTCATCAACTGGATTTAACTCCATCGACTACAGCTCTCTGGGCCCAGCCATGGAGCTGGTTTTAAACCCAATGAGGAGTCCACCTGTCTGTGCCATGAGCTGCCAGTTTCTCCAGGAGAATGCTGTGGGAGACGGTGTCAAAGACTTTACTGAAGTCCAGGTAGACAACATCCACAGCCTTCCCCTCCTCCAGTAGGCAGCTCACCTGGTCATAGAACAAGACAGATTGGTCAGGCAGGACCTGCCCTTCCTGACCCCATGCTGCCTGGGCCTGATCCCCTGGCTGTCCTGCACTTGCCATGTGAGTTCACTCAGTATGAACTGCTCCATAATTTTTCCAGGCACTGAGGTCAGGCTGACAGGCCTATGGTTCCCCACATTCTCCTTCTGGCACTTCTTGTAGATGGGTGTCACACTGCCCAGCCTCCAGTCATCTGGGACCTCCCAGGTTAACCAAGACTGCTGGTAGATGATGGAGAGAGGCTTGGTGAGCTCCTCTGCCAGCTCTCTCAATACTCTCAGGTGAACAGAACACAAGTTGTGATCTCCTGTCTCTCACAGACTGTATCTTTCCATGGAAATGGTTTTTTAGTTTAAAAATTGGCACTAGCATGAATGATTTACTTTTACCTATGTAATCTGTCAATGTTGCAACTTTGTATAGAGCAAAAAGAGTTCTACTACATGGACAAATTTTTAGACTCTGCTTCTGTCCCTATAATTGCATTATTACTTGGCTCATAAATACATTTTTATGCAGTCTGGCAAATAAGTAGGAAAGGCAACATTCCAGGGACATTGAATTATGTGAGTGGCTCCAGAATTTCCATCACACCCACATAAGCCATCTTTCACAAGTATTTAAAATTACAGAAAATCCAGTGCTCAGAAACTATTCTGACAGATATAAGACTGATTAGTAATTTAAAACTAAAACCCCAAAACTGCAAAATTCCAGCTTCTCTAAACCAGGAAGTTAATATGCATTTTATCTTGGAGCATCATGAAGTATTTTACCTTCACCTATGTACACAGTGAATACTGTATAATCACAGAAAGAAAGAAAGAAGCTTACCTGCTCCCTTATTTCTTTTAATTTTTCCACTTTCTTGAGCTTTGTCTGATACTCCTGGACTTCTGTCATCCCCATATCTTTGCAGAGGCGAACTAAAAATCTGAGGCCTAATTGAAATGCAAAATATTGTTACAAGAAGGCTTATAAACAGGTCAGACTACAAGTGCACCCTGGACATACAGAACAGCAAACAATGCAGATAACTGGGAATACAAGGTGGCTCTAGTCTAGCATCACTATGTAAGCTGTGATGTTTCGCAAAGAACTTTACATTTTCTGTGATGCAGTGTCTATATCCACATGGAAGGCACAAGACTCACTAACTCATCTGATTCAGATATTGCATATTGCTCAAATACTGCAAGATATTTTGGAAACTGGAAAGCATAATTACTGAGAAGCCACTAACTCTTGCCTCTGTTTTATAATTTGTTGAAACTACATTTAGAAAAACATTAGCATTCTGAAATGTTTATTAAATACTCTGTTCCTCTGAAATATGTGTGACCAACAAGTACATGACATTTTGCTTGTAACTTTGAGGGGTCATAGTATTGAATTTCTCTTCTATAGCAGGGCTGTATGATTCCTCTTTTAAAAAAGCAGTACATATGTTAAAGCAGAATGATACAATTTTGTTTTAAAATACAGTGAATGTTCTTCCCACATAGCATTTTAAAGCACAGGCTTCTGGGTGACAACCTTATAGAATTAGTGAATTAGTGAACTATGGTGTGGGATGTAAGAGAATATTTTTACAACCAGTGACACCCCTCTTTTCTACAGGGCTTTTTCATTTAGAGTACAGGTGTATCTGATTCTGCAAAATGCCTTACTCTTCAAAGTTGTTTCCTGTACTTCAATGTGAAACTCACTAAAGATCTTCTATAGACTGGTTAACTTTACTTAAAAATTTCACCCTCTAATTTCTTCTGGAAGGCCTGGCTTTGGTAAAACATAACAGTAAGATTTTCTTGTATCTAGAAACTTACAGCAAGAGTTTCAACTAGCAGAGAGTAGAAGTAAAAATGCATATAGATTTATATATAAGTAAAAGTTATAAAATTGAGAAAGAATGTATGAGAAAGAATTCAATCAATCCACTACTGTTAGTTTTCATCTCTCCTCTTCAGCATTACCCTAGTATTTCTTAAATCACACTTTAATGTTGTCTGCATTAGCATGCATAAAAATGTTAGTTGAGAAAACACCTTAAAATGAAAAATACTGAAATCATATGACTACTAACACATATTCCAAGTAACAAAGTTTCATTTGATGGTTCTACAACTCAATGAAAAAACTTACATTCAATGTTCTCTGGGAATTTTTTATGAATGACTTTGTATTTCTCTAGAGCTTTCTGGTAGTTACCTGCAAACAAAACAAGCATCTTCTATCCACATATCCAAACTTAAAAGAACATCTGATGAGAAATTGATACAGTTTAACATCATCATTTAAGGTTGAGTAAAAGATTTAGTATTAAAGGATCAAATTTGATCTTTAATTCTTTAATTCTGACAGTGAAAATTGAGAGCATCTGAAAACATCCCAAATGACTCTGTAAGTAACAGAATTAATGAAGCAGAGTTTCCTGATTTTTTCCCTTTTTTACCTCTGGAACCCCACTGTTCTATAAACACATCTAACAGACAAGCTTTATCAAGCAGACCAGGACTTAGCTGAGACTGTAAATGTATAGATTGGTCAAATAGAAATGTGTGAAAGATGAACTTTGCCTACCCTTACTTCCCTACAGAATACTGACTGTGTGTCTCTGGTTTGCCCAGATCTGGTAGCAAAGTAATTATTCTTTAAGACTTCTGCCTTCCGTTTTGACTCTGCCTAATTATTATGGAAAAGACTGATAGACCCTTTGAATTTAAAACCTTGTATCTGTAAAATATCTGACAAAAAGGTTTGTTGAGATTATCACTATCCTTTATCTCCTAGTGCAAGGCATAGATCAATCAGGCCTCCTATGTGTTAAGATGATAAGATGCGAAATTTGCCAATGAATCATAAATGATCTAAAAAGCAGCCAAAACAATGCTGTTTCTTTGCTGTGAAAATAGTTAATCTGTCTAGCTTCTGGGCAGTGCTGATTGTTCTTAATTCACTGACTTCCCCTGGTCCTGTTCCTTTTCCCCTGTTATAACTGAGCAGAATAAGAAAATGCTCTTATTTATTATGTGTGTTCTGCAGAGTTCCAAAGAAGCGTAATGGGTAGTGACAAAACAAAGGGCAGCAAGAAAGAAAAATATCATTTAGAATAAAATAATTTATATCATGTGTCTTGAATGCATTTTAAGTGATGAAAAAACCCAGAAAGATCAGTCTCTTTCCATTTTGCCTACTGTGTATTATATTCCCAGAAAGAAAACACAGCACATTAAGAAAGTCTTTTGTTTGTATTATGCAAAAACTATTTAATACTGAAAAAGTTTAACTGCTATGGAAAAGGAATTGGAATTAAGGAACTTTAAACTCTAATTACTTATTTTAGATCAGATGTTACTATAATTACATTAAAAACCCCTTTCATCAGATCGTTTGTGCTGTGCTTTCTTCTTTATATTTCTTAATGTCCAGTCTAAGTCTACCCTCTTCTAGTTCAAAACCATTGCCTTTTGTCCTATCACTACTTTCCAGGCTTTCTTCTCCAGACTGAGCAAGACCAACTAATTCCAAAAGATGGTACAAACCTAAAACAATTACAAAGTTACAGAACTTACCACTTCTCCTGTAGCAACTGGCAACCATCAGCGGCCACTTCACTTGTGTTGGTCTGCATATAAATAACATAAAATAACACACACCACCAAACAATGAACAAGTAAAAAAATTTGCATAGCATTACTAAATACCAACTATTAAACTACTCTTGACATTTTTCACATAGCACATTGCCTTTATAGGAAGAATTTAGCCTGCTCAGTTCACACTCTGTTTACCCCTGCTACTTGTTCTGTGTTCGGGCCTCAATGACACTCAGTCCCATGTTACAGTCTTCCTCCTGCTCATCATCACTCTGTGCACCAGACCTGACATAGGAACCAGTGATCTTTGAGATAAAGAACCAGGCAGTGAGAGAGGACAAGACCCTTCACTGCAGGCTGAGAAGTGCCACCAGTAAGGCCCCATCCATGCACAAGGGATCCCCTGCCAGGAAGCACAATCCCCATTTGAGCTTTGAGCTCTGCCTCCACTGTGTCATCACCTCCATGCCCCAGCTGCTATTTGACTTTTTAGCACATAATGGTGACAGGTAAGGTGAGAGAAAATATGTGAGAAGTTTGAGAGTGTACAACTGTTGGACTCGTCTCTTTTATCAAGATAATGTGAAAATTAGGAAATTTATGTCAACAGTGTAAGGATGCTCTATAAGGCAAAGCACCTCACATGTAGTTTGCAGTTCAACAAGAGCCTGTCCCAAAAGTTCTGTACACTCATGTTTTCAGAACAGTTTTGTACTTGTTCTCTTCAGTGTTAGGGACAACACAGGCCATTTTTAACTAAATAATCTGTTTGCCTGGTAATTGCCCAACCATCTTATGAAAGACAGTACCTTTAGCTTTCTTAGTTTCAGCTGAATATGTCTTCTGCAAACAATAAAGACAGCCAAGCAGACACCATAATAAGGTTTTTTATGCTGTTCTGTATGAAAATTCCAGAGAGAACAAACTGGCAGCAGCCAGCGTTAGCTGCGCAACTCATTGCCTAACATCTCAGAATGCAAGTTAAAATGTAATTATTGTGATTAAGACACTGCATATGCTAAACAGTGTCAAATGAAAAAATGCTGGTCATTAAAATGTGACTTTATTTACAATTAGGAGGAATTTGTAACCCAATATTCATATTTATCAACTGGCTTATCTAGAGTCTATTTATAATGCCAAATAAACACTGGAACATCTGTTCTGTTATCTACTATTAAAAATCTCATCCCACAGAGAAATAATTTCTGTATATTACAGATAGATTAAAATTAAAAATAATCGTAAAGAATTTCATGTGCCATTTACTTGTAAGTAGTTCACAATTCACATACTTCATGTTTCATGCATGGACCAAGTGCAACATGAAGCATAAAATTGTATCTCTGCCAAAACAAGACTATGAAATAATTCTTTTCAATTTCAGCTGTTTCTTTCCAAAATTTGTAAGAAGGTCATGAATGCCAGCATATGTGATCTCATAGCTTGACTAAAATACAGTATTTTTAAGGTGGCCGGTGTTTATACTGAAAAAAATACTGGCAAACCTGTGAACTATGATTTCTATTTCTATTTCTATATCTGTTTCTGTGATTTCATCTCTATTCCTTTATGATTATACTGAAACTTGGGTGAAGTTTATGTTTTGGTTTTTATTTTTATTTTAATTTGTAGCCCTTATTTAAACCTTGGATTTTCTTTTCTACAGTTATTATCTACTGTAATTCAACTCCTTTCCAACCTAGAGTTAGAGTTTTTTTCTGAAGTTCTAACAACGTATTTGCAGTATAATCTTTCCTTGGATAGTATTGTACCAATTTTTGTTCACATGATATCTTGTTCATGCGTGTCATTCAGACTGACAGAAAAAAAAGAACATCAAATTTTACATCAGCACAAGACAAGAAATAACTGAGTTTTGCTTAGCCTCATTTTTCATTTGTTTCCCAAAACAAAAAATGGAGAAATTCACACATTGAGTGAATTTAAGTTGTCTGAATTCCAGTTGATTTATTAACATAAATTCTTTGTGACCATACAGGCAACTATTTGTTTCCACATAAAAGACCATATGTATGTCTTTCTAGAGTTCTGTTTGAACTCTGAATTGCATATTTAAATTTGACCAAATTTTTATTTAACCACTTGTCTTGTATGCTCCCTTTCTGAACTAAAATAAAATATATGGCTTATATATTATCTTATGTGCATCATATCCTGCTAAAGAACAACCTCAGGAATTAAGCTGCTGAACTAAACTCCATCTATTTCAAGTATCTCTATCAGGATCAATTTGATCAGTTAGCGGATTTTCAATGACCACTGATAGTTCTGCATTGCACAGTTTTCCTTACTTCCATACCTTACTTCTGATATCATTTTTATGGGAGTAAAAGTCATGTGAAAAATGGACATGCATCAAGAACTAAAAGAGGCATTTATCTAAATCATCAAATCCCCACCATAACCAAAATAATAGAAAGGAAATATTTCACATAAAGCTATAGCGAAGGAGGTCTTGGTGGCTCGGGAGAGCTGTTTCCCATTTCATAGCTGTACTAATGGCAAATGATAGAGAAATGAAACCCTGGTATCTAATACTGGAATATCTTGCTTAACACTGAAATTGGTCAGTAAGAGCAAAAACACACTGTAAACAAATAGAAAGTTGAGAAAATTAAGTATTATCTCAAATATTCTTAACTTTGGTACTTGCCTATATTATTAAAGTTAACTAACTAATTTATTTCTAAGTATACTTATGGATAACTAGTTACAAAATACTTGAGTAGGCATAAAATAGTAACTACTTACAAGATAAGTGCTGCTCTTTCAAAGTACTCAATGGCTTTTTCACAAAACTGAGTGTCAATGTAATAGGCTCCAAGCCATTCAATAACCTCAATGTTTGAAGGGAAATACCGGTATGACTGACAAAAGAGAAAAGGTGAAATAAAGACAATTTTTAGTCATAACCAACAGCTTCATGCTGCTTTTGGATTATCTTACTCAAGTGTTTAATTCTGCAGATGCCAGAAATGTGTAATATATGAATGGAAGCAGTGTGCTAAGTGATCCTGATTACTCACCTACAAGTATTCTTTTCTATAAAATATACATGTATGTAGAATTTTTAGAAATTCCCACTGAAATAGGCAGCAAAATTACCATCAAGCACAACTCCACTAGTATTCAAATTGAAATACAGACTTTTGTTACTCTCACCTTACAAAGAAAAAAACCAAACTACAGCCTGAAATATAGCTGGTTTGAAATACAAGAAAATTCCTATATTTAGGCGACTGTGTACACATAATGTGAAGCTGTACCATTAAAAATATATATGTTTACATACACAAACACACACTGCATAAATATATATATACTTCTATCTCCATATCCACTGCACAGATATAGTTTCCAATTAACACAGTCATGTTACCTTGAAAATTACATTTTTATATCCATTTTTAATGTCATCTGTTTCTACACTTCAAAGTAAAATTGTTAAGGGTCAATGAAATCATGACCATATGAAAAAGGAAAGCCTTGAGATCAAATACCATGTAGAAATATGTGCTATGTGATCCTTAAGACCTAAATATAAAAATCCAATTTGGTCAAATCTCTCTCTCTCATGAAATACCTTTTTTCTTAAAGACATTTTAAAAAAAGTAAATGTCTCAATTTTTAATTTGGAATAGGAACCTATGACAAAATTTTCTTTAGCTACGATAAATTGCATTGGAAAAGCAATAAAGAGCAAGTACCTCACAGTAATAATGAAAAGCTTGGGATTTATCACCTTCATTGTCATATAATTTCCCCAGCTTTGACAGCACATGTGGATCAGTTGGTACTACACTGATCAACTGCAGGAGCCACTCTACAGCTTGATTGGGATCTTCCATGATCTCATATCTGAGTTTTCTTCAGTTAAGGACTGACACGAATAACATTTTGGTATTTTCACTCAGAACTCTTACTGCTTCACATAATTTAATCCATATGCTGGACAGATATGCCAGTCACTGTAAGGTGGAGATACATTTGGATATTTTTTTTTACACACTGTTTTCATGATTTCATGATTTTTGTTACCCTGAAGAAAAATACTCAGAGGCTTTTGATGCTCTTTCACTGCAAGTATACTTTGGGCTCAATAGGACCCCGGTCTTGGTTTTCCTGTCTCTTTCACTCATTTTACTTCAACTGCCCCAATGCTAAGAATGAAGTGTGAAAACCACAAGATTTATCTGAAGCCTTTACAACTTGCTTAGTTTTTCATAATACATCATTTTGATGTGATTAGGTAAAATTGCTCTCCTCAGTAACAGACTTTTGCCAGCTGTGTCAAAGAGCAGTGCATGATTCACATCCAGAAAACAAAGGCATCTTTAGCTGCAAAACAGGCTGCAGTGTGTTCTTCCCTCCTCAGTCACCCCTGAGCAGCACAATGGCTCAGACCTTTACAGCCATGTGAGCTGAAGCTACCACTCAACATGGTTTTTTTAGTTTCTTTCTGCTGCATGATACCCTTCATGATAAAAGCTTGGGACCATTGGTGGAAAGCAGTCTTACAGAGGAGTGGAGGAGAGATGGAGGAGAAAAGGTGCCATTTGCACCAAGATAAAGTGGCTATGCAAGAAATAAACATAACAGCCCTTTTGTATTATCAAAGGTTACTCATTTTACTGACTAAAATGTATTTTATTATCTGCACTATTATTAAAAGTGTTGTACAGTAATTGGAATATGTTCTGCCTTAGGAAGGATTTTATTACAATTTGCACAGCCCCAAAAGCACTGCTTAAAGAAATTTAAAAGTGCAGAGTATCACTAGTAATGTGCCCTCCAGGCCCTCCTCAACATACCACCCCTGCCATGGAGAAGAGCTGTTGGAATCACAGAAGTGGACTGGTTAATTATTGACCAGACATAATGTGTCATTACTTGGAATCTTTAAGGAGAGCTGCATTTCCTTTTTAAAAAGATGAACAGTAGCTCTAATGAGAGTTGGGAGCTTGATTCCATGCTAGTCTGGTGAACACCATGGATCAGGCCAGATCTTCATAATGCTTTTATCTGGCTTCAAAATCTGTTAAATAACAGGTTCTAACAGCAAATACACATTACTTCTCATAATGAGCAATTTCATATTTTACACTTCTGCTACAAATCTTGCAGTGCTGCTGTGTCACTGCACACTACTGATACAATAAAAAAACGGATTGAAAAAAAAAGCTGTAAAGGAGATCTTTTAACTAGACAGTGTACTCAGGCCTCTGCACTGTACTCAGGCCTCTGCACTCTAGAGAAACAATTTTTCCCCTAAATATAATTTTAGACTCTGCCTCTAACAATGTACTACTTTTTTTTTCCACCATTCTTTTTAAAGTTTCTAGCTAGGAGATGTCATCAGATTACTAATATGCGAATGGTTACTGGTCTGTTTGAAAACATTCTGATGAAAAGTACAGTAGATTTACAGTTTCTTAATAAACTTTTTCTAAGCCACACCCTAAATAGCAGCTGGTTCTGTTAGGATTGTTCCGCAGGAGTTGCTCCCCTTAACTCACCTTGCCAAAACTTGTTTCTGCATTCTGAACTACATCTAAATCATCAGAGCTGTTCTTTACTAATGAATGCCCAGAAATAGGGCATTGTAGGCAGCCCCCTCTTGTACACCCTGGCAGACATCCCTCAAGGTGTGAATGTGACTATTTGAATCTGGAATCAAAATTCTGGGGAGGGACTTTTTACATGGATATGTAGTGATAGGACAAAGGCTAATAGCTTTAAACTAGATAAGGGTAGATTTAGGTTAGACATTAGGAAGAACTTCTTCACTGTAAGGTTGGTGACACTGATGCAGGTTGCTCAGGGAAGTTGTGTACGTCCCATCTGTGTTGAAGGTCTGGCTGGATGGGGCTTTGAGCAACCTGGTCAAGTGGAAACTGTCCCTGCCCATGCACGGGGATTGGAACTGGATGATCTTCAAGGTCCTTTCCTACCCAAACCATTCTGTGGTCAGCAGCATTTTAAATATTCCAGGACACACTCCAATACTGAGTGTAAATATAATCCCTGCAATGCTAACACCCTCAATGCTTTTCTTCACTTGCTTCACTTGTAAATTTGTAAGTCTGTTTTCATTTTTACAAACATTAGAGAATGAATCTACACTCGACCATCCTAATTATAATGGATACTACAGTAAATTTCTAAGTTGTTTTGTCATGATTGAAACACATATTTCAGATTAAATGAGTTTACTAAAACCACCATTCCTTATAATAATCCAGAAAAGGATACATGTTTGCTATCTGGTGAAGAACTTGGGCACTATTTTGAAGGATTGCATGGAGCTTCAGAAAACAATCCAAAGCTTGATCTATTCTGTTTAACTTTTTGTACGTTAAACCTAAAAAAGAAAGGTTACATTATTAACACAAGGGGGAAAAGATTACTTCAGCATATTAACCAACAGAATAACCAAGCAAAATTAAATAGGAACACGGTGTCCAGAAGCAGTGTAACTGCTTTGACACTGATGGACTTTACTCTCAAGTGCCATGCTTATAAGCCTTACCAGCTGGTGTAACTGTTACGAAACTGATAAACACAAGAACACAAACATAATCAAAGATCAAGAACATATGCAATCTCTCTTTTGAACAAGGTCAATGATGGAAAGGAAGGGCTTTTAGAGAAGAATGATGCTGGTAGTTTCTTATGCTAAAATGGGTATATGTTCTATAGAGAACAGAATTTTTTTTGCAGAACAGCTAAGAAGTACAAATTAATACTCTGATATAACATACACTTCTGATTAATGTAATAATAATTAATATATATTTCTACACAAGAAAATTCTTACAGACAGATTGTCAGAAACACTAATATTACCTTTAGACAAAATCACACAAGCACTTTTGGCTTACCAAGATTATAAAGTGCTTCAGTGCATGAGGAATCATTCCTGAGAGCTTCCTTATAAAACTCAGCTGCTTTTTCATAGTCTCCATTTGCAAAAACAGTATTTCCTTTGTTAGTTAGAGCTGCTGGATTGTACCTATCAGAATTTACAGCTAAATCTGCATACTTAGTTGCTTGTGCCAATTCATTCTCCTACATAAACAAAACAAACACTATATTAGTCATTTGTCAGTTCATTTTCTTGCAGCTGTGGCTTCTTACTGTTAATATAGTGGAATTTCAAAAGATTGAGGATGAAAAAAACCCA
The DNA here is from genome assembly GCF_036169615.1 of Heliangelus exortis. NCBI lineage: Eukaryota > Metazoa > Chordata > Aves > Apodiformes > Trochilidae > Heliangelus > Heliangelus exortis. Next base: position 17,680,823 of record NC_092422.1, on the reverse strand, counting down.
AGATGTTATGTAGTAGAAATATTTTTCTGTAGAAAATTTTTTCTGTAGAAAATATTCTGTTTGTATTTGCATAACATGGATTATCTCTTTCAAGTCCCAGAGAACTTAACACTTGAGACATGTTTTGCCACTCTGTCGGATTCAGTCTGGAAGTTCTGTCACAACAAAGCAGCTTTTATTTAAAAAATTAAAAAAAAAAAAAAACCAAATCCCCATGCCCTACAAACTTCATGGACAAATGCATTTGCCTAAGCTTTACACTTCATGTGTTCCTGAAGTACAGCCAGGGTCATCAGGACATGAATTTTAATTGCAGCTGCTGAGCTCGTGCACAGATCATGCTGCAAGCACACTTCTCAGGCCTGGGGCTCAATCTCACTCATCCTCCCAGCAACAGGACACAAATGACATGCTCCAAACTTCAACTATAGCCAAAAATGGGTAACTCATCTAACATGCAGTTTCTTGCTCTTTACAGAGGCTATTCATAGAGACACAAAAATTGCTACAAATACACAGAAGCTGCTACACAAACAGCAGTTCTTAACCAGTTTCGTTAAAGCAAACACTTACCAAATAATAAAGGAATGACAGGTTTGTTGCAGCTGCACTCTTTACTCTGCTATCCTTCTTTTCAAACATTTTTAAAGTCTCCAGAGCCTAGAAGTAATTTGGAAACAACTTAATTCCCACTGAAGCCAATCTATACCAGAATTATTTCAGACAGCATTGATAAATGTCAGAGTAACAAACAGCTAAAATTATCAACTCACATACATGACAACTACTTGTAACACGTTTGTAAGGGTGCACATACGTAAGTGTAACTGTATTATAAATAGTATTAATCTTGGTTACAAAATTTCAATAGTATTAATAACTTATTTCTTCTTCAAAATTTAGATATATACACTGAAGTACACAGATACCTGACAGGCATCTATACATACAAAGCACAAGTTCATATTATTTGCTTTTAATCTCGACATTAAAGTCTCATACCTATATTTCCAGTTCCATAAGTGAACATGAAAGGACAGACATTAAAAGTCTTATTAAAAAGCTAAAAAAGTACATGCTGTATTAAAAAAATGACACTGTAGAAATTGTATTTCAATTTACAGTTCTTTCATGTAATAAGAAGAAAACTCCTAATTACTGAAACATGAAGACTGAGGCGAGATTTGTTTTAAAAATATTTTACATAAAAATTAAATTTCATAAATTTTTTTTAAAAAAATAACTGTGCACAAATTTATAGCTAATAAACTATCAAAGAAACTCTGAACTTAAAAGCAGCTTTTTTTCTCATTGACTATGTGAAAATGTTTGTAACTGCAGATCAAATTATTAAAAAACAACCTGGCTTCTTTACACTATGTACAAACTATACAAACTTATAATACCACAGTGAGCCCCAGTTCTGTCACCTATTGTAACACAGATGTGGCAACCTCAACTTAGCTACCAACATTAACAATTTCTAAGTTTCCTTCTTCCTTTTCATGAAACTTAGAAGCTGCTGTTTACATAACAAAGTGGACGAATGATACCATAGGTGGAATTCCAAAACAAATATAAAGGAAAGAAGTTTTAATTGACTGGCATACATACTGTTTTTATAGGTACTTGACACAAAAAGCATGACTGTACTAATGATGTGTGAAATGACACAGATGGATGTAGGTCATTAATTTAGTCAGTTACATTCCACCTAAGAACTATGAACTATTAAAGAGCAAAACATTCTCTTAGAATACAAAATTCTCTAAAGAAAAATACCAATTTCAATCAAGAGGAGCATTTTGGAAGTTATGCTCTAGATTTTGTGGTCTCTGAAATGTAAGCCTTCAACTACAATAATTTTCAACTTTTGTATCTATTTGTAACTTTCTCCATAAAGGGAAGAGTCCCAAATATTTACAAATGTAACACTGACTATATCTGAGGTACTCTACTCTTGAGCAAAGATTTGCTTTCTCAAGTAAAAGTTGTGTATTTCTTACATTAGAATTATTTTCAACAAACTTTGAGCTATATAGTCCAAAGTCACCTCCTGAAAAGCCATTTCCCCCTGTACCAGTTCATTCACCTTTGCTTTTAATGCTAAATGGCACCTTTGATGATAAAGATTAGAGTGAAAATAATACAGGATGAAAGTTCATAGGACTCTTGACTCTGCAGACTTGCTGGTAAACTATGTTGCAGGTCCCTCAAACCTTTTCAGCAATTACAAGCCCTGGAATGAAAGTCGGTGGCAATATTCATGTCCTTGTGAAGTAGAAATGCATCATCAGCTACATTTTTATACTTTGAAATAACTCCTAACTTGTAAATCCCAAAAATGATGATTACTTAGATTCAACAATCAAAACAGTCAAGTCCAAATAATTCTTTGTGGCATGTTTTCAATGTATCTGAATTATGTGCTCACAGAAGGTGAACTGCAAAGCAGCTTGCCTGACCCAAGGAAGTATCAGCCAGAGATGCTAAGGAGCTGCGTGGCTAACCTGCACAATGCTGGTTCTAAATTTACTTTCAATGCTTTTCTTTGAAATTAAGAAAACATTCAAAATATCTAATAAAAAAAACCCTTTATAGCAAAATACAATCTAGACATATTATGGTAATTTCCACACTGAATTTTGGTTTTTTTTCCCCCTGCTAATACTGTTCTATAATAACATGATTGTGATGAGCACCAACTTAAGCCCATTGTATTTACAACAATCTATTTCTCCTTTTTTGTAACTCAGTAAAATCCTTAGCCTCAAAAATTGGCAGCTGCAGTTTTATTGGAACAATAACAACAAAAAAGACTCCCTTCAATCACCATTCTGCTGTCCCACTCTACTAATAAGTAGTTCCAAGTGCAAGTTAAAGATCTTCTCATAGTCAGAACAAAAAGAACATCTTTTCAACTTCCTCTTAACTTCCTTTCCCTCTTTCTCCACTTCAGCATTTCACAGAAACATCACCAACCATACCTATATATCATTTTACCTTTGAGAATTGATTTTATTTTTAACCTATATTGGATACTAACTGGAAACTGCAAAAACTTACCATCTAGATAGTAAATTCAAGAGATAGTGTAACTGTTTAGCTATCTGTAACCCTCCAAATGGTATGATTAATAAAACTATTAGATTTGTTCAAAATTTTCCAAGCTCTCAAGCTGCTTCCTGATCTCAGAAAAGCTATCAGACATACAGTATTATGAAGGACAACTCTTGCTGTATCTACAGGGAAAGAGAAGAGAATAGGGCAGACAGGAGGAGCAAGAGCTGCTCAGGCAACAAAGAGACAAGGAAAAGTGGGCTAAAGTTAAGCTTGTGGCCCTTTGTGCATCCCTCCAAGTTGAAGAAAGATAAAGGACCTTAGAAGACAGCAGAAGTATTCAGTTTCAGCTGTAATTCTACTGTATATGATCTTTCATATTCTTGCCACTTGTGCATATCCAGGGGTTGCTATACTGCTCCTTATTTATTCACCATTCCTACCACTGAATATACTAAACAGTGCATATTAGAAGGAAACTAAGTTATTTTCCACTTGCTCAGATTTCAAACCCAGCCTTTTTTCATAGGCAAAGATCACATAACAATTTTGACAAAACCCCGGTAATTTTAAATCGTTCCACATCCTAGAAAAACTAGGAGCAAAAAATGGATTTGTCTTAAAATAAAACACTTAACAGCCTTAACTGTAAACTATACTTATTAGCAAGAGATTGGTGATGATTTTTATCATGAAGGCAGTTCAGGATAAAATACATTAGAAGAAATTAGCTATTGGAGGGCCAGTTAAAGAGAGAGACCTTACCTACATAAACACACATAAATAATTTCAATATAGCCATAACTTATTTCACTTGTATATTTAAATAAATAACAAAATTATGAAAAGGGAACATATGCATGATAAAAACTGTAAAATCACAAAGACTTTGGTAGATTTATCTTCTGAACTTCAGCCAGTTTATTCATTTTGAGCAGTAAGCTACATTTCTACTTGCAAGTACTGATACTCTTTTGATGACTTTACCCAGTTGAAGACAACAAAATTTAGTTTTCTTAACTTGGAAATAAACTGCATTCACTGTAACTTCTGTGGCAGAAATTTAATTTAAATAGAATTCATTTTTTTTCAGTGTTTCTATAAAGTTATTTTACTGTGCAGCATCAACATAATTATTATGATAGCATATTTTTCAGCAAAGGAAAGAATGGATTTATGCAGTGGCTTTTGCAACACATTATTAAAAAGAAGCAATATGAAAAGTTACTATACCTGGTTAAAGTCCTGCTGCCTCAAGTAAGTAGTGGCTTTATTTATTTCCAGGTCATTGGCTAACTCTACGTAGTGAGAAGCTTTTACTACTTCAACACACCTGTAACAGAAAGAAAGTCAAGCAAAATGCATCTGTGCAAATGCCACTCTAAAGTTACACACTTTTGCAGCTAATTGCTTCCCAAAAGGGGTTATCCTTAGCTGTTCTTTCTTCACAGAGGCAAGGAGCATTTTGATTTAAATATTTGAAAAAAATGTGTTACTCTCACAACTTACTTCAATAATAACAGTATCTCTGGTCTCTCTTTTTAGTCAGATGCCTAAACATCACATTATTTTTCATCACTGAGTGATACTTGATTACAGATATTGACTAAGATAGTTTTTCAAACTCTTTTCTTTGGATATGTTTTATCAGCTGATTCTTCAAACCTGTTGCATATAGTACCAAAGCCATGAACCAGCACAGTGAACAAAGCCAGAGACAGCAGATTATGTTGCTGACATATATAATAATAACTATAGACACACCCCCCTTCTGACCATCCCCAAGTTATTCTGGGGTCTCTGCAAAATGGAGCTAGAACAGACCACAGCAGACAGTTTAGACATTCAGTCACAAACACCAACTTCCAGGGGTTTGTGTGGTGTACTCTAAAATTGCCTAATAATTTGAAGCAAGACCCTTATTTATTGTATGCATATGCTCTTCTCTCAAACTGTCTGGAACTAAGCACAATAAATGAACAATTTTGGGGGGTATTTCTATAATTGCTTTCATTTTTATTTTGTTTGAAGCCATAGAAAACCTTCTTTTCTTCCAATAATTGGCTAATTTTGCCAACAGAAGTTTAATGTAACAAAACTGCTTCCTGCTATAACTGGGTTGGCATACGGACAGACTCTATACAAAGTACACAAGCATACAAAATCCTTTTGGTGAGAGAGGAAAAATTATATTGAAAAAAAAGCAATTTCTGCAAAGACGTCTTTAATAAAAGGAAGGTCAAAAATCAGTTTTCATTTGCTACTGTTAACATCTTTTAACCACAAAATGCAAGAAGATCTCACTATCCAACTGTTCCTTATGGAACATGACAGATGAGTGCCAAGATCCTGTCACATTTCATGTAAGAAGTTATGAGTCCCCTCCCTGGAAGTGTTCAGAGACAGCCTGCACAGGACTCCAATCAACCTGCCCATGCAGGGGGCTTGGAACCAGGTTACCTTTAAGGTCCCTTCCAACCTAAACCATTCTATGATTCTATGATGATTACTAGTCCCCACTTTGCTTCTCTAAATAAAATTAATTGATTAAAAGAACAGTTAATAGTCAGAGGACTCAAGTAAGCCCAAACTGCTGGTTAAACTTCTTCACTAAGTTTGAATACCTCAGCAAAGAGAGTAAATCTGTCCTGATATAAACAAAACAATCCAACACATCTGACCACAATTTTTTAACAAGCCAGAACAGATATGGAGTGTTTTACTTCATGACAAGTATTTTGTGGATAGCACACTAAGGAAGTTGAGTATCTGACAACTTTTTCCAGTTTTCTTGAACAAAAAACAAGATAAAGAGCAAACAAATCTGACTTACCCATGCTAGCAAGTTATAAAGCAGCAAGGTAATTTTCACAAGACCTACTGTTTAATACAGTAACTCAGAATGGAAAAAACAGGGAAATTACAAGATTATTATAATTATTAAATTATTAAAAACATCTTGTGGACTCTATCAGACTAAATACGTCTGTATGAGAGATAATTTAATGGTAGTACCAACAGCTTCATTGCTTGATTATATTATAGGACCTGCAAAACTTGAAAATAATTGTAAACTGTGAATTGAAAAATAAAGTGGATACAAAAGTCAAAATGGTAAACTGCATTAGCAGCCTATCACAGTATACACGTGTATAAAAGTTTGAAAAGTAGTAAATTAAGCTTGCATTTACAAACTTTATAAATAAAATGCAAATAAACCTTTCTAGTAATATTTAGATCCCAGTGCTTCATATAATCATATAATGACTCTATGGAGTACAGAAAACTTCTTAGGCACCCCAAGTCTTCACTGTGCTATCTTCAAACTTACAGTGAGGAGTAATGAACATAGCCCTTTGCATAGCATTTGTCTATCAAAACTTGTAAAAAGTTACTGAATTTTCAAGCTGAATTTTCAAATAGAGCTTTAAAAAGCTCTTTTTGTGCTAACAAATACTGGTTCAAAATGTATAATCAAGAGTTAAGTTTCAACAATACAATGGGATTAATTTTTAACACCACAGAGGAGACTCTAATGCTTTCTTAGCTCTTCTCTAGATCATTACAGACAATTGAAAACAGCCTGGACACAATGTTTGAGATGTGCAACAAAGTATTTCCCAGGCTGTTTATGATTGTTAATCTGGTTTTGTGACAAGCAGGAGAGATGGACATACAGTTTACACAAAACCAAGCTCTGCTTGAGTCTTACCAGTCATAGCCCACTGCAAAAGATGTCTCAATTACAGGTGCAATGAGTTTAGCAGCTGTCATGATGTATTCCTCTGCCATGGATTTCCTAAGGAAACAAAAAGGTGACACAAGAAACAACACAAAAAAATGTTATAATTTTGAAAATATGTTTACAAAAAATAAACAAATGTTGTTCTTCTTCTTCCTGCATTCAAGACCATCTTACAAGTCAATCCAACCAGACCCTGCTACTGCTGCTTCCCTATACCTTGATAAAGCCCTCAGTTCTTTCTGGTTTCCTTTCACTGCATGCTGTAGTTGAATTTTTTTAAAAAAAATCAACAATGCTACAAGTTTTAAGTACCATAAGCTGTAAGTAAGCATTTGGGGTAAATACACTAATACGGTGCAGTACATTAGACTGAGCAATCTAACCAGAGCATCCAAGCGTGTTTTGCATCTAAGAATTATAAGGACACTTTTATAACAAGAACTGTGGGCATGTTAGAAGACTGATAGTATTTTCAGAAGCTAAAATTCATGGCACCACAGTCAAGAAAGAATTGACTCCACCATTACCTCTCACGTTCTATTTGTCTTAAGCTGTCATTTTTAATGGCTTCAATCAGTAGATTTGTATGTGCATCATCCTGCAGGAGGACAAAACAAATGCCAATTATGCCATATACATGCATTTTAATTCTTTTATAGACAATACAACAGTAAATACAAATTTATGCAAATTACATAGTCTGTAACATCTGTTATTTACTTTTCAAATTTCAAAACATGAGCTTCAATTTCAAGTAGTTTTCTAACCACAAATTCTGACATTTGGAATTACAACAACTTTAATCTGGTTCTTCTGCTCACTTACTTGGCCATAGCTGACACCAGGGTCGTTAACAGGTGTAGTTAATGTTACATGCATGAGACAGGGAAGTCCTACCTTCTCATTACAATATCCCACACGATTATCTTGTGGTTTCTATCACACATCTGTTAGTTCTAGAAGAACTAATACCATAATGATGGGCAGCCACCCCTTCCTCACTTATATATGCTTCATATATTAAAACTTTATTTCTTCATGCTAGAACAACAGGAAGCAACAGCTAATCTTAAGGTGCAAGTAGTTCAAGGACTAATTATATCTTTGACCTTTAGGAATGAAAATGCAAGCTTCATATCACTCAAAAAAAAAAAGATTGCTAAGAGGACACTAAAGGCTTGTCTTAATCTTTCTGTAAAGGATATTTCTAAGAGGGACCCTAAACATATTAATTACTTTTTCTTTTCTTTCACATCATGAGCATTGTACAAAGGAAGATCAGTTTCCAATAAAGTCTAATAAACTACAATAATACGTGAACCTAACTAAAATTTTCTTCTTTAAAATAACATTACAGTATTACAACTTTTATTAGTACTCTCTTCAGATCACTTGAATTAACTCACTAATTGCTTTGCTCCCTCTATTTTAGCTTATAATATTTTAATAACTTTTTAAACAAAGGAGGCTAAGTGGCCTAGAAAAATTTCAACAAATGCATTATGAAGACAATCATGTAATGTGAATTTTATGTACATCATGTCTTCTGAGGAAAAAAGGATTTGAACATTGACATCATTTTACACTTCTAAGCAGTACTGCCATACTAACATCATACTGGTAAAGAGTTATTCTAGATATGTAAATACACACTGATTTACATGCTCAGTATAATTCAGGCATTTGATGTCTCTCCCCTGTTCTTCTGATACAGCATATAAAGACACAGTTTATTTTCTTCAAACATACACAGTCTGTTTTGTACAAACTTACATTTGCTGAAATGTATTTGTCATCATAATCCACTTCCAAGGGAACTGCAATCAGTTTTTGGAAGGCTGTCTTCATTTGCTCACCATTTCCAACAGCAAAATAACATAGGATTAAGTTGAAGCCTGCTTTCAGGTTTGGAGACATGCTCATTATATATTCAAATGAAGAAATAGCATCAAAGTACTGGCCAGTTTTAATAAATGCAATTCCAATGTTTTCCATTATTTTAATCCTAACGAAAGAAATCAAGATTAGGTTATACTTTTAACTATCCAATCACACTGTACCCAAACTTGTATTTCAGAACCATGCCTACTAGTAGAAACTTACCTCATCTCTTTGTGGGTGCTAGGAATCTGGTCTAGAGCCATCCGGTAGAATTTGACAGCTTTTGAATAGTTCCGTTGTTTAAAATATATATTTCCCATATTTACCTTCAGTCTTCCTGTCAAAAGAAGCCAATGAGATAAAGTCTTTTAAAAGTACTGTTACAACATTCTAAAATTGCTTCAAAGTGAAGATAAGAACAGCTTTCTAGTAAATTTGTTTTTATTATAGGGTATCAGCATCCCTTTAAAGAAACATTTTGTAGAAGAGCCTCCTGTGAATTTACACTCAGGAGGAGATGAAGCAGTAATGAAATCTAGGAAAGAACTACCAGTGTGAGATGTGTTCTGATTTTGATTGGGTATTGAGGAATGAAATATTTACAGTGCTGTCTAGACAGACAGCTGCAAACAAGCATTTCTGAGAAAAGTGCACTATAGGAGTCTCAAGGATATGCAGATAGCTGAAAAGAAGCTTTCAGAAGGAAAAAGCTGAGGCAAAAGAGAAACAACATAGTGTGTGCTGCATGAGAAAATTATACATTTGGCTTTATGTTTAGCTCAGCCAAACCACATTAAGTTCTACCAAGTCAGAGATTATGAGTATCTGTTGTTCACTCTGGCAGACACAAGGGATGAAATCTCTTGTGATCTCTGCACACAAAGTCCTAATGTAGAATACCTGATTTTTAATGCACCTTGGAATGTACCCTACCTCCATTGTTGAACATCTTATTCTTCACTATAACTTGGTAAGTATTCAGTGCTTCAGCATACATTTCATTAGCAGCATACTGACTGGCCAGATTGAAAAGAACCTACAGAAAAAAGGGATTATAGGTAAAAGAATGTATGTTGTTCTCTCCACATTAAAAACTAGAATGTATAACAGATAATTTCAAATCAATTTACCTTGGAAGTATTGCTTTTACCAGAAAAAACCAGTTTTGAATCTACTTATTCTAGATAATTCATTTATTTTGTACTTCAAAAACTACCATTAAAAGTCATGCAAAGTGGACCTTAGATCTAAGTAAACAGAATGTTATAATGCAAGGGTGTTAAAAAATATTCACACAAGATAATTCATAGCAACTGTATACAATTCATGACTACCAGCATATGGAAGACACTCCTAATACCTGTGGTCTCAGTTTATGAGGAGAGAATTTTTCCAAACTGCTGTTTCAAAACAAAAGTTCTTGTTGATGTCAGGTAAAGCATCTCCACATTTTTCCCTCAGCTTTACTCTGACCTTCATTGTAAAATAAATTAATATGTCTGCCCAACTATGAATAATCTTGTTAATTATTTTCTCTCTACAGTGCTACCTGGAATATAACTTCAAACACCCCTTAAGAATTTTTATTTATGTTGTATCCTTTTTTTTTTAAGAAAAAAAAAAAGTCTACTACTTTGAAAACCAGAGTGTAAATCTAAATGACTGCTTTATGATTGAGGATTTAGGAATATATCCTATATAGGATATATCCTATTTCATGTAATACATTCTCTGTTACTTTATGGTTCAAATAGAAGTCAGTGTCTGATCTCTCCTGTTTTCTTCTCCAGGCATGCTACACTTCTAGACTATTTATTTAACACACACACCCAATAATGAAATGTCTCTTTAGGAGGTTTGCTATCAATAAGTTTCACACAGGGAAGATTTCTAAGCACTTACTGAGTAAGTGAGGTCTAAGTTGATGTTTTCTGGAGTAGCAACTTGTTCATGTTGTCTCACCAATAGTCTTTCCTTTCTTCCAGCCTCTTTTGCTTTTTCCAGAGCCTTTAATAAAATAAAAGAATTCAGGAATGTCTTTAATCTTTCTAACCCAAAAATACATTCAAAACAACTATGAAAATAATATACCCATATCCATTTTCTTTAGATGCCCAGACTGAACCCAGAGACTGAAAAGTATCAATATAACTCACAGAAAGGTGTTAATTACCAGTACATAGATGTAGTCATCTAAGATTGCTTAGCTGTATAATATTAGAGCACAGTCACACATGTATATGCTATAATCACGACCCTAGAAGACTATTTTACTTGTATTAATCATAGAAGTGCACATAAATATTAAAAAGAAAGGAAAAAAACCCAAAACAAAACAAAAAAAAACACCCAGAAAAAAGAAGAAAAAAGAGGGAACATTTGAGCTTGACTGGTTTCTTTAGCTGCAGAATCCCAGCACAGCAAGGTGTAGGAAGGAAGTGAAGGCAGGAAATAAATATGCATGTTACAGACATGTATACAATACATACACCTTGACTAATTCTAAACATTGGAAATTGCTCCCCTTTTTTATCTATCCACAAGTGGTATTTCACATGTTCGTTTACTATTCAAGTAACTCCAAAATTACTGCTTTACCTTCTGCAGATTAGCATCAAGACCCTTCAAGCAAGTAACATCACAGGTCTATGACTGCAATTAGCAGTCTTGTATGCTTCTGCAGTGAAGAAGTACTTCTCAAGATTTAGCCTGATTCTTAGTCCTTATGAGAGAAGACAAATCCAACCTGGCTGTTTTATAGACAATGAATTGGCAACTTTGATGACTTCTACAGAATAATGGACTTGTCAGAAACTAACACAGACATCCCAGAGGATTCTCAGGACGGTCTGGCATAATCTACATAAGAAACAACTCTTTGACATCAAAAAACAAAGAACGTTCTTGGCCATACGTGCAAGAGGTCTAAGAAGAATTAACGAAACAGGATGGCTCACATTTTAGTGAAGGTGAAATTCAGACATTATATAAGAAATAAATTAGGATAGGTCTGTAAGGATACTTATCCTAAATTAACATAAGAAATAGTTAAGACTTCTTTCATACTCTCTGATCAGTAGCTAGCAGCAGCAGCAAAGCTCTATAGAAATGCAACATAAGAGGATCTCTGTTGCCCTGAAAGGTGGATCCATCCAGACTAAATATCAGATTTAAGTCTACTGTAGGGCTCAGAGTTCCATTGCTAGAAGCCTTCTTGTTAACTCCCCAAGGAAGTAAACTCCCTACAGTGGGGACTGACAGGCAGAGACATGCTAAGTGAAATCCCTCTCTCCAAAGGAGTTATCAGGCTATTAGCTCAACAGATAATCCAAAAATCATTGCAAAGGAGTATGACTGAGGTAGACCAGGATCCCAGATCCTTGTCCCAGAAGGCAGAAGCATGAAGGCTGTCTTCACACTGCATGGCATCATCATGACACCAGAACTGCCTTGGCTGACCTACCATAATCAAGATGAACAATCTTGTCATAATTTCATCAGGATCACTGGAATCAGTGCACACACTGAAGAGGCTTTTTAACCAGAGAAACAAGAATGCATTCAGAGAGCTGTGAAAGCTTTCTTCTCAAAAGTAACAGATACAAACTTCTTTATAGTAGGTAAAAAGATATGGGATGTTGCCCATCCTGAAAGACAGTCCTCAAGACAACTTTAATCTTCCAGTCATACTATAATAGGGTAAATGTCCTATTCTGCAATTGAAAATATTCACTACATAAAACAAAATAACTGATAAGTACGTTGCTGCTGTACTAGATCCAAAGGTAAGCTGATGTTTTAAAGAGAGGAGAACACCTTGAATCAGGTATGCTTAATGAAACACTGGGTAGTTCTCTGCTAACAAAGAGAGACCTCACCACTGTTACATGGAGTATCTCCTCTACAGGACTGAAACGTGCAAATAAAGAATTACTACTTAAGAAACCCACCAAATAAAAATAAGATTGTAAAAACAACATGTAGTCTTAGGCATGCATCACATAGGCACACAATATCACCTTACATAAAAGAGCTAAAGGAGGCTTTCACTGTTCATATAGAGCACGTCAAGTCCCTTCAAGATTAGAAAGCTCTCACTGTCACCGAGTCCAGTGTTGTTCCTTAGAGCTGAATAGATTCTAGATCTCAATGCAAAGATTTCTGAACAAAGATGATCTATCAAAAGATGCCTTCTTAACAGATCCAAACTGCAGCTTAGGCTACCCATACATTAACACAGCTGAGGTAAGATTAAATTACGCTGCACCCACCATGTTTCACAAGACTTTGAGACTCAAAATTGTCTGACTCAGAGCGTGCATAGATAAACCTTTTTGTCAGACTCAGATGACCAGTTCTGGATGAAAATGACGTTATCCAAAAAGCCCAAGCAACATCAAGGAAACAGAATGTGCCTCAGACAAGATCCTTACACACCTGAGGATCAAATACTGCAAAGATGCCAATTACAAGTCTGGTATTGAAGAAGGGTCACCCATTACCACAGAGTCCATAGGTCAGACAAGGCATGTCTGTCCCAGTATGACTAATTGATCAGACTCCTTTGAAGAAGCCAATGGAAATACAGGAAAAGGAGGTTTTGTAACCCTGAAATCTTAAGCATATAAGCAAGAAATGCAGCTCTTACCTTTTTTTTTATTTTGGCAACACAATACTGGATTAGAAAAATCATAGCAAAATAAGAACTACGATGATTTTAATAATTTTAAATGTTTAAACTCAAGTCAGTTTGAAACATCTATCTACTCATGTTGTTCTTCACATAGTACCAAAAGTGAAATGAAATCCAGGAAAATTACCAATTTCAAGTCTCCACAGCTGTTGGCAATGCAGCTTTCTTCAACCAGTTCATTCACTTTTTTTTCCAACTGCCTAATCTTCTCTTCTGAGCTGAAATAAAAATAACAATAAAAGGATTAACACTGGTACCATAACTGCAAACTCCAGGCTTTTATGCAAGATGTTCTCAACAAAACAACATAGTGATGTATCATATGTAACAACTAGCTGGTCTTCCCATCAAACAAAATATAATTTTACATTATATCCTCTAAAGATAACACATTCACACTTTTAATTTGAGACCGGAGACCTAAGAAAACATAAATCCTCTGAGACCAAGATAGTCATATGAATTTCATGGCCCCAATTTGTTCAGAAGAAATACAGACAGAATAAACAGATGGGCTGGTAAAATTTTCAAAACAAACACCTTGTAAACATTTTTTGTATTAAGAGCAATTAATTGAACCTTTATTTGCATGGATAACTTTAAAGTCTAAGTTATAATTTGCAAAACCAAATTATAATGAACCGTTGTTTTTCACCTAGATTTTTTCCTCAGTTTAATAACCAAACATTTCAGTAGGATGCCCTGTTTCTATTTAGCTGTATTTAAGGAATACAACTTTTGTATATTAAAAAGCTCAATGACTTGTTCTCAGTGAACTCCCCAACATTCACACCAGTCTGCAAAACCTTCACAACCTGTTTCACCTTCAGTGCTAAGTTAAGAGTAAACAAGGAAAAACAGCAGGCAAAATTACCCCAAGGTCTTCCCAGAGAGCTGAATGAATCATGATGTTCCTTGCCTGTCACACACTCTTTCATAATCCTCCTCAATTCTATAGAAGTATCACAGCAATTGTCAAAGATTCCTGAAAGTCAGTGCAACTGCTCTGGCAAGTCAGCTAAGAACACAAATAAATGTTTGTGGTATTATTCCACCAAGTTAAGCGTTTGGGCTCTCAAGGGTTTCCTAGCTGCCTGTTTTTAAACTCCACTCATGCTTGGATTTTTTTGTTGCTCTTGGTGCTTTGAAATAATTTCATGCAAAACTGAACACACCTGTCCGAATTTTTCATTTCCAGAGGTGGAGCAGGACCTCTTGCTTGGCCAAGTGGATCAAATGAAGAACCTGCAAAATTAAGGGTACTGAAAACTGTAAAATAGCACATCCCTCTGACATGTGGGTGCTTCTGCAAACCATACCTCTCATAGCTGCCTTAGTGTAACCTGCAGCTTGCACTGCTGTCATTGGTCGAGCAACGCCATCCTTCAATAAAAAGGAATACATATTAAAATAATCTTCCTAAAAAATAGAATGTGGACAATATAGACATCAGTTACACATTACAAAACCTTAAATGCAAAAATCAGTTGTTACCACTTCAGTAAGCTGAGTACTTTAAAAAACGTTTTTATTTCTTAAATTATATAATCATATAATATGGATTTGTTCAGCCTTGAGAAAAGAAGGTTTAGAGAAAACACTTTCACCATATTCCAGATATTTAAAGAGTGGCTACAAAGAAGGTGGAGACTGCTGTTTTGCAAGGAGTCACATGGAAAAGACAAACGGGTAATGGGTAAAAGTTACTCCTGAGGAATTTCTGATTAGACAAAGGAGGAAAATTCTTCACAGTGAGCACAATCAGCCACTAGAATACTCTCCACAGGGAAATGGTGGATTGGCCAACATTGGATACTTTTAAGATTCAGCAGGGTGCTGAGCCACATAATCTAGACTGTGTTTTGCCAAGAAAGCTTGAACCAGATGATCCTTGAGGTCCTTTCCAACCAAATAATCTATGATTTTGTAAGTATCTACAAACCAGAGAAACAAATACTATCTATAAACTGTAGCGGACACAAAGGAACACTTATTACTTTGTATACAATTTATATGTATTCAGAATACTTTCAAACATCTTTCACTTTTACAAAAGTCTTAAGAATTTTTGGTCTTGATCTATAATGTACTCTAGCTTCCTGCCACACTGTTTCAGAACTCAGTTTCTTTTTTTCATTTTTATTAATAACGAAGAGAATCCTATGATATTATGGATCAGGATGTTTTACTTTACCTAAATGAAGAGAGGAACAAATGAACTACAGCATTTTTTTTTGGATTTGTAACTTATTACCATCCATTGCCTCCCAACACAAAAATGACCATACCCCATGTCAGCTTAGTAAACCTTCCTGTCCAAACACTGAGTGCACTAATAAACCTTAATGACCCTGACCAGATTTCACCTGCAGCCTCCAGCCACAAAGTCTAACCATAGGTCCAGGAGTTTTATATAAACTCAGCCCTGGTCCCTCAGCCCTTTCCTGAGCTTTGTTAGAGAACTAGCAGTTTTCACATTAGCCATAGCTATGCCAGAATCTACCTCTCTTCTATTTCAATAACAAATTACTCACTGCATGTCAACAAGTGTTAAAACAGACTACACTGGCCTCCAACCCTGTGCTCCTAACAACCATCATGCTTTCTGACAATAGTATTTTCAAAAAAGGACAAAACAAAGTGTAGTAATTTTATTATTTCTATTAAATTTAAATACTTGTATCAAACTCAAACATTTACATGAAAACTTCATTGACCCAAATCAGTATAAAATGTTAAGTATCAAAATTTTTACCTGTATAGTTCCTGTCATTGGTCTTCCCATAGATGAAGTTAAACCTGCCTTTGACTACAAAAATAAGTTGTTTAACACTAGCATTCACAAAGCATTAGAAGCCTGTAAAGCCTATGTACAGTCTTATCAACATGGAGTTTTAAGAGTTGATATAATTCTCACATAAATTCGTACCAAAATCCCCATTTATGGTATTCATATGCAATACACTGCCAGTGTCTGGCAGACTTAAAGACGTTGAGCTCCATTTAGTACAAACTCAAAATTTTTTTATATGTATGTGGATATTTCTGTCAGACCTTTTAAAAAATGCATAGACATTTACTGTTTCAGTGGCAAATTAATTTTTAATTAAGCATGCAATTTTCATTAAGAATACAACAGAACATAAACATACCCCTGATCCAGTAGCTAAAGGTCTTGAAGCTGATGTGCCAGGAATTTTGGCTGTCAACTGGGTGGAAAAACAAACAAACAAACAAACAAACAATTAACAACCATATGTGTTAATTATCAGTCTTTCTATATAGTTTCTATACTAGATTCATAGAAATAATGCTCCAATTATTATAGAAAGGATTCTCTTTACAGTCCCAGATACTTTAGCAAAGTATTAGCATTAATCAGGCAGCTCCAGCTCTTATTTAGACATACAGTATGTGCTGCTAGCGTGCTGATGCCAACTTTATGTTTAGCTTTGAAAACAAATATAAGATTAAGTCACAGCTAAATTAAAGTGAGAGTAAATGTAAACTACACAACTATGGAGATAAAAATTACCCCGTTAAAAATAATACTCTGTTTTCTAAATCCCACTGTTTAGTATGCATCACAATCTTTTATGTCAGAATGAGTAATTCCATGTGTAGAAGATTAAACAAAGACCTTTCAGAATAGATTATTTCAGTCTTTAAAATGGTTTTATCTCATTTTATAATTTTATTTAGGACTCTAGAGAAGATCTTCACTACTGCAATGTATTTTAAAAGATGCTTACAGGTGGTCTTCTACCATGACTTGTTCTTGCTGCCTGTTGAAAAGCTACATCATTTTCTAAATCCTGTGAAGATAAAATAAAAATATCAGACTTTTTAAAACCAAACACTCAAAGACACTATTCCAGGACCTTATGACTACTGAAAGCAGATCTGTGAAAAAAAAATAAAAATAATCATCTTCCAAAAATACTTTACTTGAAGATAATTGAATGACAGTTTTTACAGACAATAAATAACAAGTACATTATTTGGTCTTTTTTTTTGTATTTTAGATCAGGACATGTAAAAACATCTGAAAAATAAAAATATACTGAGGAACCAGAACTTTAGTGATAAATTTTATTTCTGTCTAAAAGCTTACTACTAGCACTATTTCTAAATTTTAACATTAATGCCTGCCAGTGCATTAAGGTATCTCATGTCTCCAAGGTCATGCTGCAACTCCATGTATTTGGCACTGGGTTTCCACACAAGATGCTGAATCTTGCAACACTGGCCCTGCTTTGAGCAGGGTAGTGCATTTTGACCAAATGACCCCTCTATTGCTCCAATTCCACTACATAAGGAGTTACCAGAAAGCAGGGTTACCATAAGTCATCCCAGATGCTCTACTGATTGCCCAGAGTCCTGCAGGACTCCACTCTACTGTTCCATCCTTCGGGTGCAACACAATAAGACATCAATGACCTACTGACCAATAAGTAGACTCCTTTGTCAGAAAACCTGCAGCTGCATGTTGTCTGGGAAACACCACATTAAATGTGCCTGAATGTACATGTAGACTTCAAATAACTAGGAATTTATACTTCATAAATTCTAGCCATTAAAGCACACTAGATCTGCCATGGGGCACACATAAGCATTCTGTCAGAATAGAAAACTTTAAAGAAAACCCACAACAAAACAACCCTATACAAAAAGATTCTGGTGAAACTTTATATATTTCTTGCTAAAGAAAACTTTACTTCAAAGCAGTAGTACACTTGTGCATTACTTTACCCACTTGTTCTTATCTTGTACTTAGAAGTTAAACTCCTACATATGTGAAAGATGGGAAACAGCAAATATTTTTACCTCTGTGTCAAACGTGGGATTATAATCATTGTAGCCAGAATAAAGATCATCTTCATCAGCCTCAGGAGCTAGATGCACATTTTGCATCATTTTTCCTGTGAAACATTTAGCATGCCAAGTATTATCTCAGTGATTTTATATTTTCTTTTAATGTAAAATATAAATAGCAATAAGGTTTACAAGTTCAAAAGAGCTCCAACTTCATTTTAATTGCTACCTTTGAAACTAAAAATTACGTGTGATTAGTTATAAAAACTAGGGTTTGTCCACAGACAATAGTAAATGGCATCATTTCATAGTTAGATTTTGTTAGGTATTTATACTAGTCATGAAAACTGTTTTAAAGATACACATCATTAAATTTTTCATAACAAGTAACTATTACTTTTCGAATGGTATCTTTAAATTCTTGGATAATTCAGATTTAAGGTAATTCTCTCATATTCTAAAGCTTGCCTTTTTAATATGAAACCATAGTAGTCATTCTAATGAAAGACACCTAACTTTAAATCTTCCTTCCTTTGCCTGCATCCTAGTACGAACACGGCCACAGCTATTCTCTATATGCAACATTCTTTATATAATTGTGCCATTTCAAGTGTGTTTTAAAACCCAGAATTAAAGAAGCCTGGGTTGCAATGTCTATCTTCACCATGTCCGAAACGGCTGCATTTACCTTGTGGTCTTTCCCTCAGTGAGGATACTAAGGAGGTCTCGCTTTGCCTGGCTGCCTATTTTCATTAAAAAAAAAAAAATCCTCTGAAGAAAGTAACATTTAATTCCACCTATGGTATGAAATGGATGCACTTCAGGAAGCAAGCCTCAGCCAGGCCCCCGCGCTGCGGCCTGGATCCCTCCAGGGGGAGGATGCTGTCCCCCGCCGCTTCCCACTTGGCTGGGGCCTCCTCTAAGCCGTACGCGGTGCCACCGCGGTCCGGAGCCGAACCGCTCCTTTTTGTGGGTTTCCCCAGACAGCGCCCGAATCGGGGGAGGCGGCGGCGATGTGCCCCGAAGCGGCGGGAGACCACCACCGGGCCGGGCCGCGCCCCGCCGAGAGCACAGGGAAGGTCGGCGAGAGACTCAGGGAACCAGCACAACCGCGCCAGCGCCCCTCGGCCGCACACGCTTTCTCTCCGCTGCCCCCGTGCCCCGCCGCCCCTGCCCCGAGTGCGCCGCAGTATCCCCTCCCGGGCCAGGCCGCGTTGCTAAGGGGAGCGGGGCGGACGCGGTCCCGCAATGCTCCGCGCCCGGTTGGCAAAGCGCAGCCCGGGACGGCCCGCAGCCCGGCGCATGCGCAGAACGGCTGCCGGAGCCTTCCCTGGTGAGGGTGTCGCTGCTCTGAGGGCGATGTCCCGCGGGAAATGGCTGCGCGGGATCGGCGTGGGACAGCGGCCCGAGTGGGACGGTGCTGCTCCTGAGATCGATTTGCTCGGCTGCAGCAGCTGCTGGCAGTCCCGCCGGCCCTGATGCCAGGACCGGCTTGGGCAGTCCTGAGTCTTGGGTTAGAAAAAGAAAGCCGATCCTCATCCCGTTTCCACAAATTAAGCGACAAGAAAATTCTGTCCTTGAACACGTGTAGCTGCGAGGAGGAGGCCCCACAAATCCATGACCAGGTTTTAGATGGAAATCTACTGCTTTGAAGTTTTATGGACAGGTTTTTCAAGGGGGTTAGTGTTCAGCTGAGCTAAAGGTAGACACAAGCCTAAAGGAAGGCAGGAGAGGCACAGTTGGCAAGGGCCTGTAGTGACAGTGGAGGGACAATGATTTTAAAGTAGAGTAGATTTAGATTGGATGTTAGGAAAAAATTCCTTACCATGCGGGTTGCAGAAAAATGGAAAAGGTTGCCCAAGGAGGCAGTTAGGGCCTCATCCCTAGAACTATTCAAGGTGAGGCTTGACGAGACACTGAGAAACCTGATGTAGGGTGGGATGTCCATGCTTACTGCAGGGCGTTGGACCTTTAGAGGTCCCTTCCAACTCAAATTAGTCTATGATTCTATGATTCTATCTTATGTTCTCCCACGATCTCAGACCTGTTGTCTGCTAGATGTTACATTGCTGTATACAAATAAAAGTGAGATGTGGATGATATTTACCAATTTTAAAGGGAAAATTACTGGGATTATCAGTAGTTACTGTTTCTGAAGTGTTAGCGGTTAAAATTCAGAACAGGGGGCAAATTCTAGACTTCATAACAGGGAATTTAGGATTACAGGATCATAGAATGATTCAGTCTGGAAAGAACATCAGCACATCTCTCCGATCTTTATATCTAGTTTAAATTTTTTTTGTGCCCCTTCCCAAAAATAAAGCTAACAAAAATAAAGCTTTATGATCATTTGATGGTGAAAATTGGTATTTTATGTTGTAGATTTCCTATAATGGGAGAAAAGCAAATCTACCATGGTAAAGTGACTGGCTTCTTGCATAGCTGTCAAACCTTGTGCTCAAGCACATGCTCCATACCTGAGAGTACTTCCTCCCAGCAGGCACCTTTAGCATGTTTTTTGAGCTCCACACCAGGGCTGCTCTGTGCCCCTGGAGCATGTTAGGCTCCCACAGCAGGCCTGGCTCTTGAGAGGCAGATGGCACCTCCTGGCAGACAGTCACTGCTCACTCTCAGGGTGCTGAGCCATACATAAAAAAATTCAGTGAAACTTCCCGTCTCTGATAGTCTCTGAAACTAAATAAAAAATCAAAGGCCCTAATGTCTCAGAAAATTATTCCTATGACAATTTTTACTGCTTCCTCTTAGTTGGTATTTTGGAAACCCTGATCTGACCACAGTAAATCATTATGCTCTAAGAAAAGTTCCCCATGCCTGAATGGGAAATAGAGCAGGGTTCTCTAGACGTGCCTGTGGTATTTTTGAAAGAGAAAACACTTCACAGGGCCAATTATTACTTACCCCTACTGCCTTATTCTAATGACATAAGAAAGCTGCAAAGATGATATACAGTGCAGAATCAGTCAGAAAACCCTTTTTATGATCAGGGTTTATGAACATTGTGCAAAGTCAGGACTTTATGCTGCTCATCTTTCAGCCTCAAAGTCCTTTCTGAAGAGATAAGGCTGGGAGGAGAGGAGTTAAAGGTCTTTCTACTCTGGCTCCCAACAAGAGAAACAAAGATAACATAAAGAAGTATTAAGATATTATCACTTCTTGCATTATCATGTTCACATCCCATGCGTGAACCACTTTCACACAGGAACTTCAGACTGGAGACCTTTGGACATAAGAATTTTGCAGAGTAACAGAATTAAGGTGGGAAAAATTTTCAGATGAGTTACTTGCCACAAATTATGAGCTTCAGTACCAGAAATATAAATACATTTATAAACCCCGTTTTCTGCCTGTGACTCCTCATATATATTTGACCCTATAGTTTTTAGATTTTTCTCGTTGTCCCCAAACACAATCAGTACACAAGCAGCAGGTACATCCTGTGGCAAGAGTCCTGTCTCTGGTACCCAGCTTGTCCTTTTCAGGAACACAGGCATAATGGTGCCCCAGAATTTTCTGATGCTTCAGCCCAGTTTCATCCCTGTTCATCTGGGGCAGTGGAAAGAAGATACCATGATAAGGAGGCAGTTCATCTATCTTGGAAATGAAATGGAGCCTGGGCACCACTGGAATCTGCATATTTGTGCCCCACTTTCATAGATCTTCCTGTGGCCCAGTTATGGCCACTTTGCTCCACCTGCATTTCCCAGATGCTGGCAGTTCTCAGGTTATCCTGAGTGGTGTTAAGGTCAGGAAGACAAGGAACATAGTTTGGTTTTCCACTTGTTCATTGACTGGTCTTCAAGAAGCCTTTAGGAATTTATACTTTTGAGACCTTTGTCTCTTTGTTAAATATGATTGGATTTATCAAGGTGCTAGTTAGGGGTAAAAAGTGATAATGTAGGTCTTTTTTTTTGGTTGCTGTTTGTTTGTTTGTTTTTTTTATTATAAACTAGAAGAAATTATAGACAAAGATTCAAATTCTGGGAACAACTATATGAATTTTCAAATTTTTTTTCAGAAAAAATTTTTTTTTCAGAAAGCCAGAAGCACAGTAAAACTTGCCAATATTTTTCAGCTCTATCAAGAGCACAGTAATATAATCTTTGTTAAGAAGTATTAAAAATGTTAACTTTTGTTTCTTTTCAGGAATGTCCATCATGATTATAAAAGAAATATGCAGACAAGTAAGGACTATACAAAACTAGAAAGAAAAAAATTAATGCAGTGCACCAACAGGAACAGTAGATCTTAAAGAATTATGCTGATGTTGTAATGTCACAGTTTTGCACAATTTTAAAGCAAAAACCAACGACACTGAAAATATTTTAAATACAAAATTCAAGAAGAAAGTATTTTTAAGAATAATAAGGCCTTGTTTGATTAAAAAGTATGAAATTTGTTTCAAATCTGAATTTTACTTCGGCATTCTGCCTTGTGAAAAGCAGAGAGCAATGGAGCTTGCTGTATTCTAGTACTGTCTCTAGCCTCAGAGAGATGATGTCCTCAAAGGTGGCTGTGAACCCCGAAGTCCAGACTCTTTCAGTTTCTTCTAGAGATCACCTGGGGGTACCTGAATGCCTCTGATTACATGGCCATCGGGGTCTACCCATTTTAATGGTAGGTTCAAATCCTGTCCTTGTCATGCCCCTTTTGGGATATGACAGGCAAGCCTCTGTCCTGGCAAACACCACGCACCCTCTCCTGCTACCTCACGGTGCAGCCTGAGAGTGAACACGCCCAAGGCCGGGACAGCGCTGCCGGCACAGGGAGCTGTGGGGAGGACTCCGCTGGTGCCATGGCTGTGCCCCTGCGCCCGGGAGAGGGTGGAGAGGGAAAGGAGGCGATCTGGGACTTCGACCCAGGTGAGAGCCACCGGTGGCTGAAGGGACACGGGAAGATCTCCCTGTGACCGTGGGGGGGAGGAAGCCGCCCCTGGGCGGGCTCTTTCTTCGTCCGCCGGCCCGAGGAGCGGCCGCTGAGTGGCGCGGAGGAGCCAATCGGAGCGCTCGTAGCAGCAGCCAATGGGGTTGGCCGTGACATGGCGGGAGCCGGGGGTGGGGGCGGGCAGTCAGTCAGGCAGTGGTGGCAGCAGTGGCAGCAGGCGCCCGTGCCGGCCCTTCACCCCGCAGCGCCTGGACCGGACCGAACCGGACCGGAGGCACGGATCTCGTTGTCATGGAGCCCGCGAAGGTAGCCGTCATCGGCAGGTAATGTCTCTCCCGTGGGTAGGTTCAGCTTCCCGGGGAGGCGGTGCCAGCCCCACTTGGCCTCCGGGGTCTCTGGGAGCCGACGACCGGTGCTCGGACACTGGCGAGGTCCGGCCTGCGGGGCGGTGAGTTCGCTGCCTCAGCGTGGCAGGTAAGGCCATGGCCCAGATGGCCCTCCCCGCAGGCGTCCGGTGCCGCAGCGCGGTGCTGAGTCGGGGCAGTCGGTGGGTTTCGGCGTGTGGAGGCTGCGCGGGGCAGGGCTGTGAGGCGAGGGGCGTCTGTCCAGCTGCGTTAGTGCTGCTGCTGGGATCCAGGAGGCTGGTGGGCAGCGCACCTGTTTGACTAAGGTGTCTTTGCTTAAGTCCTGACAGCCATATCCTACTTTAAATAACAAAGCCCGCCCAAATTAAACAATAAATATCCCCAGCATCTCTACTCGAAGTAAGTCATCAGTGAGGTCTGAAAGACTGCCGCCCTTTTTCATTGTAATGTTTTGTGCTTAACTGCAAGAGGAGTGGCGAAGTCTGAGCACGGCTTTAGGATGTTGATTGTCAACTATGCCAAGAAACTCTGAAGTTTCTCTGAGGCACTCCTTTCTTGCCACGAGATAAAGTGGTATTTCTGACCTCTGTGGGAATGCATTGTTGCAGCCTGTTCTTGAGCTAAAGATGAAGTTCTCTATTTGAAAACAATCTGGTTAGGTGAGAAGCCTACCAGACAGTAGCAGCCTCATACTGACTGTGGTAACTGTGCTAAAATTGTGGACTGCAACAGACTTTATTAGCAGGACCACTTGAGGTCTGGCTGCTATCATGTCATGGTGACAAAGCTGTCTCTTAGCGGTGGCACTCGGGGAGCTTTTGTTCGCTGTAGGTGTGCAACGGGTTGGTAGAGTTGGACTTAACTATGTAGACTCTGTGTTCAGAGAGAAAAATAAACATTACAGTCTTCAAAACCTGTACTGAAATAAAAGAAAATTAGGGTTTTTTGGCAAACACTGAGTTAAGAAAACTTAAAGTAAAAGTTCAGTGTGAGAGACAGGATGACAATTTCTAAGTTAAGTGATCCAAATGCTTTTAATTTAGGAATACTTGTGACCCAGGGAGGCTACAGTGGCAAACAAACCTTGGCTCATACCTTACCTTCTCATAAGCGTGCTTGTTCTGTAGTTTGCCTGGGAACATCTGAGGTCTAGGCTTACTACAGTGCAGCTGTGGGTGCAGTTTTTGTTTTAAAGTTTTGTTTCTCTTTTTAAAATCCCAGTTATTCCTGCAGTTTCCTGAAACTTCCTGGGTTTTTTTTTTGTTTGTTTTTGTTTTTGTTTTGTTTTGTTTTGTTTTGTTTTTTTTGTTTTTTTTTGTTTTGTTTTGGTTTTTTCATTTTGGGTTTGTTTTGTTTGTTTTTTTTTTATCTTTAAGCCAAAGGCTGAGTATGTTCTTGTTTTCTCTTCCGTCTTTTCTCATCTGGTCTGTTGCTTTGTCTCTGACTTTTACTCCTCTTTTAATTCTTTATTTATGCCCTTATGTTTTCCAGTTGCCAGAGGTTGCAGAATGGTACAGTGATCTCAGAAATTACAGGAATTGCATGTAATTATCAAAACCTCCACTGTAACAGTCATGAATTCTTCTCTTTGTTATGGAGATACCTTTTTTTTTTTTTTGTGATCTCATAGTTTTTAAGCTTAATTACACTGTCCCTCAGCTCTTCAGGTTGAAGAGGCTGATGCCTGCTATAAATCTAATTAGTAATCCTGCATTACTTTGAGATGTGATAAAATTGTCAGTTACTGCAATTTTCCTCAGCATTTCTCAGTAATGTGACTTCACCAAAAGATGTAGGCAGACTGCTCCTGCATGGATGGACAGCTTAGCAGGGTGCTTCATCTAAAAATAAGGGTAGTGCTAGAGGTTGGTAGGTGGAAAAGCAGCAGTATTAAACCCATGTTTTGGGTTGTTTGTTTTTTTCCTTTTCACATGCTGATGGTACTTGGTGAATTGTAGAGGACCCATTATTTTGGTAGCTGGGCCTTGGGTCTGCTGATCATCTCTGAAGAAGGATCCTGAACTCTTAGACCAGTGTTCTGGTGTCTGCCTTTAGTCTGTGAACTGAAGAGATAGATGAGTTTTAAATTTAACAAGCAAAAAACAAACAAAAAAAATCTCTAATGTAGTTTTATGCATCAGCTCTGGGTTAAGATTGCAGCCGGCAAACCTGCTGGTACTCAAGTCCAGTGTCCCAAAACAGTGGTTCCTACTGTTTTGAATTCTGCTGTCCTTTTTCTGTTTTGTCTCTTCCTCATTGTCTTTCTCCCATCTCTCAGAGAAGCAGCTACACAGGTAGCTGTGTTAGAGATTTATTTTTTATCAATATGTAACCTATCTTTTAATCAAATGTTGATGAGTCCAAGTTCCATTTTCCTTCTTGCAATCCTTGTTAGGCTCTTTTCCCCCAAATAAATATTTCTTTATTAATTGTCTGGTATTTTTTGTCTTTTTAGTGGACTCATTGGTCGCAGCTGGGCCATGGCGTTTGCTGCTGGAGGCTTCAAAGTGAAACTGTATGATATTGCACAACAACAGCTGACAACTGCCCTGGAAAACATCCGGTGGGTCACCCGACTTGAAATGACTGGGACTGTAGTGAAACTCTTTCCTTTCTATAGTTATGAAGGAACAGCCACATCTTGTTTTTTAAGGGAAGATAGATTTTAAGCTTGGAAGAAGGCTTTAAATTACAGGTACAAAACTGTTAGGATCGCTAGAATTAATGTTCCCAAATCTCTTAATGACACTTCTGAAGGGTACCTGACTTCTTAAGTAATGATTCAAGAACTTAAATTTAGATGAAAATTCTTCGAAATATGTTTACCATGATTAAGTTAGCTATAGGCTAACTTAAAATACATGAACGTAAGTGTTTTTCCATAGAAAGACAGCAAAGTGCTTTAAAATGGAAGTAGGTTGATATGGATTGCTGAGGAGCCCTTATACAGCTTAGTATATTATAACTTGATTCTTTTTAATTCTTAAACTAATAGTTTTTGAGTCCTAGAAGAGCAGATTGGTAGTTCCACTAGCAATGCAACTACTGATCAGTTCTTGTAGAGGCTGGGAAGCATTTTTAGAAGATGCAGATTTGAGAGTGTGCACATGAGTTGTGCTGGTTCAAACTAACAACCCTCCAGCCCTTTACTGTATTGCCCCGTGATACTATGGCTAAAGCCAAATGCTTCTGGCACATGGCAGAGCTACAAGTTCAAGTCCTGCCTGTCTGCTCCCCTCCCCCAATCTTCAGTGCCTAGAAGTTGCTCGTGTATTCAGTAACTATAACTAGGTTTCTTCCAAGTATGTCTCTAACCTCCCCTTGAACCTGCGTAAATCCTTCTGCAGCCTCCTTGCCAAAGGACTTTGTGTTCTGCAGGTTTACTTCGTGCTGTGTGAAGAGTTACTTACTCCCTTTTGTTTGCTTTCACCCTGGCTCCTCAGTTGCTTTGTTTGGCCTCTAGTTCTTATGGCAGAAGGGCCTGTGATTGGTTGGTTCTATTTAACCTGTTCTTGCTGGACCTGAAAAACTGATTTTTTATATGCCTTAGAGTGAGTGCATTTATGGAGTGGTTCTTTGCACAGTCTGATATTGCTGAACCAGCATTTAATTCTAAAGTTTCTGGTCAATGCATCATCCCTCCCGTTTGCTTCCCATAACAAGGCCTACAGCAAGGAGGAGTGACTTCAGGAGCCCTTTGTAGATCAGTTCAGTTCCATTGTAGGAGTCCAGAAGTTAAATAGCATGTAATATCTAATGAGAGTAGCTAAAAAAGACTTGATGACAAAAGAGGGGAAAACTCTATTTCCTGCAATTTTAAAAAAAATTATTATTACTTGTTTCCCAATCCTCTCTTTTCAGGTAGGTGTTAGTCAGACTGAACATCTCTGTTGCTGTGCCTAGATGACAGACACTTCTGTTTTTCTGCAGAACTGTCATAGCTGTAGCCATGGTGAGATTGTGGAGGAGGCAGTTTTGCAGTCTACAACACTAAAGACAGCTCTTGCACCTAGTTTTTTTTTCTAATACCAAAATGAGGACTTTAGCCTTGTTAGGTTTTCAGCTTGGAAAAGTGAAGCAGAAAATGTCATGTGTAACAGGGTAGCGAGTGCTGTTTGCATGTGTGCTGTCCCATGCCTGCATGTCCTGCTCTATATGAGTTCAAGGCAGGTTTTGCCTGTTATGTAAGGTCTTCTTAACTTATAATTGTGTATCTTGGCAGTTGTAACATAGAATCATACATTATACATAGAATCAGACACAAATCAACATCGCAGTTAAAGCTCCCAGTTTTAGAACAATATAGTTTTTGTGATAAGAATACAATCTATGCAGTTTTGTCAACCAGCAGTATTTTAATGATTGCTTCTCTTGAAATATGGTCAAACTTGAATTTCTTTGCACTGGTTTCATGCATGTAACTTGCAGTAAATCCCTTTGAGTTACTGATGCAGTCCTTGTGTAAGAGCTGGAGCTTGAGTAGTAAAGAGGGCTCACAGGAGACAGCAACTGACAGAGCCAGCTGATTGCTGCTTCTCTGAACTTGCTGGGATTTTTTTTCCTTTGTGCTTTCAGATCCATACTTTTATGGAAGTTTTTAGGCTTAGACATTTTGTGTCGTTTTCTGTTTGTTTTGTTTTTATTTTGTTTTAGTATTGATAAGTATTTGTTCCACTGCAGTCCATGAACTTTTAGTATGTGGACCTACTTTACACATTAAGGAGAAACCATACAGAGGACTATAGTTTCCCTTTTATAAAATAATGGAAAGGTAGGATTTGAGTAGTAAGCAACAGTCAGTTCTAAAAGGAGTAGAAATGATACGTAAGTATTGACTGTTATGTGATTGTCTTTTAGTACATTAACTTGTAAGTCATTATTCAGAATTTATGAAAGCTGTGTTTCAAAAGGACATTTCTGTCATTAGCTTCATGAATTCAACTCACACACAACAGCTGATGGGCAGCAAGTCTGTGTGGTCCTGCAAGAGAACTGGAATGAGTTTGGGATGGACCTACAGTGATCATGAGACCCTGCGTGTATCTCTATGGAAAATCTGAAGCATACTCTCTGAAAGTATTCAAAACACTTGGTTATGAGTAAAACATAAGATTAAAGCATGGAATTTGGATCTACTGAAATGAATGGAAATGCATGTCATGTTGCCACGGTATCAATATATCATACACAGAAAGGAGAGTGTGTTTACTAATGACCAAGGTGTTGTGATGAATTTTCTGCCTGCCTACCTGTCTGTTGTCAGACCTGTGGCAGTCAGTGCCCTGATAGAAAAACTGACTGTGAATTGCATTGAACTGGGTGTCCCAGTGGCATTATTAACCAGTGTGTGCTCTCTGTTCTGCTGAAGAACAGAATGACGAGCAGCTGTACTAGACCTACTGAATACAAGCTGTAGTAACCTGCCTTGGAAAAGGTAATTTTTCATATCCCATATACTTTCTTCTGCAACCTTGTGATTCTAGTTTGAATTCAAGATTGATAGGTTTTTAAATTGTGAGAATAGAAAAACAAGTAGCCCCCTATTCTAATCCTAAAACGTATGATGCAGAAATGCTCCAGTGCAGGCCCCACAAAAACCCCAGAAGATTGTTTCAATATGTAAACATTTCTGGAGTAGTTACTTTGCTGCTGTTCTAAACATAACTATTCTGTTGATAAAGACTGATTAATTATAGTGGAAACACTGTATTTTTTACCCTACAAAACTGGTTCATGTCTGATATATGATAATTTTTGCACATACAATAAAAGACTTGCAAGGGAAAAAATATAGTTGACTCAGTTGAGAACACTAGAACTTGGATACATGTGCATGCATTCTGTTTTCTTTCTATACCCAAGAGCAAGTAACTGTTTCTAGTAAATAAAAATCAAACAGTTCTATGCATAATGGCTATAGCTAACTTCAGTAAAAAAAAATTGGAAGATACCAGAAAGTAGTCTGAGCTAAAATATGAAAACAATTCTTTTTAAAACTACATTATTGTATCAACTGTTCTAAACAGCAGATTTATACTAGAAGCTCTTTTCTATTTTCTGATCCTTTTTTTCTTCTGTTAAACCAAGTAGAAAACCTTTCTGGGTCAGACTGAAGTTGACTTTCCAAAGGGGTAGTTGCAAAGGGTTATGGGCACATAAATTACTATTGTTGCTTTTAATATGTAGATACAAATGAAATGCAATACTACTATCAAAGCATGGAAATAGTTGATCAGAAGAGAAGCAGCTTTGACTATTAAATACTGGGGACACTCTAATTTAAATGTAATTAGTTAAAATGAAAATATATTATTGAGTACTGCTCTTCCAGAATGGACTTATATGTAAATCTGTCTTCTGAAAATTTATATATGGTGGTAAGATACTAAATCTGAACTCTAAAGTGAGACTGCTCAGTGAAATTACTTGTATGTGAGCTTTACCTGACTATAGGTTGCTCTTCTGCATATTTCAAAGGTATTAGGCCTTGAAAGTGTTGGATCCAAACAATCTCTTTGTTAAATATTAATTTAACCATAAATTTCATTGGACTTGCTATCTAGTAGAGTGTATCTAGTAGAGTGTAATACTGCAATAAGCAATCTTAATTTTTCCAAGCACAGTTGCAGTGAAAAATTAACAAGATCCAAGGGATAGAAAAAAGTACCATTTCCTTGTCCAAGTAGAGAAAAATACTTTTAAGAATCTGGAACTTGTAACGAAATGCCCAGTGTATGGTAGGTTGCAAGGCCAAGGAAGCAAACCATAACTATGCCTATGACTTTATTATAGACAGTTTTGTGAGACTTTTCCCTGTAAATGAAGCTCATCAGCTTCCTCATTCTAAGAGGAGACTTGTCTCTAGAAAAGGCATTTTAATGTATGTTACTTCTTGCTGTCTGGTGCCCTCTTATGCTTTGTTTGTGTAAAAAAGGGGAGCAGTTTACTGGATTGGTTTGGCAGCATGAGGAGTACACTGGTATGGACTTTCTATGCTCATGGCTTGTTCCATGGCTGTGTGGTTAGATACTTTTCCCAAGCTGGCTTCCTCTTCTCTGGTTTGCATTGCTTGTATTGTGTTGACAGTTTTTTTTATTTATATCAAGGGCAAAATGTGATTTGGCTTAGACCCGTCTCCTCCCCCCCCTTCAGGTATGGTAAGGCAGCTATAAGGTGCACCTTCAGGTTTCCTAGGTGGTGTTGAACCTCATCTTCTGCTGCAATGGGTGGTTCTTCATTCTTCCAGTTCCTGCCTTTGCCTTCTGTGATGTGTGTGGTGTGGCCTGAGCCCTTGCTGGTGAAGACTGAGGCAAAGAAGTCACTGAGTATCTCAGCCTTCTCCATATTCCAGGATGGACAGGTTTCCTGTTTGCTTCTGAAGAGGGCCCACAATTTTTTAATGCTTACTTTTATCAGTGACATACCTATAGAAGCTGCTCTTGTTGCCCTTGATGTCCCTGACCATATTTAATTCTGCCAGGGTTTTAGTTTCCTAACCTGATCCCTGGGCATTCAATTTAAGGGGTGACACTCCTTCCTTAACCCCTCTGCCTGTCCTCAGTAAAGAGCCTTTAATCCTTCCGTTCCAACATTCCAATAATCCAGGAGCCATCCTACCCTGTTTTTGTGATGCTAGTAACATTGTAGCCCTGAAGGCAGGATCTTGCTGCAGAAGTAACAGGTTGTCAAAAAAGCTGAGGAACTCTCCTTTTCTGAAGGCTTTCAAGACTTGGCTAAACCAAACCAAGGATAACCTCATCTCATGTTAGCAATAGTTCTGCTGCGGGTGCAAGCTGAACTGGAGACTTCCCAGGACCTCTGGGAGCTGAGCCAGTATTTGCTTCAAGATAAGGCACCCAACCTATAGGAACACTCTTGATTACATAAACTGCTTTGTCCCTCTTCAAAAGTGTGTCTGTCCCTCTTTACTACATTGCCATTACTGTGGCTGAAGTGCATTTGACAGCGCTGGATTTCTCTTGTCTGGACAGAAACCTACATAGTTTTGTGGTGCAGCTGTGCTCTTTCAAGAAGTAGTAAAGTGTAGCAGCCTTTTCCTGATGGTATCTTGTGTACTTACCTTTATTTAGTACAGGGAAAGTAGAAAGTGGGAAAATGGCCACTAAGGTTTTCTGATGGCTAATGGCAACTCAGTATTAGCAGCTTACTCTTTGGCCATTTTATGTGTTGGACAGTGAGCTGGTCCCAGTGTCAGGGCTTTTAGTTTCCTACTTGGTCTGTTGTGACTCAGGCTAGAGACATGGGATGAGTAACAATTTGGGGTAGGTTTTTTTGCCATGCCCTCATTTATCAAGCAGCACTAGATAGCAGTCTGATGCCACGACTGGTTAATGGCCATGGTCTTTGACAGTGGTGGCTGACTGAACTTGTGAAGAATAATATTCTTGTCATCTTCCTTCATTTCTCTATGCTGGTTTGGGCAGTAAATTCATGCTTCAGCAGTCTTTAATCTTGCAAGTATTTGCTTGTTGCAATAATATGTGTTGAATACTGTGACTACCCAATAGTAGCTGTGGATAAAGGTGAGGCAGTGGGGTGTGAACAAGTGGGTTAAGTATTAGCACCACTTGCAAGGTCCTCCCATAAAGCCTGTTAGAATGGGGTTTGTAAGCACAAGCATCCCAGGCAGTCTATTTGATCAGGAGTTGTTACAGAACGGGTGCCTAATCTTGAAGCAAATACTGGCTCAGTTCCCAGAGTAGTGTTGACATGGGTAGTCAGGGACAGTAAAATTCTGGAGGTATAGTCAAACTGTGGGCTCTAAAAAGAAGTTGTATTTTTTACAGATAAGAATTCCTCATTCTTCAAAGATCTTACAGGTATTAGTCAAAGTCTTCAAGCTGCACACAACCAACTCTTGTGGTGTATTCTGTGGATATGGCTGCAATGACCTCAGTCTGTGACCCTCCTCAGGGGTGATCACCCTGAAGTTTAGGCTGCCTTGAATAAAAAAATCATCCAGCAGAGGTCAGTGGTGCACTGCTCTTATGTACAAATCTGGTTTGTACCTTGAGGTGAAGTAAGTATTAGGGGAATTTCTCTTTCTTTGCCACAATAGTGAGGGCAAGCTGAAATTCCAGGGGAATATAAAGAAGATCTTAGCATTTGGAAAAATTAAAATTAATTTGTGTAATAAAACAGACAGAATGTCAATAAGTATATTGGTGGAAGGAGGGGGGAAAAATTCCAGGGACAGAAGGCAGAATTCAAGTAACTCACAAATTGTATTTCCTATCCCATACTTTAAATAACTATACCAATTTGAATAAATGGCTAGCATTTTTGTTAAGGAGGAGAAATCTATCCAGCCATAAGTTTTGAAGTGTGAAGATGGTGATTTGCAGGTTAATTAAGAAACCATGTTCTTGGTACACAGTGCAGTGTCTAATGGCTTATGACAGAAAAGCAGGAAGGGTAGGATGGTCATCACTGGTAGAGAAGGAACTGTATGGAGCAGGAGGTGGGTGCTGCAACCTTCTGCAAAAAAGAAAAGAAAAGAAAACCAAAAACTTCTGTAAAACTTTGTAAAAAGAAAAATAAATGTCAGATCTCCTAATCTGTCAATCAAGCCTTTTTGAATGTCTCAGTTACCAATCACAGTGCAGAGTTTCAGAAGACCAGGTAGTATGGGACTTGTCATATTGCACAGAAAGTGAACAAGAACTTTACCCCCTTCTTCAAAGAAAGAAATAATTATGTAGTGGTTTCTTCTTTTTTTTTTTTTTTTTTTAGCAATGTATAGCCTATGAGGAAGAGAAGGATGCTGATTTTAGGCAAGGGCACCTGAGAAAGTAAATGCTGATCAGTGGCTAATTAAGACCTTTGAGTCAGAAGAAATATCTCACATTGTACCAGGGGAGGTTTAGATTGGGTATTAGGAATTTTTTTTTTTGCACTGCAAGGGTTATCAAGCACTGGAACAGGCTGCCTTGGTAAGTGGTTGAATCACCATCCCTGAAGGTATTTGAAAGATGTGTAGATGTGGTACTTATGGACATGGATTTGTGGTGCACTTGGCAGTGTCAGGTTAAGAGTTGGACTCAATGACCTTAATGGTCTTGGTTCCTTACCATCTCATCAAACAAAATGTGTGAAGGAGTCCAAAGTTTGGATGCTTTAGTTTAGGTGCACCTGTTTCTTTTCAGATGAATCATTGGCACCTTTAGAATGCTGGAAGCCTTAAGTCTTGGATGGAACTCCTGCATAGTTAGCTGTGGTGTACCCTGGCAACTTGGAAAAGGAAGCTGAAATTTCCTGTTTCCTATTCCTTACCACACAGTTTGCTGAAAGGCAAGTCTGGGCTTTCTAACTGTCCATTTGCTCTGTTGTTAAGAAACAAAATAGGGAACTCATCCAGAAACTTGATGGATTTCCTGCTTATTTCTGTGATGCTTTCTGGAGGGTTGTGTGTTTGAGCACTTTGGTTTTTCCTCTCTTTTTTCCTTTGTTTTTCTTTCTTGAAGTGCTTTTTTTTTAAAAAAAAAAACCTATCAGAAAAGAGTTTCTGACTAGTTAAGCTTTGAGTAGGAAAGGTCTGAGATTTTAACTATATCTGTATTTGAAAAAAGAGGCAGAAAGCTCTTAATGGAACTCTGCACCAGTTTTTGATTGCATAAACTGGTAGGAATACTAATTTTGGTGCCAAATCAAAAGGATTCCAGGGGATGAAAAAGGGCAGACCTGAGCAGTGTCTAAAAAATGTGTGACCCTTGGCTTCATTTTCCAGCTAAGAATGAATTGAACCTTTTCAAAGCTCTTGTCTAATGTAAACAGAACGTGGTGCCTTGCTGTTCACCCAGGTGTGCTTTGCCTAAGAGTCAAAAATCATTGTCCATGACCAGCTCTGCCAAAACCAGAGGAAGTGTTAGAACTTGCAGTACAGAAAATTATTATCTGGATTTAATTGCTGAAGCAGTTAATTGAAGAGGGGAAGTTAATGTGTTTAAGAGTTGATGCCATGTGTGCATACACATGGATTATTTTTGTTGGATTCATTCTTCCCAGTTTGAAATATGGGTGCATGTTCAGGTTTAGAAGGTGCACTTTCACCTTTACCGCTTCAAAGAGAGCTTCTCTGAACATCTTACTACCAAGTTATTTGAAATACTTTGATCTGAAGGGAATTTATTTCTTCTGGTTGTTGTGCTAAACCTGGAGCAGAGCTGCTTTGTGCATTTTTTGCTACTGTTAACTGCTACTACTGAGTGTTCCTTATCTTGATTTCTAGTGGGGTTGCTCCCGGGATAGGGCAGGATAATACTGCTGTTCAAGCTAAAGATCTGAGGGCACAGTGAAGCCAAAGCTTCAGAACTAGGCTGGTACAAAGAAGAAAGGATTTTTAAAGTGTTTGTTTGTTTGTTTTTTCCCTGCTGCTAATCATTAGCTCAATTTCCTCCCTTTATGATGAGCAGGCTTTAGTGAATAATAACCAAAGGCTCAGAGGAGTTCTGGCTTGAAGTAACTGACAGATTTAACTGTGGCCTCAATTAGCTTTAGCTTGTGATCAGATAGTGTATCAGATAGTCTAATCCCACTTATTATCTGTGGAAATTGTTCCTTAGAGTGACTTTTAAAAGTTTTGAAAAGGGCTTGCCTGCTGTGGACATTTGAGTGTTTCAAACTTTAGACACCTTTTCTGAGAAGGTGGTGTGCCCAGTCTCAGCACTAATGTGTACTTGAACAAGCTCTGGCCACCTAATTTAGTAACGACTTGAATTTTTTAATACTTGCTCTGCATTACCTATGTAGTAGTAAGGGGTTTTTTTAGGAAGGACTCCTGGCTCTATGGAATGTATTTATTTGGTTTTATACAGCTAAACAGTGTTGCACTTCATAACAATAGAGCTGCTCTTTGTAATAGATGAAGTATCTAAAGGAACTTCTCTTCCCATTAAATATGAATAGAAAAACTCTTGCTGATCCAGTGCCAGTGAAAGTAGGTTTGAAGTGGTGACAACCTTGCATTTAAGAGTAGATTTTAGAGTACATCTAAGAGCTGCTTGTGCTTGAAGAGAAGGAAAAAAATCTTAGAAGATGGGGAGCAGAGAGAAATTACTGAAATTAATCTATATATTTGAGTGTAAATACATGCAGTGGCATTGCAAATAGTGTAGTATTACTGGTTTGTTAAGAAGCTTTTTAAAAATTGGTAGTGGCTTAACAATGATAAAGTACTTAACTGCATATATATTGTCTCTATCAGCAAACAAATGAAGGATCTGGAGGAGAAAGGATTCCTGAAAGGAGATTTGAGTGCGGAGCAGCAGTTTTCTCTCATTAGCAGCTGTACAGACCTGAAGGCAGCAGTAGAGGGTGCTACTTTCATTCAGGTAAGCAAAGATTTGACAATTCCTAGCAAACAACTGAGAAAGATGATCAGGAACTGTGAAGTGCAGCTGATGGGCAAAGGAGAGTTCAGCATTCTGACCTTGTAAGAGTTGCTGTGCTTATTTAAAGTTAGTTCTAGCCTAATATCTTGACATGGGAGATGATGCCTCTGTGCAGGCTTTCCCCACTTGAAAGTCCTTGCAGGTTTCTGGGTTATGTTGGAAGAGGCTGGTGGCTCAGTAAGCTGAGAGAAAATTGCTGACCTCTATTTGTATCAAAGATGGTACCTCTTAGAAGGACTAACTAATGCGGGGAGGTGAGGCAGCAGAAGGTTCTTAGGGTAGAGATTATCTCTTAGGGAACACCACACATTCTAGTGTTGGGACTAAAATGTCTTTCTGCCTTTCCAGGTACTTCTGGGAAGTAGGGAGCATGACTTCACAGGAGTGACTTCTGTTCTAACTGTGGGGAACCACTGTAGACAAAACCAGCTATCTGACAGACTGGTAGTATTAAAAACTATTACAAATAGGGTTGATATATAGGACTGGAATAGATATAAGTAAAATTGGGATGGGGAAAAAGCTGTACTACTAAACCTGATAGTTTGTGTCTGCTTAATTATTAGTATGCACACTGCCATGGGCATAGTTCAGGGAACAGGTAAATCAGGGACAAATTCTGGGAGAAGGTATGAATAAGTTTGCATTGGACTTGGCATCTCCTACCTTACATGGTACCCGAGTGTTATTCCAGTGTTGTACCACTAACT
This sequence comes from Heliangelus exortis, assembly GCF_036169615.1. Classification (NCBI taxonomy): domain Eukaryota; kingdom Metazoa; phylum Chordata; class Aves; order Apodiformes; family Trochilidae; genus Heliangelus; species Heliangelus exortis. Next base: position 17,644,242 of record NC_092422.1, on the reverse strand, counting down.
GTGTCTGCAGGCATGTGTGCTGCACCCAAGAGTTTACAGTTTATACTGCTTAAGGCTGTGAATCCTACAGTCTGGTTAACTGCAATGCAGAAACAGTACTAGTCAGCATCT